>NW_021703780.1:59913331-60398070 GCF_005190385.1 Monodon monoceros | reverse complement strand
ACACACACACACACACACACACACACACACACACACACACACACACAAACATGTGGTTTGATTGCCCATTTGAATCTTCCAGGGGAATGTGGGAGGATTTTGTGAACAGATCCTATGCACCCAGGAAGGCAAGCAAAATGCTGCTTGCCATGAACGTGCGGCCTCTCTGAATGTGACTGCAGTGGAATTTGGCGTTCTGTTGGTTTCTTTTATTTAATCCTGGCAGGAACACATTCTGCAGGATTATAACAAAAATACTTCAGAAAAAAAAATTCTACATGCCCATATTTACTTTTTAGGCAACTTCCCAGGGACACGCTGCAAGCGTGGAGCCCAGAGCGAAGCTGAACTGAGGTATCGCACGATCACCAGCATGTCACTGGGAACGCCTGGACTGTCGCAAGTGAGCAGGATTTCTTTCTGGAGAGCAGGGACTGCATGCCTGCCCCCTCGTAAGTTAGTCTTTGCCCCTACTGCCCTGTCCAAAGGGCCTGGCACAGAACTTTGCACACTGGGGACTGAGATGTTTGAATGGCTATAGAAATGTAAGCCAACAATCAGCTTCGGTTTTGCAACATGAAGAAATTCTAGAGGCCTATGGCACAATGTGCCTATAGTTAATATGACTACACTGGACACGTAAAAATGATTAGGACGGTCAATTTTATGTTACATGTTTTCTACCACAATAAAAAAAATGTAAATGGAGAGAAAGCTCCTAATTCAAAACCTGGAATCTGTGGGCATTAGAAATGCACAGTGACTGCCAGTGGGCATGCGGTTTCTTTTGGGGGTGATAAAAATGTTTTGGAATTAGAAAGTGGTGATGATTGCACAGCCTTATGAATATACTGAAGTCCACTGAATGGTACACTTTAAATGGTAAATTTTATGGTGTGCGAACTGTATCTTGATTAAAAAAAAGAGAAATGCATGAAGAGCTTGTAGATTTCTAGGCCTCACACTGGTGATTCTGGTCTGGAAGGCGCTAGGAATCTGCATTTTTAACAAACTTCCCAGGTGCCACTGGCAGACTGACATTTGGAAACGACTGCCTTAGAGCAGTGTGTGCAGAAATCATGGAGACCTTCCTAAAATGCGGGTTCTGGGCCCAAGTCTCAGCAATTCCTTTAAGATCCTTGTGATACTGCTGCTGCTGGTTGTTGTACCACACTTTGATGGCAAGACTCAAGGACACAGAGGGGCTGTTCCCAAACCCCACAATCCAGGCCCCTCTTCTCCCTCAGTGCCCCCCAAGCCCGCTAAGGGGCGCTATTGGAGGCCAGCAGTGCGCTCCCATCCCCAGCCAGTGGAGCGTCAAGGCAGCTGCTCAGAGCCCAGCACAGGGCCTCTCAGATGCTGAGCCACTTCCCTGGGGCAGCTGCCCTGGGAGACAAGGTCCATCTCAGTGATCTCAGGGCCCGTCCTGCCGGGCGGAACCAGCCCCTCACAGCCTCAGTGCCACCGCTCGGTGGACCCTCTGGCCAGGCTGGGGACTGCATTGCCCCTACCACCTCCCTGGCCTCAGCTGCCCCATGGCCCAGCTTTGCAGGAGCCCTGGGGCTGCAGCTGCATCCCTAGGGGCTGCAGTGGCTGCCAAACTTTTGGGAAGTTGCCTAAAAAGTTGGTTAGATACCTGGAGGAGAAGCCCCAGGTGGGAGCCGGAGCATGCTTTCAGGGACGTCACGCCCTTGGAGTGAGGCCGGAGACAGGCTCAGAGCAAGAAGAAGGCTGGCCTTTCCTCCCGCTGCACTGCTCTCACCAGGCTATGCCCACATGTCGGCAGAAATGACAACTCCTCATGTGGTTGTCTAATCACGCTGAGGGGACTGTAAAATTCCCAAGGGGGCAAGGACAGTGTCTTATTCAGCTTGACACCCCCAGGGTGCCGGGCAAAGTGCCTGGCTCCTACAGGGAGCTTAGGAACAGTTGCAGAATGGCTCAAAATTAAATCCAGGACCACCCTTGCCTCATAAAGTAGGATGCAGCTGTGAATGGTAGGCTGCCCCTGAATATAGTCTCTCCCCACAGTGTCTGCCCACCCTAGAGACCACCCTACTGATGCCACAGCCATGGCCTGCATGGGCTGGGAGCAGGGGGTGGTCCCTGGACATACATGTGTCTCAGCATCTCCATGAGGAAGGCAGGAGCCAGTTGGAGGGGGCTGGAGAGCGTCTGCAAGCAGAAAACAAATGGGTCCCTGGGGCCCTCTGACTGGTCCCTGGGTTTGGGATCCGGCACCGGGGCACAGGTGGGCAGACAGTGGAGCCAGGAAGGAGCATCCCTCATCCCTGCCTGGACAGGAAATGTCCCCCGAGCAGTCAGCATCTGTCTCTGTTACTCAGTCCCCCACTGAGCAGCTGTTTTCCTGAAGCCTCCTGCCCTGACCAGAGGTTAATGGGTGAGACCTTCGCCTTCGCCTCAGAAGAGGTCCATCCGGAGGGGGGAACTGAGGGGGGACCTTGGGGAGCTTCGGGCCAAGCCACCAACCTAACAGCTAATCACACCACTGAGCCCAGCATCATTGATTCAATTAACAGGCAAGTCAGCTGCAGCTAAAGTAAAGCTGCCCAGGCCCTCACAGTGAAACACAGATGCCTCTGACTCCACAGCCAGACACCTGCCCCCCTGCCCCGAGAGGCTCCATGTATAGGGCCCCTTTTCTGAAGTCCAGAGAACAGCCGTTTCCCTGTCCCATGCTCGGCCCGAATGGGGTCCTCCTAGGGCCCAAAGACCAGTACCCGTCCCTTACCGTACTGCAGCCGTCCCATAGCTCTCCCCCACAGCCTGAAGATTTTTTAGGTTGTGGTTTATGTAACTTAACACTAACCAGAGTTCTTTGAGATACTCGGAAACTGCAAACATTTTGTCAACACCTAATCAAAAAGCAAGCGATGCCTCCCTTGAAAGAGGCCCACATGTGAATAAACCAGAGGCCTCTTTACTGGGAAGCGTTTTTTCCTTGGCTGAGCCCCGGTGACCTGCTTGAGGTCCCAGCCGGTAGGCGGGGAGGTGCAGGCCCGGGGGTGCAGTGGGAGGGGACATGTGGAGCCAAGACCAGAACCAGGGGACACTGATCGGCCTCATTTCTTCTGGGATCCTCAGTAGCTGAGCTTCTAGGACATTTCTCTCCTGAAGGATCAGAGACGAATCTCCCAAACTTTCATGTGTCCACGATCCCCTGGGATCTCGTTAAAATGCAGATGCAGATTTGGGGTGGGGTCCGAGAGACTGATGTCCAACAGCTCCCAGGTGACAACTGTGTGCTCGTCTGAGGACTGACCGGGAATCAGCACCACCCTCAGCCCTAAATGCCCCATCCACCACCCGCCCCCCTCTCCCGCCCTGTTTGGGGCCCACACAGCGGGGACGGACTGCCAAGGATATGAATGAACGAGGATCTTCACGGCCGCTCTCCGGATGGGGTGGAAGGGGCTGAGGACATACAAGGCGTTGGTGGCACTGAACCGGAAGATGGTCTTGCCTTTGTTCAGGACGATGAAGGTCTGTGGACGGAGAGCTGCTTTAGGTCGGGTGGCAGCCCTTAGGCCCTTATGGAGGAGAGAGGCTTTTGGGGGGCAGCTGTTGGCTCAGAGCCCTAGAACTCTGGAGAAAGGGTAGGGTGAGAGGAAGAGGAGAGGGCCTGAGGGAGAGGTGGGGGGTAGGGGCAGTCGGCACATTTGGCAGGTGAGTGGACCCTTGCTGGGTCACCCACGGCTGGGGTGGGATGAGATCAAGTTTAAGGGATTGTCAGGTTGGGTGGATTTAGTTTCGTTTGAAAATTACAGTCCCAGCCAGAAGAGGCCTTTCATGATCCTAGCCGAGCTGTTATCATAGCGGAGGCCAGGACCCAGCTGATGCCCCCTCCCTTCCCCTCTCCCTTCTGACCCCTCTGTGCTTCCCCACGAGGCCCACTGAGGAGTGAGGGTCTGATAAGGGAGCTGGGTCAGCAGGGAGGACTAATGGGTGAGAGTAGGGATGAGGAAAATGCAGAGCCCAGCCCAGGAGAGCGAAGCTTTCCTGGGGACCGTGTCTCCTGGAGTCCAGACAGATGGCAGCCCCACCTGACCCCAGAGGACACAACCTAGTGTCTTCCTCGGGGGATCATGTGCAGTCCAGGGTAAACCCACTCCCTGTGCTTCCAGAAGATTCTATCTACACAGCTCAACGGGGCATGGGAGTGGACAATGGGTGCTAGAGGCTGAGCCACGAGCACATCGAGTGGGCATTTGAGCCAGATGCCGCCCTTGAGGACAGCAGTCCATTCCCCCTGCCCTGGCTCAGCGGGCACAGCTGAGGTGGCATAGCCTGGGGCTGTGCTTCTCCAAGGGCTGAGCTGTTGAGATAAGGTTCTTTTTACTCGGGGCTGGGGAGACAAGTTGACCAGATAGATGAGGACTGAAAGTTCTGCTGTGGTGCCTGCATCACCCGGTGGGGCTGCAGGCAGTATGACCGGGGGGTCAGCAAGGAGAGACGGGAGGTTAGAGACCAGAATCCTACCTGGGGCCACCACTCAAGTGTCCCCGATCACAGGGACAGGAGAGCATCCCTGACTCCTCCCAGGCTCAACTGCCACCAGCCCCCCAAAGCCCAGCCCAGCCCTGGCCTACTCTCAGCTGGGTCCCTGTGCCATGACTCCTGCCTGTCCCAGCTAACTTCAACCCCATCGCCACTTTGATGCACCACTCAAACCTTGACTCGTCCCCAGCTGTGGCCTTAACCTGACCCTAATTCTCACTTCCAGCTCTGACCAACCAGGACCTAGGCCCACCCAACCTGACTAATCCCAATATCTAGTCTAACTCTGACCCCAACCATGGCCCCAGGCCCCCACCTTAACCCAGCCTGAGTCACTCGAACTCTGGGGGGAATCGAGACCAGGTTCAAGGTCTCTTCTCCCGCCTGTGCATATAGCCTGGGTGGGCTTTCCTTCCACCTACCCACTCACGTGTGCCTGCACACACGGAGACAATTGGCACCTCTCCCACCCTCAGACTCCTGGTCTCCTGAATGCAGTCTCATTGCACAGTGACACACAACTCAGACGCCCGGTGACACTGACACGCAACACTCATACCCGCCAGGTGCTCACATTCACTTCCTCAGCGCTTCCTCAGCCCTGGACCAACTGCAGTGATGTGGGTAGGAACCATCCCCCTCGGCACCCAGCCTTCTGGGGAAAGGCCTCCCCCAAATTCAAACCCACCTTCTTCCGGCAGTGAGGCCCGAAGTGTGGGCAGCTGGGGTGGGTACCAGGCCTCTGCAGGAGCCCTGCATGCCCGTGGTCTGGCTGGGTGCAGGGCTGAGCACACGGTCCTGAGAGGTGAGGCCAGGGCAGGGGACCCAGACGGGGGAATTGACCTCCTGGATAGAAATCCACGCCTGAGGAAGCCTGGGTTACCCTGCCCTAGTGGACAAAAGCCCCTTCCTCTCCCTACACTCAGGAGGGACAATGGCAGAACCACCCCTCCCTACCCCTCTCAGATTTCCCACTGGCCATCATGGTCCCATCACCAGCCCACAAGGCCCAGGATGCTGCTGCCGTGGCCCCCAGCCTGAGCTGTCATTACACAGCCAGTGCCTAGCAAATTCCGTGGGGTGGGGGATGGGGGCTACATGCTGTCTCTGGTTAGGAGAGGGATCACATGCTGTGCTCTGGGGCCCAAATTGGACTCAGGGCCCGACTCCAATTCACACATACCACGGGACCGGGAGGAGTCCTCCAGGGGTGAGAATAATCTAACCACAGATGATTCCCAAAGTAGATACTCCACAGGGAGGCAAGATTTCAAGTGTGGCTGCCTGCTCTTTCTTTCATAGCACCAAACCATCTCAGGCTGCATAATTCTGGCCTTTTATTCCGGAACTCTAACATTAAGGTGATGGGAATATAGATCACTAATGACTCACTCTCCCAAGGCCCAGGGAAGCCAACCCCAAACAGAGCCCCCGTATGAAGGTGAGGCCCTCTCGCTGTCTGCTGTGTTGACAGGGATGCTGCAGGGAGGTGGGGTGGGGTGGGCAGCAGTCACCTTTTGGGTGCTATAGAAGGGGTCCAGGTCCTCCAGGGGCTCCCCAATGAGCTCTTGGGGTGGGTTGCCATAGAGATCCGGCAGCTTTTTGGAGGCCTGCAGGTCCAGCTGGGGCTGGGGAGCCTCCTCCTCGGGCAGTCCGTCTCGGCTCTCCTGCGAGGCGGCCGAACCTCGGGCCTGCTTCTCTGCCATGCGCTTCTCGATGGCCGCCAGAGACTCCCGGGTGAACCTGCGGAAGCTGCTGGTGACCCGAGGTAACAGGAAGTCTGCCATCTTCTCATCCTGCTTCTGGGGCACAGGCTGTCCTCACGCTGCCTGCAGGGAAGCTGAAAGACACAGACATGGGGCTGATGCTGCGCCCATGGCCAGGGGGCAGGGTGGCCAGACCTGGGGGGAGTGGCTGGGCTGGTGGAGGGAAGGACCAGCATCTTGGCAAAGATGCTCCCCACCTCTCCACAGGCACACTTGGCGGATGCCGGCCTGGGCAAACCCAGAGCCCTCCAGGCTCCAGGGAATGCATGGGGACCTGCAGAAGGGTCGCTCCTCCCTTTCCCATCCCAATGAGCACGTTTGAATGCAAGTAGGCACGAGTGACTGGGTCATCGGGGACCCTTCATTCTACCCCACTCGATACAAAAGGGCACACTCACACCTGTTGGTTCCTTAACCAAGCCCACTCTGAGACACTTCTCCCAACTGATCCCGACACACCCTGGGTTGAGGGGGACACTCCATGGGGCAGGGAGGGGGCCTGTCACCTTTTTATTTCAGATGTCTGGCCAGGCTGGTCCTGAACAAATGAAGGATGGAATGAATGACGAATACGTAGATGAGGGGCAAGGGTGTTAGAAGGTACCCACTGCTGCCTTTCCTCTCAGCTTGTCTCCTCTACAGGAAACCCTGGGACCCTAGGAGGGTGATCAGAGCCCTCCTGGGCCAACGTCCCAACCCTGGGCTTCTTTTTCAGGCAGATCCTCGGCCTGAGTGGTGGGACCAGAGGGTTGGGGACAGTCTGTCTGGTCTTCCCATAGCACCACGCACCTGCGTGGGGGAGGGTGCCCAGACTTCACCTGGGGCACGGAGGTTCCAACATCTGGCCACTGAGGGGGTATCTGGATCTGCTCACCGAGGCCCAGGCAAGTCCTGCAGGTTTTTGGAAACAGCTGGGTAACAACTTGGCAGCTGCCATCCAGATGTTGGCACCGCAGAGCTGTGTACACAGCTGCCACAGAGCCCCCTGAGAGGATCTCAAAGAAATCCCCAGAGTGAGGCATCCTTCCAGAGATGGAAAACGCTGACGGAGCATCCCAGACTCCTCACTCCCCTCCTCCTGAGTCTGAACAAACCAGGGCCCATCTCGAGTAATAGCAGAACCAGAACATGGTGACCGCACTTCCGCTAGGACGGCCAGCCAGCAGCTGCATGTGACGCCAAACAGGGAGAATGTGGCCCCCGGTGGCCTCAGATGATCCAGGACCTGGTGTGAACAGGCTCTGACTCTGACACGGAGGCCGGAGAATGTGTACTCGACTGCCCCACCAAAACAGGATGTGGTCAGCGTAGCTCCTGACTGGGACGCCACTGCCACTAGGAGGGGGAGGCCGTGTCACTAATTACCACATCAAACCTGGGCAGGGCCGGGAACCTGTTGGAGCTCTCTGCCAAGACAGAATCCCTTTCCGTCAAAGACAAGCTCTGCCTTGATCTGACTCCTGGGACACATGTCACCAATGACCCCAATGAGTGGCTGCCACCCCGACCCCTGCACACACCCCGCCAAGGGCCCAGGCTCCAATCACGGTGAAGTAGGCACCTGGACAGGTAACAGGTAAACAGTGAGCAAACACAACACAGCCAGGTCTCAAAAGGCCGCCTCTGGTCCGCAGGGAGATGCAGCACGGAATGTGTGAAGGGAAGCCAGAGGAGAGAGGTCCCGGGACAGACACTGTCAGAACCACCCCATCCTTCAGCCTCTTGTTCTTCTGGTTCACTCCAATAAAGTTAAAGGAACATCTTTGTTGAAAACAGCAGGTGAAGGAGTAGGTCCCTACTTAATAAAAGCTGTCCCTGTCTAACTCCATCTTTGCGTGAACAAAGAGAGGCGTCTGTAATACTCGCCACCAAACATGAATGGTGACGTTTTTTCCTCGGCTGGTGGAAGTTTAGGTAATTTTAAACTTTCTTCTTCGTGCTTTTCTTCAGTTTTGAATTATTTATGATGATCTTATATTATTTTTTCAAAAACAATAAAGTCATTATTCTTTTTATTAAAAAACAAAAAACAAGGCAGCCTGGATGACAGCAGCCCCTTCCTTGCAGGGCAATCCTCTCCACTGCGAGCAATCACTAGTCCTGTAAATCAGGAAGTCTCCTCGTTTACTTGGACTTATTTCCTAAAAATAGTGTTCTCTGTCTCACTGTATCCGTGTCCACATGCCTGCGAGCGTTCTGGAGACATGTGGACACCCATGGACCTAGGGCCCCTGGTACATAGCGGCGTGTGTGTGTGTGTGTGTGGTGGTGGTGTGTGTATGTGTGTGGTGTGCGTGCGTGCGTGTGTGTGTGTGCGTGTGCACGCAAGCTTGCACCTGCATATACATCTGTTCTGGTAAAAGTGCTTTTAAAATTTGTATTGAAGTCAACTCTTCATACAGATTGGTGCCCAAATCCTAAGTGTACACACAGGTGGATGAATTTCCACAAACTGAACTCACCCAGTCACTAGCGCTCAGGTCAAGAAATGGATAATTTCCAGTCCCTCTGACTGGGGTTCCCCTCTAGTCAGCAACTGGATAACCACTCTCCCGACTGCTAACAGTCAGGAGACTAGCTTTGTTTGCCTCTGCAGCTCAGAGGAACCTAACAGACCTCTTGGAGTGATGTGGAAAAAATCTGGGGGGAATTGCATCTCATTCTCATTAACCTCTATCTGAAATTTAACATTTCCTTCCATTATGAATGTAGGCAGCAAGATGGAAGTGCTGTGACCAATAGAAATGCAGCTATTTCTCTGTTCCATTACAGGGGCTGCAGTATCTCATTTAGCATTAATGCCATGGCTACTTCAAAATTACAACACTTATTAGATATTATTATTTAATATAGTAATAACGAAGCCCCAATGACAGGGCCCTGGGTCCTCGGAAGGGTCTTGCCCCAGCTCGCCTCCAGCAGGGCACCAGAACCCCTGGGACTCAGCAGTTTGTGAAACCAGATTCCAGATGAAGTTCCCTGCTCCCCAGCAGCCAGGCTTCAGGTTCCAAGGTAAACCTGCCAAGAGTGTCCTTTGTCTCTGGGTCCCCACAGGTGGCTCACTGTGAGTGGGTGGGATCCGTTTTCTCCCTTGTTCTCCCACTGCCTGCACCTGGCTCTGGCCCTGCCCTTCCTTCAGCAGCTCAGGGCCCACGCCCTGTTGAGGCTGAGACTGGCTGAGCCCTGGCTGCAAGCTTTCCGGTGATGCCAGGGTAAGGAGAGATCGGGGTAGATCTGAGGACACTCCAGGCTCAGGCCCAGCCATACCCCTCAGGCCTGGAAGGGCAGGCCCCCAGCTTTGCAGGGAGGACCCACTTCTGGCTGGGGAAGTGCAAGGCGCCTCTATCTCACACAGCTCCATCATGTAGGGGAGCCTGGACGAGATTTGATTCAAAGATCACACAAAGATCATACTCTTCTAGATGCCGGCACCCCATGACTCTCACCCTCACGCAGGACAGCCTCTCCACCTGTACCAGCTTCTCCACCAGCAACAGTCTTTCCATCTGTACCAGCATCTCCATCTGTACCAGCTTTTCCACCTGCACCAGCTTCTCCACCTGTAGCAGCTTCTCCACCGGCACCAACTTCACCTTCACCAGTTTCTCCATCTGTACCAGGCCTACACCTGCTCCCCAGGCTGGGACATCTTCTTCCAGATGATCCCTCTTCTTGGGCCAGTTTCCCCTGTCCTATCGGTGTCCCCTGAGCTCTAAGGACCCCCTACTCCATCCTGGCTCAAGTTCATCAGCTTCTGTTACTGGGTGCATCTCTCCCTCAGTTCTGCTGGCTCCTGAGAGTCGCTGGGAGCAAACTGTGAACCCTCCTTTTCAAACTGGCTCCTCCTGACACCGTTTCCTCTGACACTGGCCACAATTCCCTAGCTCCACCAAACATCAGGCCTCCATCCCCAAGGCCACGGCCGTGGGATGCGCCTCCTGGCCCCAGCTGGGACCAGTCTGATCCCATTGCCACCGGCCTCCTCCCTCTTTCCCTCCACCCACCATGTGCAGCTCCCACCACTCCCTAGTTCAGACATTGCCAAACACTGTCCATGCCCTGTGCAACGGCAGAGCCACCTCATGCTCCCCTCACTACGCCACCTCCTCCAGGATGCCCTCTCTGATTGCCCACCCACACTGACCTCTCTCCTTTGGGTCAGGAGGCTGAGCCCCACATCCAGCCCTGGATCTCTTCCTGGCCTCGGCTGCTCTCTGACACTTGTTAGCGTGGGTCTGGTCTCCCCAAACATCTTGGAAACCTCATCTTAGGGCAAGGCTGGGTCCCCCCTCCTCTGAGTAACTGGCCTGTAGGTGTGGGAATTCACATCAGGGCGGACATGCTGTGGGGGGAGAATATGGACTGTTCACACCAGAAACTGGACCGCCCCAGACTGTCTCATCTTCTTGTCTCCTTCCTGAATGCACAGGGCACACAGCTGGTGCTCAGTCAATGGTGGTTACAATGCCGTGACACAGGACACGACAGCCCGGCAGCCTGCAGTGCAGCCATGCAGTGCTGGGGTGGAGGAGGGATGCGCAGGACTTCCCTGGTTTTAGCACTAAAATTCCTGCATCCCAGATGCCCTTCAGTCCCGGACAAACCAGGCTAGTTGGCCGTCCCTGGGGTGAGGAGGGACCAGACTCCAGCCTAACCCCTCCTCGGAGCCCCTTCCTGCTCACTCCCCTCCCAGCTCCTGAAGGCAGTTCCTGAGTCACTTCTGCTCGCCTTGGAATCTGAGCCTCTGGAACACAACAGGCAAAGAATATTCTTTGCCATGTAAATTTATTCAAAGAGCTCTGTGGAAGTGATTCCCTGGCTTCCTAGAAAATCTCTGCTGGCTTCCTCTGCTCTGGGCGCCTCCTTCCCGCCCTGCAGTCCAGGTGACCTCGGGCTGGAGCACCCACCACCCTGGGCACTAGTTCCACCTGTGCCCTTCCACTGCCCCTCAGTCCTGAGGGCTCAGGGAGAGGGTGTGGGTGGCCCTGAAGCAGGGGCTCACTCCCCACAGGTGTGAGGAGTATCAGGAGCCACTTCATTTCTCCCTTGAGGAGAACCCGTTGAAACTAATCAACACCTCAACCCATAGACTCATTTTGATGACTCAGTGAACATTTAATCAGCACCCACTGTGTGCATGGCCCTACAAATGACTTCTTAGAATAATTTTCTTCCCTAAGTGATGGGTCCCAAATCAACAGGCGTGATGACAAGAAAGGGGGAAAAGTCATCAGCAAGGAGAGTATGGTAGCTTTTAAGGAAATTTCTACTCGGTCTTGTTGAGATTGGCAATGAGGAAATGCCCTGGGCCAGAGAACCCAGCCCTGTGAACGGGTCTGCTCACCCCTCTTATCTCTGGAAGACTTCCTAGTCCTATGCGGGATAGGGGTATGGTTAGGGCTATGGCTTGGAAGCAAGACTGCCTGTGTGAACCTGGGTCCTGGCCACTTGTATGTTCTTGGGCAAGTTAACTGATGGTTCTCTACCTCAGTTTTCCCATAGGTAAAATGGGGTTAATAATAGTACCTATTTCACAGGGCTGTTCTCAGGCATAAGTGTATTAATACTTGCACATGCTCAGCACACAGAAAGTGTTCAATGAGTGTCACTTGCTATAATCATTGTGGCTATTGTTGCCATTCTTTTTCTCCTAAGAAATCCAGCTCAGAAGACTCTTCTCTGAAAAACCTTGTCGCTGCCCACACCAGTCCTCCCCGCCTGGCTGGCCCTTCCCTTCTCTGCGTTCCTGGCACACTGCGTTCCTATACTGGCTTCATCACAGGGTAGAGTAATTTGCTTCCACATCTGCCTCTCCCTCTGGCTGTGTCCTGAGCTCCCAAAGCACAGTCTGGCCTCAAAGAGGTGCCTATAAGGGCCTGGTGAATGAAGGAATGAACGCATGAATGAATGAGTGCCAGATTAACCTTCCTACTGCCCAGCCACTAACCCACACTGTGACCTTGGGACAAGGTCACACTTACCACTTACCACTCTCCCTCCCCCCTTTCTGGACCTCAGTTTCCTCAACCATGAGCTGGGGTGGGTCATCCCAGCAGCATCACTTGCTCGTTATGTGCCTGGGACTGCGCTTATTCCATCCTTATCACAATCCTAGGAAGAGGGGACGTTATTATCCCCATTGTACACATGGGAAATCTGATGCTTCAGTCTGTCTGAAGCCAGGCCTTAAGCCTAACCACTGCACGACATTGCCTCCCACCTCTGAGGACATGGAGAGCAGGGAGGAAGGGTCAGGGCTATCTGTGGCCTGCCTACCTGGGCTGAGTATGTCTGTGATCTTCGCTCCAAAGCTAAGAGCCGGCCCAACAGCCTCCTCTGAGGCTGGTCCTCCCTCTTCGCAGCCTGTGTGGCCAGATGGTCCCAGGGAGACCTGGCCAGTTTCTGCCCTTGTCTCTCCAGCTCTCCACACCAGATAGAGCTGCCCAGTCCCATAGGAAAGCCACTCTGCACCTGTGGCTAGCGAGCACCTGGCAGGCGGCTAGTGCCCATCCAGATGTGCTGTTGTTACATCCA
Source organism: Monodon monoceros (assembly GCF_005190385.1). NCBI lineage: Eukaryota > Metazoa > Chordata > Mammalia > Artiodactyla > Monodontidae > Monodon > Monodon monoceros. Next base: position 60,385,252 of record NW_021703780.1, on the reverse strand, counting down.
CACTGGTTTGGAAGGCTTAGCATGATCAAGAATGTCACCTATTTCATTATTAACTTTTAAATATCGATTAAAATTTAAACTGGTCATATTTTGGATATATGTACTGGGTGAAATAAAATATATTAAAATTAATTTCACCTGTTTCTTTTTAGTTTTTAAAATGCGGCTAGTAGAAAATTTTAAATTGCATATGTGACTTGCATTTGTAACTCAAATTATATCTCTATTGGATGGCACTGTCGTAGAGTTCCAGCCACGGGGCCCTAAACCCTTACAGAACTCCACCTGCTTTGGGGCTGGGCCTCAGGCTAGCCTGGGGGTGGGGGAGGGGAGGGAGCAGAAAACGGAGGGGAGGAGGGCTGGAAGGTGGGGATGGGTGGAAGGAGGGTTGGAGGGCGGGGATCCCACAGGTTGGGATGGTAGGGGGTGGGGGAAGGGGAGGAGTCGACAGTGTGTTTCAGGCCATCCCTCCTGCCCAGGCAATTATATGCACAGTCCTGGCTCTCCCGGGGTAACCGCTTGGACAAAGGCTCAGCGGGGGTACCAGCTGGTGCCCGTGGCCTGTGCATTCGGGTCCCTGCTCCCAGATCAAAGGCACACTGGCACATCCCTGTGCGGGCAGGGCCTCAGCTAACCGGCTCCCTGCAGGCTCCTCTCCTTTGAGGCTGCACAGGCATTAACCCTGTCCAGTCTGGACCCCAGTCCTCGGGAAGGGGGCGAGGCATCGTGAAGGGGCTTTCCTTCTCTAGCTGCCATCCCAGCCCCCAGCAGTCTCGGGAAGTCCTGCAGAATCATCCCCATCCCTCCCAGAGGTGAACACACCCACCCCAGAAGCCGGGGATGCCCTCATTTACATGCATTTGCATCTCATTTATTCCAACAGTCAGGCTGAAGCCGAGGCTAATTCAGCTGACAGTAAAACCTCCCCCTCTTGCTCTGCTGAAGTGATTCTCCAGGCAGGGATGAAAAGTGGGTCCCTGAGACCAGGCCCCCTTCTGGACCGGGAGCTGATGGAAGAGCTGTATGGAGGGAGGGGCACTTTTGACCTGAGCCCTGAACTCAGCCCAAGCCTCCTTCCTGCCTTTTCATCCCCCTTCCCCATTTAAGGATGGGGACCTGGGGGCTGGGAAGTGCCAGTTCATCCCATTATCTCATCTGAGTGTTCAGTGGTGTTTTGGTGCCAGGCCAGGGGAAACACCAACTCCTCAGGTCATGTAGGGTCCCTTCCACCGGGCACACAGCACCCACTTCCCCCAAGCCCAAGTCTTCCTCCAAACACCCTGTACCGCTCCTTGACTAAGGGAGGTATAATGTGCTGAGCAGCTCTGAGCTGTCAGAGCTGCTGGGGCCCTGGGTCTCCTGGGTGGAGACCTGGATGATCTACTATTCGGAGACCACAGAGCCCAGAAGTTGAAGAGCTGGCTCAGTCAGCCTGGGGCACTTCTGCCCCAGACCCTGTAGAGCTACACCCACACAATACATACAATCGAGCCAGAAAGGTGTCCACTTGTGGCCCAGGAAACACCCTCCTAGAACAGAGGTGCCTCTGAGACAGCAATCAGCATCCCGTCTCTCTCCAGCCCAGTTCCTTCCAACTCACTTTCTCCATCTGGGCTGAAAAAAGGTTCCGCAGTGGAACTGCAGAGATGCCACGGCAATCTAGGCATTTTGGGGCCACCTACTGCATGCACTGAAGGAGACAGAAATGCGCCCAGAGAAACCTAGGAACCCTATGCTACGGGGTCATTTACCCCCAGAGGGATAAGCCAATCCACTAATCCACAAAGTCCACACGGCAGAAGTGTCATGACACAGTGTAGCCAAATGTGCAACCCTTGTGCCTTGATACTCTTTTAAATTGAGGTATAATACATATACAAGAAAATGCAGATTTTAGGTGTACAGCTGGATGAGTTTTAATAAATGTATACGCCTATGTAACTACTACGCCAATTAAGACGGTTCCCCACTGTCCCTTTCCAGTCAACTTTTCTGACTTCTATCACCATAGATTAGTTTTGCCTGTTCTGGAACTTCTTATACATGGAATCACACCGTATGGGCTCTTGTGTGTCAGCTGTCCTTACTTAACATAATGCTTTTGAGAATTTTATTTTTTATTTGTCGGTGAGTGCCATTTAAGTTACTTGTGCAATACACTGGGAAGACAAGTGAACCATCTGGGGACAAGTCCTTGATTCAATCATAAAACTCGAGGGCTGGAAGGGACCCGAAGTCCAGCAGTCTCCGGGGACAGGCGGCCCCAGGGGATCCTTAGGGAGTTTTTTTCTCTCCTTCCCTCAGACATTTCCTGAAATGGAAGCCCAGCAATTACACACCTAATAAGCACCCAGGCCCAGCAAGTGAGTGGGGGCTTTCCCTACGTTTCCAGTTTTGTTATCAACTAGCTGTCGCTTTATTTCACTGGCAGTCTGTGCTGCTTGTGACCCAGCAAGGTGGCAGGGTCGGCGCCGCAAACGGCCGGTTGAGCTCCTGTGTCTTCTGCTCCACCGTGGTGGGCAGGCCTCTGTCGCTCAGCCTCCCTGCACCCACACACCAGTAGGGTGTCCCTTGGGTGGGGCCCTGGGCCCAGCAGGGAATGGACCCAGGGCTGGTATTCTTCCGAGGAAAAGCCCCAGAGGCAGGCAGCAGAGGGAGGGCACCTGGGCTCTGAGGGGCTCTTTGGACCACTTCCGGGCTATCGGTCCAGGTCGATGAGGCTGGGACTTTGATGGCCAGGCAGGAGGTATTGATTGGGCTGGGCTGGTCCCTCCCATGGTCTGATCTCCCCCTGCCCCTCATCTTAGATCCTCCCGGGGCACCTCCCAGGCCAGCCCGGATGGAGGGATGCTAAGGTAGCCTGAGAACTGAGTTGGTACTTCAAGCCAGATTACCCTTCCTGCTCTGCTGTCTCTCTGAGAACTGCCTCTTGAGCCAGGTCCTTCCTTCACACAGGCCTTCAAGGAATCAATACCCGCCAGAAAGGTGTTTACCACCCTCCTGATGCCACGAAGAGCCTTTCTACTGTTCAAGATCCATTCCCAGAAAGCACTGGGAATACCTGGGCAAGGCCTGGGTGGGGCAGGGAGTCACTGGCTCTGGGCTTAGTGCCACTTGCATGCCTGTGTGACCTTGAGCCTATGGGGTGACCAGTACCAGCCCTTGGCCTCTCAGGGCTGTAAGGAGGGGAGTGAAAGCCCTTGCAGATGACAACGGCGGGATCTCCAAGGGGGTGAGGCATCTTCTCGGGCCCACACAGACTCCGTGAGAGCAGCTTCGTCCTTCCACTCAGCTAATACCTCTGTGGGGACATGACTTTCCACTGTCTCCCTGGGAGATTTAATCAGAAGAAAAACTGAAGGGGAGAGAAAGAGAAAGAACTCCAGCCTTGGAACATAAACATTGTTCCGAAAACAGGCCTGAAAACTTGATCTGATCCCTTTCACCTCTCCAAATGCTGTGCATCTTCCATGGCTGGGCTCCAATCCCACCTCCTCCAGGCAGCCTTCCCTGGCTGCTCTGGGCCACACTGACCTCCCACTGGGAAGGCTAAGCTTCCAATGCCAACCTCACATTTACTCCTGGGCAGACCTCTTTCTGGCCAGTGGGGTAAACCTGGGAGGCTCTGAGAGTCCTCTTTTGCCAGTAAACAGAGCGAGGAATGAACAAGAGATTGACAAACTGTCCCATCAGACTCTGGTTTCAACAATCACAATGAAATTTTCTGTTGGGCTTGGGGCACACTGGATACCCCTCCAGGAAACAGAGCTGGAGATGGGTGGACTATGGGCATCCAAGCTCCCCAGCCCACGGCTGTGGTAACTCTGCAGGGATGGGATGAAGCAGGCCTGGCAAGGGAGGTGATACGAGTTTCGGAGTCCGTGAATCAGATGTCTCCAATGCTCTGCCAGATGCAGTGGCTGCCCCCAAAAAGCCCGGTCCTGGATTTCCTCCACTATCTGAGGGCCCCAGGTCCCAGGAATTCACTTGGGGTCTCTATAAATAGCACCCATCCCATATTGATCATCTTAAAAATACACAGGATGTTCCAGGACCACAGAGAGAAGTGTCTAAATATAGTGTCACCCTCAGGAACCGCTGGCAGCCCGAGGTGAGTGGTGTGAGCCGTGCATAAGCAAAGGGGCAGTCTGAAGGGGCTAACGACTGAGGGGGGGAGGTGGAATGGAGGCAAGGGACCTCTCTATCTCCACCCCAGTCCCTCTGCTCCAGCACAGCAGCCAACCCTGTTCAGGAGCTTGGCCCTGCCTCAGGGCCTTTGTACTGGCATTCCCCTCTTTACAAGACATTCTTGCCCCAGATCTCCTCAGGATTGCTTCTTTCTTGTTATTCAGGTCTCAGTTTAGTCTCCTCCTTCAAGATGCCTTCCATGACCAGCCAGTCTAGCGTCACTCCCATCTCTCCATCACATCATCCTGTTTTATTTCCTTCATAGCACCGGTCACAATCTAAAATTATCTTCTGTATTTAATTGTTTCGTGGTACCCAGCCTGTCTTTCCCAACAGTATGTAAACTTCATGAGAGCAGTTATTGTATCTGAATTGTACAGATTCTAGAATGTTCCATGACAGAGATTAGGTGCTGGATGCCCTGTCCAGGCTCTCTCTGACCACCTGAGGCTGAACTCAGCCTCAGACCTCTGCTGCAGGTTAGTCTGGGCTGGCAGAGGGCAGTGGGCATCAAATCCTGGGCTCACTTCAAAGCCTCACCACCCCTGTGACCCCTCCCTGCATCGTCCAGCCTCTCTCCACAGGCTGCCCCTGGCTTCACCTTCTCTTCTCTGTCTCCTTTGTGGATTTAGCCACAGGACTTTTAGCCCAGGCCCTCTACTCCTGGAAACCTGCTCTAGACGACCTCATCTTATCCTCAGACACTGGCTTTCTGGAACACTTTTCTCTCCTCAGAGCAAATCTCCCTCTCCTTCCTACTCCCTGCCCCCAGCAGGAGTCACAGCTCCTGCCATCAAAATCACCCTCTCAGAGCTTCATAGGAAGAGTCATTTCACCCCAGGCCTTCCTGACCGGCCCACTGGACAAACCAGAGCAACTGAGACCCCACGGGCACACTTTCAACTCACAGATCTCTGGCCCTCCCTGTGAGGGAAAGCATCTTCCCCACAATCTCACGCTCATGGACGCACTGCACGGACGCACACGCCTGCAGTGTCCACTCCAGGCTCTTCCTACAGCCCTCCCTTGACCCCACCCTCCCCCCAGCTCCCCTCTATCTCTCTCTTCGCTCTTAAACCATCAAACTCTTTGGAAAAGCTGTCTACACATGCTCTCTCCACATCCTCACCTTCTGCTCACTCCTCAACCCACTCCAAACTGGATTCCATTCTCACCAATTCATTCATTCATTCATTCATCAAAATCCATCTCTACCCAGCACCACATTCTGTGGGTGCCAAGAGGAAAATTTCTGTTGTTAAGGTCACCAGCACCCTCATGGTCGCTCAGTCTAATGGACACTCATTTTTAAATTATGCATTCTTTTTCATCTTCCCATGAACTTCTCAAAACGTATCTTCTTAACTCTCCCAGCACAAACAGGAGACTCTCGGGACGCGCGCCCTCCGTGCTTTCTGTGACACCTCCCACTGCTGGCTGTCCTCCTACCTCTCTGACTGCTCCTTCCCAGCCTCCGTTGCAGACTTCTCCAGCCTCAAGTGTTGGAGTGCCTCCGGGCTCCAGACTGAACTCTCTTCTCTCCCACCCTCTTCTCCACATTAGGATCACCTGGGTGCTTTCAAGACTACTGATGCCTGGGCCTCACCTCAGAGTCAAATGAATTAGAATTTCTGGGGGTGGAGTCTGGGCATAGGTTGGTTTTGTTTAAAAAGCTTTCCCTGTGCGCCTGCAGCCTGTGCTCTGCAACAAGAGAAGCCACCGCAATGAGAAGCCCAAGCACCGCAACAAAGAGTGGCCCCTGCTCTCCGCAACTAGAGAAAGCCCGCACGCAGCAACAAGGACCCAGCACAGCCAAAAATAAATAAAGTTAATTAATTAATTAATTAAAAAAAAAAAAAAAGCTTTCCAAGTGATGCTAATATCGCCAGGGTTGAGAACCACTGGTCTGCATTCTCACTGGAAAATCTAATTCACTGCCATGGCTCCAACAACCAGCCTCTGCGGATGATTCCAAGTTCCTACCTCCAGCCCAGATCTCCTTCCTGGACCCTGGACCCTTCCCTCCAACTGACTGCTAGATATCAGCATCTCCCTGGAAGCACTACACGTTCAGATCAGGGCCCTGAAACATCCATCACCTTCTCTGTTCTGCATCAACCTTGCCAACCCAAACTCCACTTGCCCATCCACCCCACTCCCCACTGTGTGATACAGCAGCAGCGAATCTCACTTAGTGAGCAACCGATGTTGGGGATGGGAGAGTGCCATATCCCTTAACAGGGAAGGAAGTTGGAATATCACAGGTTGTATCACCTGTGGTCACCTGCCTGTCCCTCTCCTTCAACTGAAAAACTTTGGACGGCATCCATGGTCTGCCCTGGAGAGGTAGCACAGTGCAAAGCAGATATACTGACACCTGGGCTCAAACTGAAGTCCCGCTACTTAGTAGATGTGTGACAGTGAGCAAGTTACTTAACCTTTCTGGGCCTTCAGTTTCACCACCTGCAAATTGGTCATTATTATGGTGTCTGCCTCCAGGGTTGATTCAAGGATTCAGCGAGATGAGTCTTATAAAGTGCTTAGTGCCGTGCCTGGCTGGCAGAAAGCACTCAGTGAATGTTAGCTATTTTTAGTACCATTACTGAGGATAAATTCCCAATTCCTGAGAGGAGCTCCAAGGGTCCCCGTGACTGTGACCTTGGCTTTAGCTTTTGCTCTTCTCTTCCTCACACCACGGGACCCAACGGGTCACTGAACGATTGTACTGTTTCACATCTCTGTGCTTTTGTACGTGATAGTCTTGATGGCTAGACTGCACCTTCTCTATCTAGAAAACTCCTATTCATCCTTCAAAATCCAGCTGGAAAGTTATTTTTGTTAGATAGATACCCTTGACTCTCCTGGCCAAAGGCAATCACTCCTCCTTTGAGTGGTTTGTGGGCACACACTTCTATCGTTGTACACTTTTCCAATAAGCTTCCCAAGGGTCAGCAGGAACCAGCCTCCTATGAACAGAACAGAGACTGCCATTTACCACTGTCCCAGGCTGCCCCCAGGACTCCCTTCTCCTTGGAATCCCTGAGCACCAGCCTCTTGTTCTCCCCAACTCCCAGTTGTCTCTGGTACTTCCTACCACTCCTCCGAACTCCATCTTCATGTTGAGTGAGTCAATCCTGGAAATTTTCCAGAGGGGCTTCAATCACCACTGAGTCGGGACCAAGCACCCCAAAGGCATAGCAGCTGCCCATGCCACACTGGGCTGAATGCTAGTTCTTGGCACCTCAGGACCACATCCCTTTCTGCTCAGATTCTCTGTCATCAGTCCTAGGTCAATTTGGCTCTCAGAAAGTAGATCTCAAGGCATCTTCACCCTGAGTGGGGCCCCCAATCCACTGACTCTCTAGGTGACCTTGGTTTAGTCCTTGACCCACTCTCAGCCTCAGTTTCCCCCCTGCCCCCGCACGATGTGGTGGTGATGATAGGGTTACTGAGGCTCATTTCAGCATGGGGCTGAACACTCTAGTGTAAAATCTGTGTTCCGCACTCTGGCTGTTCCCTGACCCTCTCCTCCCCTCGCTCCTGTGACTGCAGCAGGGCTTGAGCTATCAGCCCGTGCCAGCCTCATTCCACCTTCCAGCTCCATTACCACCCACTCACATGCACCTGCCCAATTCTAACTGTGAGAGGCTGAGGGCAGCAGCAGGGGCCTGGCCTCCTGATGACCTGGGCCTCTGCCGCTCAGGGCCCCTCTGGATCCTGAAGGGAACAGGGGAGAGAGCAGATGTGCTGTGGCAAGCACGGTGGGGTCATGTGGAGTGCCTGTCTCTACCGGGCAGTCTAGCCTCCCAGTGGAGGTGCCTGCGTTCCCAGCAGGATGGGAGGAGAGTGGTGGGGAAATGGAATGGCAGCCCAGAACCCCAAGAGGAAACTGATCCCGTCACCCACACTGGTCTCAAAGCACTAAGGAGAGAAGATCGACTCCTGCCACAACCTCAGCCATGGCCTCCTGATTCGGGGCTGTGCACTGGCCTCCAACAGGTGTTTGCAAGGCGGGCCTAAGGCCAGGGCCTTGTGCCCAGCACCCCCCCACCACCAGCACTCTCCACACCTCCATCCCCCACAAGGCTAGGCACCTCTACTTCCTTCCAGGGCACCAACAAAGACGATCAAAAAACAAGTAGAAAACGGCCTGGCCTCCGGCCTCCCGGGTCAGAGCTAGGAGGGCAAAGAACTCTCCCCATCCCAGAGCACAGATATCTCCCCCGTTGAGAGCACACGGAGATCTCTCCACTTCAGGGCTCACAGAGACCAGTTGTGTCCCCATTAGGGCGTCAAGAGGGCACAGAGATCTCTTTACGGTCAGAACGCGCAGAGATAGGGCACACAACATAGATCTCTCCCCCGTCAGGGTGCACATAGATCTGTCCCCGGTCAGGACCGGCAGAGATCTCACCCCAGAGAGGACACCCCCAGCGGACTGCTCCGCGGGGCCCAGAGAAAGGGGGGGGGGCATAGCCCCTTCCTCCATTCCCAGCCCTTCTCGGTCAGTTCCCCCACTCTCTACGCGCCTAGTCGCTGTTCTGACCTTGGGGTCTCTGGCCTCCGGAAGCCGGGTGCCAATCCCAGACCCTCCCCGAGCTTGCGCCAGGATCGGCCGGGAAGCCGGAGCCGCAGCTCCCCCTCCCCCGGCCCTCGACAGCGCATTGGGAAACCCGGAAGGAAAGGGAAGGGGAGGGGGCGTGCACCGATTAGCAGATTAGCAGCCAGGCTGCTCTGCGCCCCTTCTTCTCGCCTTCCCAACCTCGGGGGCAGAGATGGGGGAGGGAGCCTGCCTGCGGACCCGGGGCAGGGGAGGGGGCGCGCAGCGGTTGGAAGCTCTAACCCTCGGGGAGGAAAGTTGGGCGGCGGCAGGCAGAGGGGGTTCCGGCCGGGCCGGGGCTGCCGAGCGCGTGTGTGCTCGCTCACCTGCTGGTCCCCCGGCCGGGGCCCCGGAATGGGCGGCTGAGGCTCGGCGCGGACTCGGCTCGGCGCGGGGCTCAGGGCACTGGGCGCAGGCTCAGCGGCCCCGGGGGCGCGATCCCCGCATCCCACGGGCGCCGCCGCCGTCGTCTCGGCTCCGCGGCTGGGCTCGGGCGCCTGGGCTCCGCGGGCGGTGCGGCCTCGTGCTGGGGGCGGGGTCGGGGGCGGGTCCCGCCTGGGCTCGGCCTGGGGCTTGGGGCCCCGGGCTGGCTCCGCCCCAGAGCAACGCGCCCGGGGCTCCGCACGTGGCGCTCCGCCCATTCTGAGGGTGAAGCCCTGGGCACCCGCTGGGGCGCACAACCCCGCGCTGACCCGGGGGCGCCCCGCCACAGAAAGCGGCCCACGCGGACACGGACAGACGCGCGCAGACCCGGCACACGCGGGGGTACACACACAGCGACCTGGCGACGCTTCGCCACGGTTAGCCGCCTACGGCCGACGAGGACAGGCACACACCCCGGCACACGCGGAGTACGCACGCACACATCCTCACTGACTTGGTGACCTTACCCAAGCCACCTACCCCTGTGGACACAGACATACACTGACACTCGGAGACACCTGCTGTCACTGACACACACAGACTCCCACACGGGCACAAGCAGACACATCATTGACACACACCGACACTGAGGCAGGCATACTCTGACAAACTCAGGGACACCTGCATGACTCAGAGACACACATCCACTGACACACTGACACAGAGACACACACATAGAACCACAGTCAACTAGAGACACACACAGAGCACACAAGTCTGCACAATGGTAGACACTTATACTGACATATAGGCACTGACAGAAACACACACCCAGACCAGAAACAACCAACACCCAGACCAGAAACAACCAACAGACACAACCAACAGACACACCCACACTGAAACACATGCACTCACTTCACCCTGTTGAGCTACAGAAAACCTACACCTTGACACACACGGAGGCACTTACATGCTGACAATGAGATAGACTGTCTCTCATACATGGATGCAGAGACCCATACACTGACAAGCACAGTCGCTCACACATGCAGGCTGACCCACAGGGAGATGTACCCAGGAACACACATCCTTGTTTAAAAGAAACAGGCCACCAGGTTTTGCCCACAGGCCAGTAACATCATTGGAAGGGACCGGCTATTGCCCAGAGTCAACACAGGGGTACACATGTAAACACACATACACACACACACACAGCGTTTGTCTTCTTCCCCAGCAGCCTTCTAATCTCTCCTGACACACTTTCAAGGCTCCTAAATCGTTCTCAGAGGGCACCCAGGTGCTGTGTTTGGGAGTTCAAAGGCTATGACCTGCCTCTCCAGTTTTGGGATCTTGGAGAGGTCACCAGGGGGCCATCCTCCTTTTGGGACTTGGGAGAGGGGCTCCTGGGGTCACTGGGTGCCTTATGTATATGCTGAGGAGCTACCGGTTCCTGCAGGACGGGGCGGGTCAGCCAGCCCAGAGTGCGGGAATCAGTAAGAAAGCCAGTCTACAGAAAAGATCCGGACACAGGACCCTTTCTGGCCCTCGGTCTGGTAGGGTGGCTGGCGACGGACAGATAAACCACGTTCTGGCCACCTGCTTCTAGCCCCATGGTGGGCCTCAGGTTGGCCAGCATCTCCCACTAGCGGCCACAGAGGGAAGTGCAGACAATGTCAATTTTTCAGCCCAGTGTGGCACCATCTGAACCCACCCCTCCTAGGTGGGAGGAGCGGGCAGTAGACTGAGAGAGAACGGAGACTGCTGGGGGTGGGCTTAGAGAGACCCACTGCTTCATCTACATCTAGCAGAGGTGGGGTTCTCACATTCCTCCTTGGTGCTGGGCACTTGGATGTTGCCCGCCGGAGAGGCACGCACCCCGGATTTAAGCGAGGGGAGAGAAGCTCATGAGAAGGAGGAAATAGAACTCTGATTCGGTTCTAATTTGGAGATTCAGCCAATGTATCTGGTGGCCTGAGAGTGGCGGCAGAGGGCAGGAGAGGTCAACGGGCCAGAGACAGGGCACCTCCTACAAGGAGCCCTTGCCAAGATCTTGGAGACTCCCTTCTCTTCACCAGACCCCATTTAATTAAAGAAGAAACATGCAGTCGGCAGTCAGAAAACAGTCCAAGGTTTTTAAAACTCCTATTGCTTTTATTCCGCCCTTCCCCTTAGCTCAGGTTCAAAGTTGGGTTAAGCACTTTGTTGTTGTGCATGCACACAGGATTCCTCTCTGGTATCACTTCCTTTTATTTCTGCTCCCTGCTACTACTGTCATCTACTCCCTCGCTGTCCTCTCTCTCCCCACACAGGCACCCATTCTTATAGCTAGATCTTTAAATATGTACACATCTTTGTAAAATATGCAGTATTGTTGTTTGTGTCTATGGATTTTCTTATGCGTTTTTACTGCCCCAGGCTTTTCTTTTTTTTTTTTTTTGTGGTACGGGGCCCTCTCACTGTTGTGGCCTCTCTCCTTGCGGAGCACAGGCTCTGGACGCACAGGCTCAGAGGCCATGGCTCACGGGCCTAGCCGCTCCACGGCATGTGGGATCTTCCCGGACCGGAGCACGAACCCGTGTCCCCTGCATCGGCAGGTGGATTCTCAACCACTGCGCCACCAGGGAAGCCCCAGGCTTTTCTTTTTATGTTTTACTTCTATTGAACCTACATATAGAAATGTGCACAAACCCGAAGGCTCAGCGCGAGAGGTGTCGCTAGTTGAACCCATCCCTGTAACCAGCACACAGGTCAAGAAACTAAACAGTACCAGCACCCCAGACATCCCCTTCCTGCCCTCTTCCTGTTACCACCACTTTGTCCCCAGGGTTAATTACTATATTCACATCGAATTCCCTAAGTTAGTTTTGCCCACTTCTTATATTTATTTAAATAGCGTCATACAGTACAGACTCTTGTATCTGATTCTTTTGATTAGCTTTGGGTTTGAGAGCTTCATCCCTGCTGCTGCTTGTAGTCGTATATATAGTTTGTTTGTTCTCATTGAATAGAATTCCACTGTGTGAATATCCCACACTTTATTTATCCACTCTTCGGCTGATGGGCGTTTGGTGGTTCTAGCTGGGGTTACCGTGAATAGCACTGCTATGAACATTATAGGGTGTGAATTTTGGTGACCATCTGTGTGCATTTCTGCCAGGTGCCTGCCTGGAAGTGGCATTGCTGGGCCATGGGAGGGAGTATGCTTGCTTTTAGGAGACACAGCCAAACAGTTTTCCAAAGTGGTTCTACCAACACACACTCTATCAGCAGTGAATGTTAGAGAATTCTGGTTCATCTGCATCCTCTAGCACTTGGTATTTTTATCTTTTTCATTTTAGCCACTTGAGTGGGTGTGAAGAGGTTTCATATTGTGGCTTTAATTGGCATTTCCCTGATGAGTAATGAAATGGAACACTTTTTCACGGTTTATTGGCCGTTTGTGTGTATGTGCTTTCCATTTATATAAATGCGCATTGTTCTAACTTTCATCCTTTTTCTTATGTTTCTCCCTCAACACTTTGCTTTTGAGCTCTATCCATGTTTTGGTGTGGGCAGCGAATTCTTTGCTTCTGATAGCTGCAGAGTGTCCTGCGTTATGCACCCACCGAATTTTATTTATCCATTCCCCTAGAGATGGATGCTAGGTAGGATTGAAGATGGAAGAGTAGTAACTGGCCTGTGTTTCTGTTAGCTTCACTCTGCTGATGCCTGAGGCAGGGGTAGGTGAAGAAGCAAGCTGATTAGGGGTTCAGAACCCATAAGCACTCAGGACTAGGCATCATAGAAGGTGGAGGTGCAAGTTGGGGGCTAAAATCAGGAGGCGTGGTGGAAAGCTCACACCAAAGCCCGTAGACCCAGAGACGCCTCCTCCCTACCCCCTAAGACAGAGGCTGGTCGTCCCCCATCCAGCCGACTAACTCTGGCTCTGGGAGGGGGCATCTGGCAGGAGTGAGGAGCTTTCCTGAGACTAAGGGGATCTAGTGAGGTCCCTGGTTCCCTCTGCTAGGTGCCACAACTCTGGCAAAGGATTGGGGAATTCCACATTGAGAAAATGACCAGCCCAAGAGAGAAGACCTCTGATCGTGGGCACCCACCCAATCTCCCCCACTGGAAGCCCTCCTGTCCGGGAGCTCTGCTCGCTCCACATTCATTCCCATCTTATTTCTCCTTGCCTGTCTCTCCTATGAAGGCTGGACAAGCTAAGTATTTGCCTGTCCAATTTTCCATGTACCCGGTGCTGGCCACGTGACTCTACAACGGCCTCGAGCCATAAGCAAAGCTTGGCTGGGGAACGGTGGTTTCTGGGAAAGCATTTTCCCTCCTGATAAAAGAGGACAGGAGCACTGGAATGAGCTGTCTTCCCTCTTCCCCTTCCTCCTGCCTTGAACAAGGGCACAGTGCTTGGAGCTGACGAAGCCATCACACAACCACGGAGGTAAGGCCAGGAGATTTGCAGCTGTTGGCCCCAATGACCGTGAACCGCAGAGCCCACACCTTCATATTTTCTTTGAATCTTTGTGTAAACAAATGAGACTGAATTCTCTGTGATTTGCAGCCAGATTGTGTTGGGTGGGGAGGGATCTGGAAGCTCAGGTGCTCTCAATACTGTTCTCCAGCTCTCTTATTTTTGGTCCCACCCCCCTCCCCACTTCCAGAGGTACCCAGTGTCTGAGTCCCAGAAACGTCCCAGGGTTTCGAGGCAGAGGGGTCCTTTGCTCTCCTTGGCACCCCTCCCTCCGAGGGCTCTTTGAATTCAGCCTTCCCCTCTCTGCTAAGTCAGTTCCCATTCAAACTTCCAAAAAGTTGTTGTCGCATCCACTGTTACTTCCGCTTCCGGACTTTCTGCCTTGTAGCGTTTATGCCTTTTAAAATTATTTCACTATAATTTTAGTGGAATTTTAAAAGATGTCTTCAATCCACTATATTTTGAAGAAAGTCCTCCATTTCAGTGTCTACCCCAGATAAGTTTAAGTAGTAATAAGATGGTACCCTTGTGGGTTGTCAGCATTCTCCTTGGAAGAGACTTTGCTCACGGTCAAGGGCAAGAACATGACTTGCTTCCAAAGGGTTGGTGACCTGATGCCCCCTTTATACCTAGATGATGGGCAGGCTAACGCTTTTATTGAGGGACTATTGCCAGGTGGGATCTGCTGTGTCCTACATCTACCTTCTGCCCTAGTCAGACACCCACCCCCTTACTCTGCCAGGTCTCCACCAGCCCAAATGATGCTGGCCTTCGAATGGTCCCCTTCCTCCAGACAGTCGACTGCCATCTGCTGGAGAGCTGAGAGAAAATAGACGTAAATCTCTGATGTCCAGGAATGCGCATTTTGCCTCCAAAATGTGTGAAGCACAACTGCACACGGCAGCCTGCTCCTGCCTCCACCTAGCCCATCTCCTCCTTGTAAAATGCTGTCCCTCACCCATCAGCTCTGGCCAGTGTAGTGAACTAGAGAGCAGGGCTTGGAGGGTCAGAAGTTCAGATCAGATCAATTACTATTGTCCATGTGACCTTGGATTACACATATAACCTTTCCAGACCTTACTTTACTCATATACAAAATGGAATAATCATATACCCACCCGAATGAGTTATTGAGAGAATCAAATGAAATAACATGTGAGAAACAGAATAAATATTTTACAGGCTGAACTCGGCATTCGTACTAACTAAAGCCTATTCACTCTTTGCCTTCAGTTGGGTTCCCTGGAAATACTCTGAGATGGAGATTTGCGTGCAGGAGGTTTCTAGGGAGCGCACTGGGGAAAACATCTGTAAGGATGTGAGGGAGACAGGGTTAGGCAGAGGGAGACATTGATCTCCAATGCAGCTGCAACAAAGGCTTCAGCCAGAGGCCACGGGAAGCTCTGGAGCTGGGTGACCCCGTGGAGTTGTCCCCAGTTGAGACCAGAGGAGAGGGAGCAAGCTTTTCTACCTGCACTTCAATCAATCATTGGTGGTGGGCCGGCGAGGCAGCTCCCGCAAGGCAAGGGCAGTGCTCAGAAGGGGGTGCAGCTGCGAGCTGTCAGCAGCCACACTCCTGGCAGCTGGAGGGACAATAATACCTCAGCCCTAAAAGGCGCTCTGGGCAGCTTGCCGCAGCATCCCCCTACCCTGTGTCGTATATGTGGGGTGGTGGGTTGGCCTCGGTGGATGCGATATGGCAGGTATCAGAAAAGAGCCAAAGATTGCTTCTGTGCACAGAAGAACCTTCCTGGGTTTGGTCTTTTGGAGTAAGAAGCACTAGACTGCTGTGGCCAGGGTGGGGTCTCCATTCAGCTGCCCTTTTCCCCGGCGCAAAGCATATTCCACAGAAGCATCCCAAGTCCACATAGGGCAACCTGCTTCCTGTTCCATCGCATTCCACAGAGGACACGTGGTCACCCTGAGTCCCGCCACCTTCATAACGGTGATGTCATTGCCCTGTGTCATAGTTTGCATCAACGCAATGGTGGATTTGAGGAAGGGGTTCAATGTGAGAGATTCAGAGGCTGTGAACCAGAGTCCGGGCATCTGAGTGCAGCCCACAGATGTGTTTTTCAGGGGTGAGGCTGTTGGGGGGGCAGCTACAGTGTACCTAACAGTTTATAGTGTTACAAATGTCTTTAGGGAGGACACACACTGTCCTGTTCTCTTTGGTTCCCACCATTTCTTGTTGTATTATGTTTATTAACATTACCTGCATGGCCCTGCAAGCGTTTGAGTTTTTCTCTCCTGGATGAGGGCCCAGCAGCCCCATGAGGACTCCGGAGCACCCCATGTGGTCAGGTGAACGAGGATCAGAAGTAGATGGGTGCTGATGGGAGGGATAGGAATTCCAGGTTCTGGGTAGGCTGTGTGTTTGTGGGAGCCGGCAGTTCAGGGCAGGAATGGAATTGAGGCTGATGGAGGATGATGCTGGTTACAGGGGAGCTGGGGAGCCGTGCTCAGAGCTGGAGACCCCCACCAGAGGGGCGCTGTGCTTGGGCACGGAGTTACCACCACAGTTTTATTTTTCTACCTTTACAAAGCATTCTTACTGATACACATAACATGGATGAATCTCAAATGTGTTATGGGATGAAGGAAGCCAGCCTCAAGAGGTTACATATATCGGAAGACTCCATTTATACCACGTTCCAGAGAAGGCAAAATTAAAGGAACAGGAAACAGATCAGTGATTGCCAGGGGTTGGGGGTGGAGGGAGGTGTGGGATTGGAGGGGCAGCCTGAGGGAGGGAACGTTTTAAGATCTGGATTGTGACCGTGGTGGTGGTTACATGACTCTGCACTTGACAAAACTCACAGAACTGTACACTAAAAAGGATGAATTTGCCTGAATGTAAATTAAAATATAAATGGAAAAATTAAAAATAAAAAAGGAGGCACCTTTACCTTTTTGAACAGAACTTCAAAAAGAAGAACAGTACTTCCCTCAGCAATGTGTGAGCATGCGGGTGTGTGTGTGGAAGAGAAAGAAGAGGTGTGTGTGGTTCTCGAAGAGACCATGGTCAGAGCCACTATTCTGAGCCCCAGAGAGCTGGAACGGGTTCTCTGGGCTTCAGGTATTTGATCTCACTGCTCTGTACATGAGCTTGAACTGAAGGCTCTGGTTGCCCAGAAACAGGGGTTGTGGACTTTGAAACGAAAGACTGGATTTTTTTTTCTCTCTTTTGTCAGACATTTCCTCCCCAGTGCTGCCATGGTAGAGAATAGGGGAGCGAGCCAGCCAGTGAGTCCCTGTCCCACACCTAGGGAACGTCTGAGCCTCCCCAGCTCCTGCCCCTGTCCGGCATCCACAACTTCCTAAAAATAAAATCATCACAGATACAGAAAGAGGATGTGGGGTCAGCAGCGCCCATTGACTCAAGTCCCAGCACTGTGCAAACCAACTACCAGACTCCTCTGGGCCTCAGTTTTCCCATCTCTAAGAGGAAAGCTTGGGGATTATGAAATCCCCTAACATTCCGCAAGAATGGAAGCCCACAAGCCCACAGGTCCACAGGCACCCAAGGAGGGACTCTGTCCAAACTCTGACATGAGTCCTGGGGCGCCGCGAGTCCTGGGGCGCCGCAGCTGGCAGAGCACCCGGCACCCCAGCCCCACCCCCAGCCCTGCCACCTCCACACTCCCGAGAGAAGAGGGTGAGCCGAGGGGCCCAGGCCTGATGAGAGACTTCGGAAAACTTCGTAGGGAAACGGGTTTTTTCACTGGCAGCCAATGCTTTGGACCAGAAATGCTCCGAACTGGCAGCGGCTGACAAAAGCTGCCTCTAGTCTGTGAGTGTATCAGCTTTTGAAGAGATAGGAGGCAGGGCTGGAGCGCAGTCTTCTCAAGTGAAGGCTGACAGGAGAACAAAAGAGCTGCCTCCCACTCTCACGGCTCGGCTCAGAGCATCCGGGCCGCCGGGGTGGGGACATCAACTGCGCCATCCCCTCACTGTTTCACCGTAGGAGATGGGCCCGGGACAAGGAGAGACCTGCCTTGGACCTGGAAGTGGCAGTGGCTGTTGCTGGGGTCCCTGGGGGTGAGTCCAGGGCCCTGGTATCTTGAGCGTGCGCCGTGGGAGAGTGGAGCTGCTCCGGACTCAGGCAGCCTTATAATTTCTGAGAGGTGAAGAGAACAGGAGCCCTGAGGCCCCCATACTGGAAAGGAGTGTTGGGGACCAGATCAGCTGCGCTTCCCAGGGAGCTTGGCTTCAGCCTGGGCCAATACCCAGGCCTCAGGACCCTCACAGGGGACAGTGAGACCACTGGCATGCCTTTTGTTCTTTCAGAAGTCCCTACTGAGTAGCTCTCACCATCTCCAGAGTCCAGACCTCAGCTGTAAGTCCTTTATCTGTAACTCTAGGGCCCCAGCTGGGATGCCTCTCCCAGGCAAACAAATATCCAATAGGAATGCCTTCTCCTAGGGTTGTATCCAGGCCTCTGGGAGTGGGCAGCACCTCCATCCACCTCTAGCTCACATGCATGGTCCATACCTGTTGGACCACACCAAGGAGCAAAATAGAGCTGTTGATGCTTCTGACCCCATTCAGTCCCTGCTGTGATGGACACAGTGGGTCAGGCACTCAGCTGCCACTTAATATCTTCTAGTGTGCCTTTCTGTACCCAAGCCAGAAGGTTGGTGACTAGATTTCTCAGGCTCCTCTGTAGATAGGGTTCTGAATTTGAATTTAGGTTCCACCAGTTAGATGTGCTGGCATGACATTTGGATAACAGAAACCACCTTCCTAGTGCTTTGGACGTAACTACTGGCAAGCATGGTCAGGGAGATGTTGGGCTTTTCTAGATCAGCATCCCAGTGAACCTGGGACCATATTTATGGATATAAAGAGGCAATCTGCAGCCATTGCAGTGGCTCCCGCCTATGGTGGATTAAAATGGCTGTAAATTCTTTGTGAAATCCCATCATGAGATTGAGTATGCATTACTTCCTCCACAGTATGGGTTGTCCTGTGACTTGCTTTAACCTATAGAATGTAGCAAAAGTGATGCTGTGTAACTTCTGAGGTTTCACCTTAAGAGGTCTGCAGCTTCTCCCTTCATTTTTTGGAGCACTCTCTTGGAAGCCAAACACCATGTACAAAGTCTGACCATCATGCGGTGAGGAAGTCCAAGGTTGCCAAGTGGTGAGAAATAGTCCATGAAAAGGAGCACTAAGATGCCAACATGTGAGTAAAGGCTTCTTGCATTTTCCAGTTCACCCCAACCACCAGCTGAATGTAGCAGAGTGAATCACCCCACCAATGGCGCATGGAACAAAAGAACCACTCAGCTGAGCCCTGCCCAGATTCCTGATACACATACTTAAGAGCAAACTAGATGGTAATTGTTTTAAGCCCATAAGTTTTGGAGTAGGTTGTTACATATCAGTAGACAACCAAAACACTGATCCTTGGATCACAGCTCGTGATGAGCTCTGTTTTTTAAAATAAGATATATAAAAAATAATAAGATATAATTTATATCGAGTAAAATTTAAAGTGTAAAATTTGATAAGTTTTGACATATGGATACATCCATGAAAATATTACCACAATCAACATAGTGAATATATCCATTACCTTCAAAAATTTCTTTGTGCCCCTTTTCAATCCTTCCTTCTTGTCCTTTCCTACACCCACCCCCCTGTCACAGGCGACCACTGATCTGCTGCTTTCTGCCATGACAGATTAGTTTGCATCTTTCTAGAGTTTTATAAAAATTCCCTATGGGGCCTGTCTTTCTCCAGATATTGAGTTAGTTGTTTGCCCTATAACCTCAGTTCTCTCAGGGATTTAACAAAAGTGATCAATTTCCAACTTTTCTCTTGTAAGGAGGAAAGAAGTGCTTTCTTTAGCTTTCTGCATCTCCAAGCTGAAGTTAGAAGTCCCCATCACTTATTTAGATAGAGGGAATTTAATATAAAGAATCGTTAATGAGGTAGTAAGCTGTTAACTAGGTAACGGAAAAGGTAGAAAGAGAACCCTTTCCATTGTGGATGGTGTGCCATTTCCTGAGGGTGCAACCAAAGCTGGTCTCCTGTGCTGAATTGTTATAATGGAGGACCAGAACTAGAAGAGATTGTGTTCTTGTTAGAACTTAGTTATGTGGCAACACCTAGCCATGAGGAGGGCTATGAGAAAAGAAGTGTGGGCAACTTCCAATCATGCCTTTAGAAAGAGAGGAAGTGCCCTCCCCTTTCCCACTTCCCATTGGCTGGAATGTGGGTATAACTGTAGGAGCCAGGGCAGCCCTCTTGGACCAGGAGACAAAAGCTTCATGATGAAGATGTCAGAGCAGCATGATAGAAGGCTGGTTCTGGAGCTGCTTTTCAGTCCTAGACTTCTCATCTGGACTTTTATGTGACAGAGCAATGAACCTCTCACTGTTCATTCATTAAGTCTCTGTTATTTTGGGTCTCTCTGTTATAGCAGCCAAGGCTATATTCTGACTAACACAGACCTATACCTCATATACCAAAGAATAAAATTCCAGGTGAACTAAAGACTGAAATATAGAAACACAGTAAACACAGAGAATTTTAAATCTTTAGAAGAATTATGGAATAATATCTTTATATTCTCTAATACATAAGGAATGATTTCTTAGATAAATTAAAAAAGGGAAAAGATTGAAAAATATGACTATATTTGTATTAAAATCCTCTTTTTATAAAAATCATCAAAAGTAAAGACATAGTAACTAACATATATGGTGAGGGCTTACTCTTTGCAAGTGATGGCTCTAAATTTCTTTTCAGTAGTTATATATTTATAGTAAAAAAAAATGCTCTGAGGTCCGTGCTCTTACTATCTCCATGTTGCCAACAATTAAATGAAAGGCACAGAGAAGTTATATCGTTTACGCAAGGTCACAGGCTTAGTAAGTATCAGAAGTGGGGCTTAAACCTTGGCAGTCATGTGCCAGAGGCCACACACATGCCCACCACATTTTACTGCCATCAACTGATTTCTAAATGGACCAGAAAGAGAGGGGCTAGGCTGGAAGAAGACATATTTAATCCATGTAGCAGATAAAGAATTTATATCTGAAATATGTAAAGAACTCTTAGAATTTATAAGAAAAAGACAAAAATGCAATAGACAAGTGGACAAAAAATACAGGCAGACCATAGAAGAGGTAATCCAAATGGGCAAAAAAAATTTCTAAATGAATCGTATTTACACACTCTTCCAGAAAGCAGAAAAAGGGAGAATGCTTCCCAACTCAATTTATGAATCTAGCATTACCTCAATACCAAAATCAGACAAAGACAGCACAAAAAAAGGCTAATATCACTCATGATCTTAGACACAAAAATCCTCAACAAAATATGAATAAATTTAATTCAACAATGTATAAAAATCATTATTCACCACAACCAAGTGGGATTTACTCCAGATATTCAAGGATGGTTTGAAAATAATTTGAGTCTTTGAAAATCAATTAATGTAATCACCCTATTAACAGACTAAAAAAGAAAAATGATATGACCATATTTTCTGAAACCAAAAAAAGCATTTGACAAAACCCAACACCTGTTCATGATAAAAACTCTCACTCAGTTAGGAATAGAAGGAAACTTCCTCAACTTGATAAAGAGCATCTACAAAAAACCTACAGCTAACATCATATTTAATGGTGAAAAACTGAATGCTTTTCCTCTAAGAGTGGGAAACAAGACAAGGATGGCCGTTTTCATCAGTCTTATTCACCACAGTACTGGAAGTTCTGGCCAGTGCAATAAGGCAAGAAAAAGAAGTAAAAGCATACATATTAGAAAGAAAGAAAACCCCCTATTTGCAGGTAACATTATTACTAATTAGAAAATCCCAAGGAATCTACAAAAACAAACTCCTGTAACTAACCAATGAGTTAAGCAAGATCACAGGATACAAGATCAACACACAAAATACAATCACATTTCTATATATTAACAATGAGCACATGGAAATCAAAATTAAAACAAAATTATCATTATAATTACTCCAAAGGAAATGAAATACTTATATGTAAATCTAGTAAAACATGTATAGGATCTATGTGCTGAAAATTACAGAATGTGAATTTAAAAATATTCAAGAAGACCTAAATAAATGGAGATACATACCATATTAATGAATTGTAAGACTCAATATAGTAAAGATGTCAGTTCCCCCCAAATTAACCTATAGATTCACTGCAATTCCTCAAAATCTCAGCAATAGTTTTTGTAGACATTGACAAGTTTATTCTAAATTCTACATGAAAAGACCCAGGATTTACAATAGCTAAAATAATTTTGAAAAATAAATGGGAGGAACCACTCTCCTCAATGTTCAGGCTTACTACATAGCCATATTAATCAAGACAGTGTAGCATTGGTGAAGGGGTAAGCAAAAAAATCCCTGGAATGGAATACAGAACTGTCCAACTGATTTTTGACAAAGGTGCAAAAGCAATTCAATGGCCTTTTGAATAAATGGTGTTGGAGCAATTGGACATCTGCAGGCAAAACTATGAACCTAAGCCAAATCTTCAAAATTAACTCAAAATAGATCACACACTTAAAAGTAAATGTAAGACTAAAAAACTTTTAGAAAAATATGTAAGTGAAAAATTTCAGGACTTAGACTTGGCATCAAAAATATGATCCATAAAAGGAAAACTTGGTAAATTGCATCTCATCAAAATGAAAAACTTGTGCTCTGCAAAAGACACTGTTAAGAGGATGAAAAGACAAGCTACAGTCAAGGACAAAATACTTGCAGCCCACATACCTGACAAAGGACTCCTATCTAGAATATATACAAAATTCTCTAATCTCAACTGTAACACTAACCCAGACAATCAAATTGAAAAATGGACAAAAGACATGAACAGATGTTTCACTGCAGAGGATTTACACAAGGCAAATAAGGACATGAAAAGATGTTCAATACCATCAACCATTAGATAATGGGTAAATGAGAAGTGTTTGTGGAATTATCATTTGTACTTTTCTCTCTATATATTTTTTGACTTTTATTTCATTTATTTTTTATACAGCAGGTTCGTATAAGTTATATATTTTATATATATTAGTGTATATATGTCAATACTAATTTCCCAATTATTACCACCACCCCCGCCACTTTCCCCCATTGGTGTTCATACATTTGTTCTCTACATCTGTGTCTCTATTTCTGCCCTGCAAACCGGTTCATCTGTACCATTTTTCTAGGTTCCACATATATGCGTTAATATACAATATTTGTTTTTCTCTTTCTTACTTCACTCTGTGTGACAGTCTCTAGATCCAACCACGTCTCTACAAATGCCCAATTTTGTTCCTTTTAATGGCTGAGTGATATTCCTTGTATATATGTACCACACTTTCTTTATCCATTCGTCTGTTGATGGGCATTTAGGTGCTTCCATGACCTGGCTCTTATAAATAGTGCTGCAATGAACATTGGAGTGCATGTGTCTTTTTGAATTACAGTTTTCTCTGGGATTGCTTGGTCATATGGTAATTCTATTTTTAGTTTTTTAAGCAACCTCTATACTGTTCTCCATAGTGGCTGTAACAATTTACATTCCCACCAACAGTGCAAGAGGGTTCCCTTTTCTCCACACCCTCTCCAGCATTTGTTGTTTGTAGATTTTCTGATGATGCCCATTCTGGTGTGAGGTGATACCTCATTGTAGTTTTGATTTGCATTTCTCTAATAATTAGTGATGTTGAGCAGCTTTTCATGTGCTTCTTGGCCATCTGTATGTCTTCTTTGGAGAAATGTCTATTTACATCTTCTGCCCATTTTGGGATTGGGTTGTTTGTTTTTTTAATATTGAGCTGCTTGGGCTGTTTATATATTTTGGAGATTAATCCTTTGTCTGTTGATTCATTTGCAAATATTTTCTCCCATTCTGAGGGTTGTCTTTTGGTCTTGTTTATGGTTTCCTTTGCTGTGCAAAAGCTTTGAAGTTTCATTAGGTCCCATTTGTTTATTTTTGTTTTTATTTCCATTACTGTAGGAGGTGGATCAAAAAAGATCTTGCTGTGATTTATGTCAAAGAGTGTTCTTCCTATGCTTTCCTCTAAGAGTTTTATAGTGTCCGGTCTTACATTTCAGTCCCTAATCCATTTTGAGTTTATTTTTGTGTATGGCATTAGGGAGTGTTCTAATTTCATTCTTTCACATGTAGCTGTCCAGTTTTCCCAGCACCACTTATTGAAGAGCCTGTCTTTTCTCCATCATATATCCTTCCTTCCTTTGTCATAGATTAGCTGACCATTGGTGCATGGGTTTATCTCTGGGCTTTCTATCCTGTTCCATTGATCTATATTTCTGTTTTTGTGCCAGTACCATATTGTCTTGATTACTGTGGCTTTGTAGTATAGTCTGAAGTCAGGGAGTCTGATTCCTCCAGCTCCGTTTTTTTCCCTCAAGACTGCCTTGGTTATTCGGGGTCTTTTGTGTCTCCATACAAATTTTAAGATTTTTTTCTTCTAGTTCTGTAAAAAATGCCACTGGTAATTTGATAGTGATTGCATTGAATCTGTAGATTGCTTTGGGTAGTATAGTCATTTTCACAATATTGATTCTTCCAATCCAAGAGCATGGTATATCTCTCCATCTGTTTGTGTCATCTTTGATTTCTTTCATCAGTGTCTTATAGTTTTCTGAGTACAGGTCTTTTATCTCCTTAGGTAGGTTTATTCCTAGGTATTTTATTCTTTTTGTTGCAATGGTGAATGGGACTGTTTCCTTAATTTCTCTTTCTGATCTTTGGTTGTTAGTGTATACGAATGCAAGAGATTTCTGTGCATTAATTTTGTAACCTGCAGCTTTACCAAATTCATTGGTTAGCTCTAGTAGTTTTCTGGTGGCATTTTTAGGATTCTATATGTATAATATCATGTCATCTGCAAACAGTGACAGTTTTACTTCTTTTTCCAATTTGTATACCTTTTATTTCTTTTTCTTCTCTGACTTCCAAAACTCTGTTGAATAACAGTGGTGAGAGTGGACATCCTTGTCTTGTTCCTGATCTTAGAGGAAATGCTTTCAGTTTTTCACCATTGAGAATGATGTTGGCTGTGGGTTTGTCATATATGGCCTTTACTGTGTTGAGGTAGTTTCCCTCTATGCCCACTTTCTGGAGAGTTTTTATCATAAATCGGTGTTGAATTTTGTCAAAAGCTTTTTCTGCATCTATTGAGATGATCATATGGTTTTTCTTCTTCAATTTGTTAATATGGTGTATCACATTGATTGATTTGCGTATATTGAAGAATCCTTGCATCCTTGGGATAAATCCCACTTGATCATGGTGTATGATCCTTTTTATGTGTTGTTGGTTTCTGTTTGCTAGTATTTTGTTGAGGATTTTTGCATCATATTCATCAGCGATATTGGTCTGTAATTTTCTTTTTTTGTAGTATCTTTGTCTGGTTTTGGTATCAGGGTGATGGTGGCCTCATAGAATGAGTTTGGGAGTGTTCCTCCACAATTTTTTGGAAGAGTTTGAGAAGGATCGGTGTTAGCACTTCTCTAAATGTCTGATAGAATTCACCTGTGAAGCCATCTGGTCCTGGACTTTTGTTTGTTGGAAGCTTTTTAATCACAGTTTCAATTTCATTACCTGTGATTGGTCTGTTCATATTTTCTGTTTCTTCCTGGTTCAGTCTTGGAAGGTTATACCTTTCTAAGAATTTGTCCATTTCTTCCAGGTTGTCCATTTTATTGGCATAAGTTGCTTGTAGTAGTCTCTTAGGATGCTTTGTATTTCTGCAGTGTCCATTGTAACTTCTCCTTTTTCATTTCTAACTTTATTGATTTAAGTCCTCTCCCTGTTTTTCGTGATGAGTCTGGCTAAAGGCTTATCAATTTTGTTTATCTTCTCAAAGAACCAGCTTTTTTTTTATTGACCTTTGCTATTGTTTTCTATGTTTCTATTTCATTTATTTCTGCTCTGATCTTTATGATTTCTTTCATTCTACTAACTTTGGGTTTTGTTTGTTCTTCTTTCTCTAGTTCCTTTAGGTGTAAGGTTAGATTGTGTATTTGAGATTTTTCTTGTTTCTTGGGGTAGGCTTGTATTGCTATAAACTTCCCTCTTACAACTTTTTTGCTGCATCCCTTAGGTTTTGGATCATCATGTTTTCATTGTAATTTGTCCCTAGGTATTTTCTGATTTCCTCTTTGATTTCTTCAGTGATCTATTGGTTATTTAGTAACGTACTGTTTAGCCTCCATGTGTTTGTGTTTTTTACGTTTTTTTCCCTGTAATTGATTTCTAATCTCATAGAGTTGTGGTCGGAAAAGATGCTTGATATGATTTCAATTTTCTTAAATTTACTGAGGCTTGACTTGTGACCCAAGATGTGATCTATCCTGGAGAATGTTCTGTGTGCACTTGAAAAGAAAGTGTAATCTGCTGTTCTTGGATGGCATGTCCTATAAATATCAATTAAATCTATACGGTCTATTGTGTCATTTAAAGCTTGTGTTTCCTTATTACTTTTCAGTCTGGATGATCTGTCCATTGGTGTAAGTGAGGTGTTAAATTCCCCACTATTATTGTGTCACTGTCAATTTCCTCTTTTATAGCTGTTAGCAGTTTCCTTATGTATTGAGGTGCTCCTATGTTGGGTGCATATATATTTCTAATTGTTATATCTTCTTCTTGGATTGACCCCTTGATCATTATATAGTGTCCTTCCTTGTCTCTTGTAACATTCTTTATTTTAAAGTCTATTTTATCTGATATGAGTATTGCTACTCCAGCTTTCTTTTGATTGCCATTTTCATGGAATATCTTTTTCCATCCCCTCACTTTCAGTCTGTATGTTTCCCTAGGTCTGAAGTGGGTCTCTTGTAGAGAGCATATATATGGGTCTTGTTTTTGTATCCATTCAGCGAGCCTGTGTCTTTTGGTTGGAGCATTTAATCCATTCACATTTAAGGCAATTATCAATATGTATGTTCCTATTACCATTTTCTTAATTGTTATGGGTTTGTTTTTTTGTTTTTTTTAACATCTTTATTGGAGTATAATTGCTTTACAATGGTGTGTTAGTTTCTGCTTTATAACAAAGTGAATCAGTTATACATATACATATTTTCCCATATCTCTTCCCTCAGCCATAAAAAGAAATGAAATTGAGTTATCTGTAGTGAGGTGGATGGACCTAGAGTCTGTCACACAGAGTTAAGTAAGTCAGAAAGAGAAAAACAGATACCGTATGGTAACACGGTATGGAATCTAAGAGAAAAAAAAAGGTCATGAAGAACCTAGGGGTAAGGCGGGAATAAAGACACACACCTACTAGAGCATGGACTTGAGGATATGGGGAGGGGGAAGGGTAAGCTATGGGTTTGTTTTTGTAGGTCCTTTTCTTCTCTTGTGTTTCCCACTTAGAGAAGTTCCTTTAGCATTTGTTGTAGAGCTGGTTTGGCAGTGCTGAATTCTCTTTGCTTTTGCTTGTCTGTAAAGCTTTTGATTTCTCCGTCAAATCTGAATGAGATCCTCGCCGGGTAGAGTAATCTTGGTTGTAGGTACTTCCCTTTCATCACTTTAAATATATCGTGCCACTCCCTTCTGGCATGTAGAGTTTCTGCTGAGAAATCAGCTGTTAACCTTATGGGAGTTCCCTTGTATGTTATTTGTCATTTTTCCCTTGCTGCTTTCAATAATTTTTCTGTCTTTAATTTTGGTCAGTTTGATTACTATTTGTCTTGGCATTTTTCTCTTTGGGTTTCTCCTGCCTGGGACTCTCTGTGCTTCCTGGACTTGGGTAGCTATTTCCTTTCCCATGTTAGGGAAGTTTTCAACTATAATCTCTGCAAATATTTTCTTGGGTCTTTTCTCTCCCTCTTCTCCTTCTGGGACCCCTATAATGTGAAGGTTGTTGCGTTTAATGTTGTCCCAGAGGTCTCTTAGGCTGTCTTCATTTCTTTTCATTCTTTTTTCTTTGTTCTGTTCCACAGCAGCGAATTCCACCATTGTGTCTTCCAGGTCACTTATCCGTTCTTCTGCCTCAGTTATTCTGCTATTGATTCCTTGTAGTGTAGTTTTCATTTCAGTTATTGTATTGTTCATCTCTGTTTGTTTGTTCTTTAATTCTTCCAGGTGTCTGTTCTTTAATTCTTCTAGGTCTTTGTTAAACATTTCTTGCATCTTCTCGATCTTTGCCTCCATTGTTTTTCTGAGGTCCTGGATCATCCTCACTATCATTATTCTGAATTATTTTTCTTGAAGTTTGTCTATCTCCACTTCATATAGTTGTTTTTCTGGGGATTTATCTTGTTCCTTCATCTGTACAAAGTCCTCTGCCTTTTCATTTTGTCTATCTTTCTGTGAGTGTGGTTTTCCTTCCACAGGCTGCAGAATTGTAGCTCTTCTTGCTTCTGCTGTCTGCCCTCTGGTGGTTGAGGCTATCTACTTTTCTCTATATTTTAAAGTTAGAATAAGAATCAGAAAGAAAGAAATTCTACCCCAACCAAACAAACCAACAAATAAGAGTTAAGTGAGTGGAGAGAGTGAGTCTAAATCACTGTTCAGTCAAGTTTTGCTGTGAAGGAGAGCAGTGAGATGGGACGGGAGTGAGATGTGGGGAGAAGGGGGAAGGGAGTATGTGTGTTTTAAGATGAGGGACACAGAACCTATTTGAAGGATGGTGGGAATGATGACATTGATGATGAAGGAAGAGGGATAACTACAGGGTGAATGAGGATGTTATGTGATCCAGGGCACAGACTGACTTTCGATTGGAGCAGAAACTCTTTTTCCATTTTAGGAGGAGGAACACAGAGAAAATGCTTATAGAGGCAGGTGGATTCATCTATTTGCTTGTGGGAAGATGTCTGATCATTTTATTCCTTCAATGAAGTGTAACAGGATGTTAAATTGTAAGTGTTGATTGAGACACCAAAATATAATAAATCTGACATGCTAAAGTGAGGTGCTAGACCAAGATACAAATTTTTGAAGAAGTAGTTATATGACTCTTAAACTCCACCTGCATTGAGGGATAAATGAGTCAGGCTGTCTGGAGGAAGGTGGAAGAATTTTTCGAGGTCCAGGTGAGGAAGGGCCACCTGAGTCCTGCCTGAGAATCTTCTGGGGTTCTTTGGAACTAGAGGAATCCTAAAACCATGGATCACCTATATACGCTGTGAGCGTGCTTTAGATGTTGTATTTTTTTTCTGGAAGTCCTGCAACTACCCTAAAAATTGAATGTATTGTTGAACAGACCTATGCCAACACTTCAGAGATGGCAGAAGACAAGATGGCAGAGTAGAAGGATTTGAGCTTACCTTCTCTCACGAAAATACCAAAATCACAACTAACTGCTGAACAACCATCGACAAAGAAGACTCAAACCTACCAAAAAAGATATTCTGCACCGAAAGACAAAGCAGAAGCCATAATGAGATGATACGAGAGGTGCTTTCGATATATAATCAAATCCCATACCCACCATTTCCCACACACTGGTAAATAATTCTGTCGCAGAGGTTCTCCCACAGGAGTGAGAGTTCTGAGCCCCACTTCAGGCTCCCCAGCTTGGGGGTCTGGCATCAGGAGGAGGAGCCTCTGGGGCATTTGGCTTTGAAGGCCAGCGGGGCTTGAGTGGAGCTGCACATGACTGGGGGAAAAAGAGACTCCACTCTTGGAGGGTGCACATGAGGTATCACGTGCACTGGGACCCAGGGCAAAGCAGTGACTCCATAGGAGCCTAGGCCAGACCTACCTGTGGGTCTTGGAGGATCTCTTGGGGAGGCGGGGGGGTGGCTGTGGCTCTCTGTGGGGGCAAGAACACTGGTGGTGGAAGCCCCAGTGAATATTCTTCACTGTGGGCTCTCCCAGAGGCTGCCATTTTGGAGGCAAGACTTGGTCCCACCCAACAGCCTGCAGGATCCAGTGCTGGGACCCCTCAGGCCAAACAACCAACAAGGCAGGAACACAGGCCCACCCACCAGCAAACAGGCTGCCAAAAGTCATCCTGACCCCACAGCTGCCTCTAAACAAACACACACCTTGACACAGCCCTGCCCAGCAGAGGGACAAGACCCAGCTCCACCCTCCAATGGACAGGCACCCACCACTCCCACCAGGAAGGCTGCACCAGCCTCTGGACCAACCCCACCTACCAGGAGGCAGACACCAGAAGCAAGAGGAGCTACAATCCTGCAGCTTGTAGAACAGCAACCACAAATATAGAAAGTTAGACAACATGAGATGGCAGAGAAATATATTCCAGATGAAGGAACAAGAGAAAACTGCAGAAGAACAACTAAATGAAATGGAGATAGGCCATCTGCCTGAAGGTGGAAGGATTTTTGAGGATTGTTATTTGATGGGAGGGGTTAGAGTGGGCTGAGACAGTGTACAGAGACCCATCCCCACCTCCACTGGAGATGTATTGTGTGTCAGGTGCCTGCCTTTTATCTGAACCCTGTGAGGAGGATTTCAAGAGGCCAAATCTGGGACCCCTGCAACTGGGAGATGCACTGGCTGGTGTTTGACTCCTGCCTGGGACATTAAACAGCTAAAAATGGGCTGCTCTAGCTGTTGGTAGGGATGCTGAAGGAGAGGTGACTCTATTGTGACAGAGAGGCCCTCCCAGAATTTGTCAGAGTATTTGTCAGACCCACAACTGTTCGCATACATCAGATGTGGGTTATGAGAGAGAGCGAAAGAGAGTGAGTTTATGAATCTATCAGGGCCTCTCAGCAGACAGAACCTGGAGGTGGACCACCTCAGGGTTTCTCAGGGCTGTGGAAGGAAGTGAGTAGGCAGATGAGCTGGAGGAGAGCATATTATTCCAGACAAAGGAACTGCAGGTGAGAGATCTCCAGGAACCAGAGCTTTTAGCTGAATTCATAAAAGCTCCCAGGGAGTCATAGTTAAATGTTGGCCAGGCTCAGAAAGCAGGAGAATTTTCCAGTTCCCTTCTCTCTCCAGCCCCCAAACCCTGTTGGAGTCAGAGACAGCATCCAGGAAGCAGGAGCAGGCAAGTGAGTGAGAAAGCAATCAACTCCCCTTCCCAGCAGCTGGCAGCCTGCTGCAGCCTGCCTCAGCTGAGGGAGGGGGAGGAGCAAAAATCTGAATGAAGCTGTAAACTGTGGCTATTACATAGGACTGACATGCTAAATATCATATCAACTGTGTTTTGGAACTTAAAGTGACCAACGGATTTCTTATTACATGAGTAGTCAGAAAAGTTCTGGGACAATCCAAGATTTCATTCAGAAGTGTTACAACTTCTGTCCCAAAGAGGAAATGCAGATGGCTAACAGGCACATGAAAAGATGTTCAACGTTGCTAATCATCAAGGAACAGCTGTCATCAAAAAGAACACAAATAAAAAACATTGGCGAGGATGTGGAGAAAAGGGTACCCTCGTCCGTTGTTGGTGGGAATGTAAACTGGTGCAGCCACTGTGGAAAACAATATGGAGGTTTCTCAGAAAACTAAAAACAGAACTACCATATGACCCAGCAATTCTACTCCTAGGTATATATCTGAAATAAACAAAAACACAAGTTCAAAAACATACATGTACTCAATGTTCATAGCAACATTATTTACAAACGGAAGATATGAAAGCAACCTAAGTGTCCATCAACAGATGAATGGATAAAGAAGCTGTGGTATGTACATATATGCATATGGTTGGCCAAAAAGTTTGTTCAGGTTTTTCTGTAAGATCTTACACAATGGAATACTACTCAGCCATAAAAAAGGAATGCAATTTTATCATTTGCAGCAACATGGATGGTCTTGGAGGATATTATGCTATGTGAAATAAGTAAGACAGAGAAAGACAAATACTATATAATATCACTTATATGTTGAGTCTAAGAATTACAACAAACTAGTGAATATAACAAAAAGGAAGCAGACTCACAGATATAGAGAACAAACTAGTGGTTACCAGTGGGGAGAGGGAAGGGGGGAGGGGCAATATGAGGGTGGGGGATTAAGAGGTACAAACTACTATGTATAAAATAAACTATAAGGATATATTATACAACACAGGGGATATAGCCAAAATTTTATAATAACTATAAATGGAGTATAACCTTTAAATTTTTTGAATCACTATAGTGTACACCTGTTATATATAATTAACATGTAATTATATATTATATGTTATATATAATATTGTGCATCAACTATACTTCAATAAAAAAATAAAATAATTTAAGGAATGGTGAATGACAAAAATGAAGTCGCATCATTGAATAGAGAAGTAAGAATTGGGAGCATAGACTGAGAATGAAGGAGGGGGAGAAGTCAGGGGTTAGGAGGGTTGGAGGTTTGAGAAGAGAGAAGGAGGCACAAAATATCATTTTGGTGGGTAGGAAAATGAACTTTCTAGGGAAATACAATAGGATCATTGGACAGTATTTAGAGTCCATCTAAGGTTTGTGGTTATGGAACTGAAGTGAGACTAGCAACTCTCTGGAGCAGGATCAGAGAGGGTAGAAATTTGGGCTTAACTGGAGTAGTTAAGGTTTCACTGGACAAGTAGGATGCAGGAGAAAGTGACAAAAGATTTGAAAGTGTTCGGAAGCATGTGATTATCAAGGTAGACCATGACATCAGAGTGTGTAAGGAGAGAATGGGAGTGACGGAAAGGCAAAGGATGGAAGACCTACAGCATTTGAAGAATTATTTCGGTGGAGCTAATAAGGTAAGCGTACTGGAGAGGGGATTGCTGGCAAAATTACATGACTGGTGTTGCTGATAGTGATGACAAGGTTCGGGATATGACCACCGAGTAGGTAGCGAATGTAGCGTGGAGGATATGATCATTGGATCTGAGAAACCTGTGTATTGGACAAACCATTCTGGAACTGAGGACAGGAATAGGCTTGGGGACAGTGAGCCAGTAGCCGTCACATTGATGAATGGCAGAGAATATCCTCAGGCTGTTACTGCTGATGAGACTTCAGAGATCAGTAGGTAGGTTAGAAGCAGCAGTCATGGGGTGAACCAGGATGAGGCAAAAAGGTGTCAGCGTGCAAAATTTAACTCTCACGTTTATGCAAGTGCAAGATCAGCACTTGAGAATGAGCACTTTCCCTAAACTTTGTGCCCAGGGCACCTTGCTTGCCTCGCTCGAGTCCACACCCCGGTGAACAGTGCTAGAAGAGAAGGCACCGTCCCTGCAAGAGGGGAGGAGGTAAGCCTACTTCTCTGTACTGATCTGGAAAAATATCAGAATTATTGTGTGGGGGCTTCTTGAATGGCGCCTCTGCTTCAGGGCAATCCATGATGACTGTGGGCACTCAGGGAGGAGGTGCTGCTAGATCTAAACAGAAAACATCTTTTCTGGTCCAAGAGGCCTCAGGATTCTCAGACAATATATTCTGAGTATCTGCTCTGGTGACCTCCAACCGTGGCACCTTCAGGATCTACTGTAACATTTATGCAGAAGCTATGTTCTCCCTGTGCTGCTCCCATCCATGACTAAAGATGGTGGGGGAACAAGAGCTGGGCAATTCTTGCCTAACAAAGAATACTTCACTGGGCAGTCTTTTTTCTGGGACTGCCCACCAACTTGGCTGCGACTTTCTCAGAGGTGCACTGTAGTCTGAGGTTCTTCCTGTCTCATCTTCCTTCCTTCCCTCTCTCCTTTCACAGTGGCAGACCTGCATCGCAGTCTGAGGCTCTCTCTGCCGACTCTTGCTCCTTTCCTTTTATTCTTTATAAATGTTTCTCCCGGTAAATCTCTTGCACATCTAGTTCTGACCTGACATCAGCTCTTGGAGGACCAGGATGGACACAGCAGTCCTCTCCACACCATGGCAGGGTGTTGTGGGAGAAGTTTGTCTTAGTCTATAGATTCTCTTTGGGAGAGATCCAAGGAGGGATTTTGAGAACTGGCTGCTGCAGGAAATGTTTCAACTGGCAGGATAAGGACATCTAGAAGTGCTCGGTATTGTCCTCGAAGAGATCCCTATCCAGAGAGGTTTACAACAATGTAAAACATGGTGCAGGCTCTGTCCAAAGAAGGGACAGTGGGTGACTTAGGTGGCATCACAGTCCACACATAATGATGCCACTGGAATGAAGCCACCAGTTTGACCCCTTATTTTTCAGTGGTCAGGAGAGAGCTATGGCTGCTCATTGATTTCTTTTATGGGGTGGACACCAAGGCGGGAGATGGGGAGTTTCTCCCATAGTCCTCTGCTGCTCTGAGTGGCACAAGCCAAGCTCCTTGTTAACCAATAGTCACGTAGTATTGGGTTGGCCAAAAAGTTCGTTCGGTTTTAAGTAAAACTAAAAGACACGTTTTGCATTTTCACCAAGAATTTGATTGAATAATGTATTCACTAACCGAACAAACTTTTTGGCCAACCCAATATAATGCCGTGTGCCAGAAAAAGGCACCATGACAACTTCTGGGTAAAGGCCCAGTTTGGAGAGTCTTGTTGCAAGTTGTAGAACATCAAAGTAGCCCAATACAATAAACTGATGGAAAAGGGGGCCGTAAGAGTTGTGGACTTGTCAAGAATCTTGTCAGTTTACAAGACGTGGTGAGAAACTGAAACTCAAGCTTGTAATTAAACTTTTATTCATCGTAGAACAGTTTTGGCGGGGAGGCAAGGATCTACTTGCTCCCAAGGCAGTTAATCACCAAAATCAAATCTTCAGTAGTGCTTGAGAAGGTGGGGAGAGGAGCCTCAACTGTCTCATCAGTCAGAAGCAGGTGGGTGATGGGTAGGGAGCTAGGAGGAGAGCTGACAGTATCACTTCTGGGTGGGACCCTTTGCACACCCCGTGTAACCTAGGGGAAGTGATTCCTTTCCTGCCGACCTTTGTCCAGGAGCCATATACAGCAAGCCTGCAGATGGGATGATGGATGTGTGGATGGCATGAGAAAACAGTTTCCTAATACTGAGCAGGGGACTATCATGGCGTTCGTCTTAATTTGTCTTCCCTCAAATCAGGAGCTGAGACAAGGATTTGGGGGCAGGTTTATTTCAGAGGTGATTCCATGAGGCA
The DNA here is from genome assembly GCF_005190385.1 of Monodon monoceros. Classification (NCBI taxonomy): domain Eukaryota; kingdom Metazoa; phylum Chordata; class Mammalia; order Artiodactyla; family Monodontidae; genus Monodon; species Monodon monoceros. Next base: position 60,350,647 of record NW_021703780.1, on the reverse strand, counting down.
AAAGTGAAGAAGCAGAGAGAGAATTAGCTAAGGCAGCGAGAAACTTCCCCCAAAGATGGTTAGTGCTGTGAGCAACTGGGCAGGGCAGGGGTAGGGTGAGCCTAGAGAGTTAAAAGTTAAGGGGGCACTTACTCTCAGGATTGTGAAAGACTGGCCCTACAACGAGGGCTCAGACTTTCTATGGATTCTCTGAGAAACTTGACTCAGAATTGTTCCTCCCTGGTATGGGAGGCTAGGATATTAATTCATCTTCCAACTCTTGTCTTGCATTGGTTAAGGACTGTCCTCAAGGTTGTCAACATCTCCCCTTCACCCTGAACTTCTGGGCTGCGATGCCTGTGTGGGGAAAAGCCCAGTGGCTTTGGAGAAAGCCCTGAGACAAAAAGCTGCATAGTTCTATTCAAAATCAGACGAGGCAAGGAATGTGGTGTGGGGCACCAATAGTACCTGCTACAGAGTCAAAACAGTAGGATCCAAACATGGCTTCCCACAGTGGATTTTGGAGGAGCTACTTTCTATCCTGACCACCAACATGCTGGTTTTGTCCAGGGAGGACCCTGCGTGTGGTTAGATGTTCCTTTGCATGTGAAGCACAGCGTTTCCCACCCAACACCTCTATACATACTCAGTGGGGGAGGGGTGCAGCATTGCCCTATGTGAGGACCATCCTGGGACACAGTGTGGCAGGATGGGCTCTCTTATTTCTCCCCCTTTATCTTTCTGCTTCTTTCAGTGGGCAGAGAAGGCATTTTTTATCTCCATTAAACCTCCTTGGTGAGTTCAGCGTGGCAGGAATCTTTATTCCCATTGTATAGATAAAGAAGGTTTTCAGAGAAGTTGTGACATGTGAGCAAGAGAAGGTCTGGAATCAAAGTGGGACTTTCTGCCCTCATCCAGAGCTTGGTCCAGAGCACCAAATTGCTTAGCCGATGAGTTGAGTATTTCTGTGTGGATCATTTGCAGACATCTTCAGCTTCCAAGTGGTTCTGGGCTCGCTGTTCTAACTACAAGAAGCATCAATATTCGACAGGCACACACACACACATCTTTATATTACTTTGTAATATGATTAAATCTGTAAGCAAGAGCAGCCACATTTCTAATAATCAATTAACTCAGCTCTGCTCAGGAAAAAAAAAATGAGTCCTCTTCACGCATACCCCTTTAGAATTTGTTATCTTTGTACAATGAACCATGTTGACCAAGTTTTGTTGTGGTTGTTGGTTCTACGGTCAGAACTGGTGTTTTAAAGGGTCAACAGTAGACACAAACTTTCTTGGTATAGATTTGATGCCCACAGGCAAATCTGGGCTTTCTCTGCCTGAACTCACTTGGATGATGATTCATCTGGGGCTTCTCAGGAGAACACACCTGAAACATATTTCCACTTCAGGCAATATATGAGTGATTTTCCAGAGCCAGAGTACATGACTGATATTTGGGTCCTAGGGAGCATTTATTTGGAGGAAGAGGGCTTGGACCTGTCATCAGAGGTGAAGATGGAAGCTGGCACCCCAGTCCATGCTGTGGGGCTTCTATCTGAGCAGACTTGGTGACTTTTAGTCAATGTGCATGAGAAACTCAAAAATCCATTTGGCATACCCCCTCCTTAATCTCTCTGCTTCCAACTTCAACTTCTCTGTAATTTGTCACTGTTGCCAGAGTGATCTTTACAAAACATGAATTTAACTCGAAGTCTGTAACACTCATCAGGCATTTTTGTCTGCCTAGCCTCCTTCTTCCATTTGGTAACAGTGCCTTAACGTTTTTGGGGGGAAGGTGGGCATAAGGGGTGGGAAGGGATAATTGACTGCAGTCTTGCTGGAGCTGTCAATCAAAATGCCCCTCCCTTTTCTTGCTGGAGCTGGGCCAATCAGATGTTCTCTCCTTGGAATCTGAATCCTATCTGGACACTGGCGGCAGGGGTGTGGGGTGGGGGGGGGCGGGAAGTAGAAACTGATTGGTCCTGGCCCCATGAAGAGATTGTCTATTGGTGCCTAATACCCAGAAACCTGACTAGCCTTTGCTGCTGTACTTGCTGAGTGTTCAGTGTTTAGTTTCTTTCCGAACTTCCCCATAGCCTTCCAGTACATTTCTTGTTTTTTTTAAAAATAAATTTATTTATTTATTATTCATTTTTGGCTGCGTTGGGTCTTTGTTGCTGCACGAGGGCTTTCTCTAAGTTGCAGCGAGAGGGGGCTTCTCTTGCTGCGGAGCACGGGCTCTAGGCGCACGGGCTTCAGTAGCTGTGGCACGCAGGCTCAGTATTTGTGGCTCACGGGCTCTAGAGCGCAGGCTCAGTAGTTGTGGCACACAGGCTTAGTTGCTCCGCGGCCATGTGGGATCTTCCCGGACCAGGGCTCAAACCCATGTCCCTGCACTGGCAGGCGGATTCTTAACCACTTTGCCACCAGGGAAATCCCAGTACATTTCTTTTATGCTAGAATGGGTTGTTGCTTGTAACCAAATAACTCTTACCAACACAGAAATTGATACATGGAAACTGGTGTTACTATTAATAGACCTTAAAGTGCGACACTGGCCAAGATGAAATGGGGTGGGACACTGGAAATTTCTATTATGCTTTTTAGCTGTAGCTTGTTATATCTGGAGATTCAGACCACCTACCTCTCACAGGAGGAGTTGAAGGACCTTGATAGAAAAATCTACAGAATTTGGAAAGGTGTGGGCTACTTCTTGCAGGCTTAGTAAAGGCACACAGAAAAAGAGTTGTCAAAACTGGCTCATATGAAAGCGGAAAGAGAGGCCTTTTCTAACTATGGCCAGCAACCCAAGATCTTATAATCATGCCTTGGACAGTAGAAGAAACAGGTTTCTGTCCCAAGCTAATAATGGTGGAGGAAAAGCAGGGAGGTTGGAAACTGGTGTGCTGGAGCCAGCTTATACTGACCCAGGTCGACATCTCTTCTCAAATCTGCCTTCAGGGATGTCACATCGGTAGCTTGACATGGGCCATGGTGGGAGTATTTACATCAGATAAATCAGAATATGCTACAAATAAGGGATTTCTTTTTTCTTGTGAAGAGCTAAGTGTTAAACTATTTACCAGCATATTGATGATTGGAAATACAGCGATAGAGGTAAGAATGGGAGCTGGGAGAAGCCTGACACTCTCCCCTCCTCCCACACTCCCTCAAGGGATCCTGTCCCTGTACTCTTACAGGGCAAACGAGATATTACTCCAATTTAAAGAGCTGTCCAGTGGAATACAGACTGGGGTAGGGGCAGGTAAGCTGTGCCTCTATACCCAAGCCAATTCTTTTTTTTTTTTTTTTAAACAATATTTCTGTATGGTGGCTGCCTGAGGCCAGGATGCAGGCAATTCAGCTGAGGGGTAAAGGAGGGCGAATCATCTATTGCTAAAAGGCAGAAATATCCAGTCCCGATTCTAGATTGAAGGACCATAACCTGACAAGATCTAATGAGTTGGTAAAATGCAAGAGATAGAAATCATACTAGTGTTTCAAGGGAGTTGTATTGCCACAGAAACTTCAGTCCAGGGAAATAACAGCCCAAGATTGCTCAAACCTGAAAACAGTTTCCAGGGCTCACTGGTAACCAACAGAAAGTACAATAAGCTGTTCATTCCTTAGAAGAAATTGCTTCCCAGTGCTCCTATCTCATGAGGGAGTAAGACAGTGGATGAGGAATGCTCCCAGAAGCAGGACCAAGAAATCCTTCCACTGTCAAGGCCAGCAGTACATACTCCCAGGTATACTGTGGACTGGCACTTCTGGATGTGGTTTCTCTTTTTCTAAATGTTTTTGTTGTTTTGGCTGTGCCACACAGCTTGCGGGATTTTAATTCCCTGACCAGGGATTGAACCCGGGCCCTTGGTAGTGAGAGCTCAGAGTCCTAACCACTAGACTGCCAGGAATTCCTCTTTTTCTAAATAGAGATTTTTATTGAAGTTAACATGTTTATCCTATGCTATTGTCTATGGTATGGCTGGCCTTTGGGTACTGGGCCATGAGGAGCTAACTTTGGACAGATTAAGAAGAAAAAATTAGCCAAATATCGTGAATTTACTTTGACATTGTTTTTGGTGCTGGGGGTACATCCGTGAGCAAGTGGAGTCCATGCTCTTGCAGGGCTTACATTCTAGTGGGGAAGACAGGCAATGAGAAAGTACATATATAACATATCAGAGTGCAGTAAGTGCTGGATGGGGCTGGTAATTAGATAGGCTGGTAAGGGAAGAACTGAAGAAAATGTGGGAGTGACCTATGTGGATATAATGGCTGAAGGAAAAGCAAGTTCCAAGGGCCTTTGCCCTGAGGCAAGAGCATGCCTGGTGTGTGTAAGGAACAGCAAGGAAGACAGTGTGGCTGAAGCACAGAGAGTTGGGGTGAAGATGAGGTCAGAGAGGAGTAAGGGCTAAATTATGTAAAACCATGGTAATAACGTCTACTTGGAGTACATAGAAGCCACGGGTGGATCTTGAGCTCTGGCTGCTGTTTGAGAATAGACTGCTGGGGACAAGAGTAGAAATGGGGGCAAGCTGTAAGGCTACTGAAATAATACTTGTGAGAGGTAATGGTTATTGAATAAGGCTGATAGTCGAAAGTTCCCTTTCTCTAGAATTTCCTTTTCTGTTATCTACGATAGAACTCCTAATCCTTTTACAGCTCGGCTCAGATGATCCAAGTCCAAGACAGAAACACCACAATTCAAAGCAGCAGATAGTGACTACTTCTGTGAAGAGGGAGGAGAATCTAACCTAAGCTATTCAAAGAACTGAACTTGTGAGCCATAACACACACACAGAAAACTGCAACTAGATATGTATGCTTAGCTTAACACATGGTTATAGAGACAGCACTTATAAAGAGAACCACCTAGGTGGGAACTTAGAACATTGCCAGAGACCTAGTCACAATGCCTCCTTCCACGTCTTACTAACCTCTACACTGCCTTTAATGGACAAATCCCTGCTTTTCTTTATGCATCCCTAAACAGTATATTTAATTTTGCCTGATCTTGAACCTCATAAAATCATATAGTAGATATAGTTTGGTGACTGGCTTCTTTCACTCAATATTATGTTTTTAAGATTCATCCATAAACTTGTACAAGGCTATATCTCATTCTCATTACCACATAAAATTACATTTTAAAAATGTACCACAATTTATTAATTTATTCTACTGCTGATGGACATTAGGTTGTTTCTAATTTGGGTCTATTATGAACAATGATAATAAGAAATCTTGTTCATGTCTCCTAGAGCATGTGTGCATGGATTTCTCTAGGTTTCATACCTACCAGTGGAAAACCCAAGTCACGAGTATATGTAAAAAGTTTAAGTAAAGTTAAACTGTTTTGCAAAATGGTTGGACCAATTTACATGCTCCAGCAGTGCATTAAACTTCCTGTTGCTCTACATCTTTGCCAGCAGTTGATATTTGTTAGATTCTAAAACTTTTATAAAGCTGATAGGTGTGTAGTGATATTTCACTATGGTTTTAATTTGAATTTCCCTGATTACTAATTAGGTTGTGTGCTCTTTCATATGCTTATTGATTATTCAGGTTTCCTCCTTTGTGATGTGCCTTTTCAAATCTCTTGCCATTTTTCCTACTGTGTTGTCTGTTTTGTATTGATTTATAGATGTTAATAAAAATCTCTGAATATTAGACTTTTGTTGGATGTGTTTTATTTATTTTATCCACTTGACAGCTTGCCTTTTCATTCTTTTTAATGATCTATTTTCATGTATTTATGTTCTAAATTTTAATGTAGTCAAGTTTATCAGCCTTTTTAAAATTTTATGGTCACAAAGATAGTTTCCTATATTATCTTCTAAAACGTTTATAGATTTGCCTTTCAAATATAGATACACCTGGAACTGATTTTAAGTACAAATAAGGTCAGATTCCTAGGTACCATACAGTTTTAGGTAGGGGTCCTTATCTTTTGCGGGGGACACAATTCAACTCACAACCTGGGACAAAATATGTAACAAGAATATATTTGAGAATAATATCATCTACTTAATAAAACTAGTCTGATGGTTGGGTACATTTAAGTCTTCCACAAAACACTGTAAAAGTAAGCCACTCCCTAAGCTCTCTGTCCGCCCAGCTGTCTTATAAACACTTGGGCAAGCATCCTCTCCGAGGGCATTTTCATCGGCTGCATGAGATTTAGCTGTTGAAGTAGCTGCACAGTGAATATGTGTGCTCTCTGGTCCAGTGCCATTTGGTTGAACTCATCTTTTAGGTACAAACCAAGCATCCAGAGAACAGCTGATCTGTACTGCGTCAGCCTGTGCCCTCAGCTATTCCATCATCTTATTAACCTGCTTCTGTGGGTGCTTGCAAACCCCAATAAGCATTTCGAACGCCTCTTTGGCCTCTGCTGGGCCAACTGTGATAGAGAAAGGATAGATTTTTCTGTGCGGCCCCAGAAAAATCTGTGTCCATGAAGCCTGTCAGGGGGACCAGTCTTTAGTCTTTGTAATTGAATAAATGGGAAATCTTATGAAGCGATAAAATACATATCAATGAATTGACCTGATCCTTGTTATCATGGCAAGGAATGTCCCAAGAGTTAATAGACGATCATGGCTCTCATTAAGACCCTTTATGTCTTATGCTATCACACGAACTTCTTAATCTCTTTCATCTCAAGACCTGCCATGTGACTTTGGCCTGAATATCATCCCTTGGCAACCCTTCCACCATTCAATGCATAAATCCAGTGAATCTTTTGGGGCTTAACTCTCATTATGTCTTGTGCTTAGAGCAGTGCCTGTCATATAATAGGTACTTTAAAACATTTGTAGGATGAGTTAAAGAAAGTATTGGCCTTACCTTTTGTCTCCCAGATCATCTTTCTCAAAATGTTCCTTTATTTTTGATTATACTAATTATGGAGTCCTGGTCCGAGGGGAATGTGAAAACCTCCATCCTTAAGTCTATGAGATGTGAAACAGCCTCTAGAATATATTCAAAAGCTGTCTTTTGGCCATAGAGCAGAAAGGTCTGGCCATTGCCGCTTCAGGGGCGAGTATTTTCGTCGTCTGAATTGGGACAGGGCATCACTGAGTTCTACAACATGAAATGCAAAGGCTGCAAAGACTGTCCATTCTGCCCCCCACCACCATGGGGAAGTGGTTCAGAGGGGAATGAGTTTGGCCCAGGTCAGCCAGGCAAGCAGTGGGAGAGTTAGTTAGGATGAGAACAGGCTCCCAGGACAGTGCTCCTTCCTGCCTACCCAGCCTGAACCCAAACTGCAAAATATCAGGAACCCTGAAAGTGAAGAAGTGATTTATGACATGTCAGTGTCACATAATTTTTTAAAATGATGCTTTAGGATATAACATTGGGTTTGACATACCTTTAAAAATATTAATTTTAATGGGTATCTCAGAGGCCTTTCATGACATAGACCACAGGTATTACCCTGGGCTGGAGCAGCTGTCCGGCAGCTCTCAGCATGCAGTCATGCAAAATCCTAAATAACACTGCCAGTCTCTATGTGGCGTTTCACAGAGGATGACCTTGGACCTTTAGCAACATTCTTGCCATGTATCTTTGGAAGTTCTGGTCCTGAGGTGTTTGTCTTGGTAAATGTAAGCTCTGGTCACCATCAAAATAAAATGTTCCAGGGACATTTTCTGGAAAGTAAGGGAACCCATCATCTGATATTGAAAATTAAAAGGGAAGTCACAGCGGAGACGCCCTTGGCTTCTGACTCTTGTTAGTGTGTGAGGGTTTCTCCAAAGGTGGGTACCAACTGTATTCCCTGCCCCATTCTGACATTGTGACCAGTGGCATGCGTTGGTGAGGCGGTGGTGGTACGTTGTCACAGAGCAGAAGGATACGTCAGACCTGGACATGCCCATGCTGGAGGGTCCTCACTAGGGCCCAGTGGCTTCCTTAGTGGCAGCCTCCCCTTCGTTTTGTATCGAGCTAGATGTGCTCAAGTTGACTTGATCACTAAGGCCTCTAGTGACACTGTCGTAGGATGGTGGGAAAGATGTGGCAGAGGCAGTTTCAGATTTGTCTGGGAGCACACAGTTTTCATTTACCACGAATGCAACAAAGCCTTCATCTGGGAGTGACACAGCCTCCTCCTCAGCCCTGGGCACAGGTAGGGGATTGGCGATCGTCATGGAGCGGTGCAGCACGTAGCTGCGATAGGCCTTTTGGATGACAGTGGCTGAAATGTCTTCTTGCTTCCACCGGAGGGTGGTTGCTATTGGTTCATAGGATGCTTTTGAAAGATTAGTTGCCATAAATTTCTCCTCCATATTTGCCTTCAGAGAATCCAACTCCCCAGATTCTCCCAGAACATTCTTGGTGAAGGTAAACAGGATGTCCAAACAGTGGATCTTATCTCCAGGGACCAAGGGCAAGTCCATCTGGATTAATATATTCCCATTGGGTTTTGGGATCCGCAGGGGGCCAGAGAGCGTGTCTGCAAAGTCTGAGAGGGCAGAGAAGGTAATGAACTGGGTGGCCTCCGGGTCGAACTTTTCCCAAGTCTCGTAGAACATGTCAAAGTCATCCTCGCTCAGGGGCTCCGTACTCTCCTTCGTGGCCACATTGAAGTTTTCCAGAATCACCGCAATGTACATGTTGACCACGATGAGGAAGGAGATGATGATGTAGGTGGTGAAGAAGAGGATGCCCACGATGGGGTTCCCACAGTCCCCTCTAGTGCCGTTGCTGTTGGGCAGGGTGGGGTCGCAGTAGGGAGGCCCCGTGTTGAGGATGGGGCTGAGAAGCCCGTCCCAGCCTGCCGACGTGGTGATCTGGAAGAGGCACAGCATGCTGTTGGCGAAGGTCTGGAAGTTGAACATGTCATCAATGCCAGCCTCCCACTTGACGTAGGCGAAGTTGGCCATGCCGAAGATGGAGTAGATGAACATGACCAGGAAGAGCAGCAGCCCAATGTTGAAGAGGGCGGGCAGGGACATCATGAGCGCGAAGAGCAGCGTGCGGATGCCCTTGGCCCCGCGGATCAGCCTGAGGATGCGGCCGATCCGGGCCAGGCGGATGACTCGGAAGAGCGTTGGGGAGAATAAATTTCCAAGTGATGTAAGAATTGCAGAAAACACCAGGCCTTTAAAAGTAAGGGGAAATGATCTAATTAGTACTTCCAACCACGAGCCCTGACAAAGTTGACTGGATCACACCCCCTCTTCTCTGCCTGGTATGGACCTCCAAGTGAGCATCCATATTCAGGGACTCTGGACCCTCTGAGCCTGGCACAGTGGATGGCATAAAGTAGGGGCTCAGTAAGTGTCCATTGCATAAATCCTGTCTCCCTCGAGTAAGTCTCACCTTTCCCACCATGTTCTTATCTTTCCCTCCATCCAGATACATTCTTAGTCAACCTACATGGTCAAAACCCAATTTCTGCAGCCTAGTTCAGCTGGAAGTGATTGCACCCTGTTCCACATGCTCACAGTCCTTTGTCTGTCTTTGTCTGTAACATAGACCCGGCTCTTTCCTGAGAATTCAGCCTTTGGGTAATGCCTTTACTTCCACCCTGGTCCTGTGCTCTGTGAAGGCTGGGACCCACTGTGATTCATCTCCCTATCTCCTACTGTGAAGATTGACTCAGTTCCTGGCACATGGTCCTGTGGATAATTGTACAGAGCCTAGTATTAATTATAAGGGGCCTGAGGACTTGGGCAACTTGCTGACAGCTAAAACAGAATGGTTTTGAATGGCCAGCTGTGTGCATAATAGATTTTATTTGTTTCTTTCATTTCCAGCTGTGTTTGAACTCTGTGTTAGGGCCTAGAGATGGGCTAGTTTAAGGTCATTTATAGCCCCCTAACCCGAACTATGAACAAGAGTGTGTATATCTCCCTATGATATCTAACTTGAAGACTGGTGAAACTTGGTCTTGGGGACCTGTGGAGGCCTGTTAAGACCATCAAAGATTAGGCAAGGCCTTTAGGTCAAACAGGATCCAAAACCTCTCAGGAGAAATGGTGAGGGGTATGATAGAAGCTCTCTCTCCTCGCCAGGGTGCCCTTGATCCCATTCTCCTACTCGCCTTTTGTCCTATGAATATGGGTGGTCACAGTATTGTGTTGGAAGGAGGAAGGAAATGGAGGAGAATTGGGATAATTATAATTTTGTATTATGAAATCTTTATGAAAGCCCCTCTCTTAAAGTCCAGTTTAACTGGGGCATTTTCCCATAGTGTGAGATACATATGTGTTTTTATAATCTACTAAGATTCTGCCAGCCAACTAGCCTACCTTTACAAGGGAGAATGAGTCTTCATACTTGTAACAATCAGACAATCAATACATGTCTTACAGGTGGAAAGGAAGAAGGGGAGAGGGAGGGAGAGTGGAAGAATGGCTAGTGGGTTCTTGCACTTGTTTTCGAGCTGTCATTATGAGTGATTTCTCTCCAGTGACGGGCGTTGCTGTGTAGGTCATAGGAACTGGTAGTTAAGGTGGCCCCATGATAGAATGGAGTACTCTGAGTATATTTTATTTCTATATTACTGATATGGGAAGTCACATAAGCAAGCTCCCTTCTCTAATATAAAATAATAATAAATGGCCTTTAGAGTCTCTCACTTTGGAAGGCAAACAAACAAACAAAACAAACCTCCCCCACCCCACCCCTGGAAAACCCAGCAGCAATAGGAAAATAAAACAAAACAAAAAACAAAAATAAATTTAAACTTCCCAAACAAACACAACCCAAGGCTGTGTTTCAGCACCAGGATACAGAGATTAAGTGCCGCCTTTGTTGTATTCAGATGCTATTAGCTCTTGATAGTAAATCAATGGAAAATAAAATCTACAGCTATGCCCTGACGTGAAAAGTAAGGAGGTCATGATATAATAGGTCAGGATATATTTACAAAGCAAAGTAAACCTGGTGTGCTGGGATTTGGCCTTTATAGGATCCAACTTTGGCTAAACCACACGAAGGCCAGGGACGATGTCTTGGTTGTTGGTAGGAGGCTGTTAGTTTATTAAAAAGAACATTAGCATGGTCTAAATTCAGCTCCACCCTTTACAAACTATATGACCTTGCATAACTTTCTTAATCTCTGAGGCTCCATATTAAATGTATAAAATGAGTATAGTAACACTCCTTCCCAGGGCTGCTGTGGAGATCCGTGGATCCCAGCCCAGTGCTCAGAACTCAGCAAGCACTCAGTTATGGTGGCTGCAATCCCCACTTTAACCTCTGACTCCATTCATTTTCTCTGAACACCGTTGGCCCCCAAATACTGAGCCTGTCATTCAACAACACCCAGACTAGGTCATAATAGCATTGATCTCTTGGCATTGGTCCCTTGACTTTACTGTCACTCATATTCCCTAAGTGGACAGTTATACAGAGATTTAATTCCAGACCCTTGACTTAAGAATCTCCTTTGAACAATCTCCTCCTAGTCTTTCCTCACTCTTCTGGCAACCACCTCCTTTCCCAGAAAGTATTTTATGACTCACCTCACACCACAGCACCCACTCTCTGCTTTGAAGGCCATAAAGATAAGACCCATTGGAAACTCCATCATCTTAGGTTTTCTTGTGCGTGATTGTTCCCTATCGGCTCCCAAATTTCTGGCGATGGCTGCACACACAGTAGGTGCCTGAATACCCTTCATGGCAGCATGGAGAAGGCTAGTGGAACCTCTGCATTTCACTGAGAGGCCCCGGGCATTTTAAATCTGCTGCTCTTGCAAAGCAGCAAATACTGGGCTCCTCTTACAACGTAGGTTTTTAAAAGTTTGTTAGCTGTCCCCTTGGTTTTGAAAGAGCAGCCAAAACAAGACCAAGTAGAGGCTGGGTGTCCCCACCACATGCGATGCCCACTTACTTCCAATGGAGAGGACCACGACAATTAAGTCAAATACATTCCAGCCATTGGTGAAGTAGTAATGCCTCAAGGCAAACATCTTCATGACACACTCGCCCATGAAGACGGCCACAAAGAACTGGTTGATTTTGTTTAGGATTTTTGTCTTTTCTTCACTCTGCTCATCAGTCTCCACCATCATGGTGATCATGTTGAGGCAGATGAGGACCATGATGATGATGTCGAAAGTCTGCCTGGTCACGATGTCAAAGACAAAGCCCTGGTACTTGTTCTGAGAAAACAAGAGATGGTACATCGGGCCTTTTAGCAACATAAACCAGGCATCTGGAGAGGCTGTGTTCTTCACAGATGGGTTTTTAAAGTCTGTCTCTTTTGTCTCCCTCACACTCCACATCCCAGCAGAAGCAGAATCCTAACCCTCCAAGATCTCACTCTTAGTTGTTTCTACCTCATTGCCTCTCCTGGCCCCACGGAGTCACTAGGCACTTTGTCCTTGTCCATGCTCTTCCCTCCACTTGCAGTGCCCCTCCAGTCCTTTCTCTGGGCCACCTAAATCCCCATAGCCTTGAAGCTGCTGCATATCACAGGAAGATAAGCTCAGTGCTTTGTGATGACCTAGAGGGGTGCTATAGGGAGGATGGGAGGGAGGCTCAATATGGAGGGGATATGGGGATATATGCATACATACAGCTGATTCATTCTGTGCAGATGTCTAAGCAGGTCTTGGTTGTTTGCATTCTTGGAGAGAGGCAGAGTGGTCTGGACAACCAAGAGATCATTTTTAGGGGGTTATTTTTATGGTGTTTAAAAAATTTTTCCTGGTGTGGCCCTCTAGACTTTCCTGTGCTGTTAACATCTTATTGGTCTGTGAGCTCTTGATTCCAACCTCATCCTCCACCCTCACCTTCTCAGACACTTCTGAGCTCTGTGGAACTCACCTGCCTTGATCTGCAAACTTCTCCTCCTACTCAGTGGCTGCTCACTCTCCTCATGCCATGGACCCTAGGGCTGGGGGCAGAGCTGAGGTCCCTCTTGTTCCCCATTGTCACTCCCAGACCTTTGCTCCTCCTGTGTCTTGTAAAACCCTTCCTCCTCTGATGCCTGTGTCTTCAAGTTAGCCTTCCTTTGCCCCCTCTTCATCGCTACCACTTACTGACCTCCTGGTCCCTCTGCTTCATTACTGATGAGTGAGACTCTTGGCCACACTTGGCCACTCTTGGCTATTAGCTCTCGGTTCCTTACCTAAATCTCTAATGACCTAGTTTTTCCTAACTTAGAGAAAAATCTTCCTGAATCTCACATCTCTCTCCAGCTACCAGCCTACTTCTCTCTTCACTTCACAGTTAAATTTCTTGAAGGAGTTGTGTGCAATCACTGTTTCCCATTCACGCCTCAGCCTACTCCAACATAGCTTTTGTCCCCATCCTGCCATTGAAATGGTGCTTGTTAAGATCACTCGTAACGTCCAACATACTGGTTTGGCATCGCTTACCGCCCCCTCTGCCTTGAAACTCTCTTTTCTTGGTTCCCAGAGGGCTTACTTCCCTGGTTCTCTTCTTGCCTTTCTGTCTGCTCTTTTTAGAGTCTTCTTTACTCAACCTTTAGATATTAGAGTTCCTCAAGGCTCAGTCCTATGTACCCTTCGCTCTTCACGCCATTCTTTCTCCCTTGGCAATTTCTCCGGCCTGTGAATTAATATGTGTGTGATTTTTACTCATTGTTTTCCTGTGTCACTGGACTGTCATCTCTGTGAGGGCAGGAACATCTCACTGCCCTATCCGTAGGGTCTGCATAGTATCTGGAATGCAACAGATGATCAATAGGCAGATGAGTGAATGGATGACAGAACGGACGGCTCTGAATTACACACACTTCAAACAGAATTATAAAGCCACTCCACTAGGTTGATTACATTTAATTCTGTACAGAAGGCACTTCCTGAATGTGTACTGTGTCCAGGGCTCTGCATGAGCGGCTGTGAGGGAGAAAGGAACCTGTCATGAGTCTCACCAGGGAGCTCCCAGGAGCCACAAAGGGGAGAAGGGCTGTGACAGGGCTGGTTCCTGCTTTCTGCTTCATGGTGGGGATGGGTTGCTACCCTGCAGGGTTTGAGCAAAGAATCAGAGTGGGTCTGGCTCCAGGCATAGCTGCTGGCTCATGTCTTTTCTGGGATGCTGAGCCACTAATAGCTTTCATTTCATCACTGAAAATGGCAAAAAAAAAAAAAAAAAAAAAAAAAAAGGCCCATTCATGACTTCTAACTAAACAGAGCAGGCAACATTACTAAGTTCTGGGCATCAAGTTTGCCCCGGATATTCAGCTGCTGGGGAGTGGAGCGGCTTTCTAGCTGCTCTTGGCTTAGCTTGTGGGCAGGGATCCCTTCCTTGCAACCCTCGGGGCTCTCAGAGATGATGAAGTGGGTGACTGATGATGTGATATTCTGGAGCCTATTCTTTTCCTATAAAGTGGAGTATGTGAAACCTGATTTTAGTGATTTCTATAGTAGGGAATGTTATAGAATAAAATTTCCCAGTCTTGTGGAAGCCTTAGGCTCTGCTATGGATGAAGCATAAGATTTAGAACTTGGGGTTCACGTGTGGCAAGGAGTAGTATGTACATGCCTGTGTTGGAGGTCCCTATGTCATCCGAGGCTGGCTCTGCCATGAACTGGCACCCATGCACCTGTGGAGCAGAGTCCTGTGCCAATGCTCAGCTTACCTGACCAGCTCAACCTGTTGGGACCCCTCAGGGAAGAAGATGGCCTTTCCAGTGCCAATAATCTAGTGAGGAGGAAACTGGAGCTGGGGAGGTGAGTCTTAGGCGGGAGTGGGCATTTCTCTTATTGCTTGGGCTTCTTTCTTGGCTCTGGACTTTGTGGAGGGCAGATGATCAGGCTGGTCCCACTGTGGGGTGGGTGCCAAGACGTCGCCTGCCATATGGATGCTGGCCAGGAGCTAGGATGGGCCAAGGCTCGTGGGCCCTGGAGAGCAGCCGGCTGCAATTGCCGCCTGGGCCCTGATCTGCTAGTTTCCCTTTTGGTATCTGAAACCTCAAAGTCTTGTTTAAATGTTCCAGCCTTGCCTCAGCTATGCTAAAGGGAACAAAGGAAATAATGTTTGCTGTGCCTGGACCAGAATATTAAGGAGAGAGCCATGTTCCCCCACTAAAGCTATTATAGTGTGGATAGTTAGTTAGTTAGTAATATACACCCCCTCCCATTCAAAGGGATGGCTAATGTCAGGAACACAGCTGGGCTATGAGGTCTCACTTTGCTTATCCGCATGGAAGACCTCCTCCAGTGCCAACCTTGGAGGACCTTGGGGATGGCTTGATTAGGAGACGTGATGATTTTGTTGTAGGTCTTCCTGCCCAACCACTGACTTCCACTCCTACTGCAGTGCCTGGAGTTTCAGCATTAGGTTCCTACCTTTATATTAAGATAGTGTCCTTTCCAGGGTCCCTTTTGGAAATGTAGCTCACCCTGTCCCAAGGAAATTGTCTTCCTTGAGAGGAGGAAGCTATGGTGGCCTGTGGGATTGGCTGATGAGAGGGGAGAAGCTGAGATGTTATAGAGAGATGGAGCAAGTATGTAGGGAAGGGTACCCAAAACTGTCATGATTTTGCCAAGGGTTGACCCCACCACCGAACACCTTGGTGTCTGTTCAAATGTGGATTCAACATCAGTCCAGCCACCAGAAAAGGTCAGCAGGGACCTAACTGCTCGCTTCTCATTAGGTCTTAGGATCCTTCTCCCGTAACCCCGGCTTGACTCTGATTGGCTGGGCTCAGCCTTTCACCTACATCTTCTAATTTTGAGCCTGTTCCTGCCCACTGGACATTGGAGCGATACTCCCTGAGCCTTAGGGACTCTCCCTCAGGCTAACTCAACCCCAGTTATCTTGATCTTATGAGGTATTTGGAAGGACACCTCTGCCCCTACAGAGGTCTGAACATCTTATCACTCCCCATTGTAACACTTCTTATCAGAATGGAGAATAGTAATACATTTGTGACCACTGTTTCCAAGTAAAGCATGTGAAAGGTCATAGCATTTTCTTTTCCTCCTGTAAATGTTTTTAAGATTTTGTGCTCATGAAGTTTTTAGTATCTTATGCAAACCCCATGCCTTGATTTAGAAATTATAATGTCTTGGCCAACAGAATGTATGTCTCCCTGATTCATTTAGGGAAAGGCCTGTACCTTTGCTGAAGGTCCTTAGGTTTTGCCCTTGTGTGGGGAAGGGCTAATGGGATTGTGCCATGGATCTTTTTGAATAAAGGAATCACAGGGGAGTATGCCTCTAAGTTTTGGTCAATCTTTAAACACTAGAGTAGGATAATTTTTGGTTCCTATTGTGTCACCTGACCATGACCATGACTGGGCCCAGGATCCCAGGGTGGTTGGGTTTGGCTATTTCCTCTCTGTCTTCCTGTAGGCATGGGGTAGAATGTGGGGGGAGGCTGGCGATCTGTTGCAACCTACATCAAAATGCATAACCACAAATGTTTCATCTCAGGGCTCTAACCATCCTTACTATCATTTAGCCTAATCTGTTCCTGATCTGGTGCTGGAACCCTAAGCCTGTTGGGCAACTCAAGTACTTCCCTAAACAGGTCTATCTGGAACACCTGCAGGAGTATGTTCACTCCAGAAGATCAGAGTTGCTTCTTGCAGACTTTTCTTCCTTGGGCCTGGGAACTCTCATTACCTCATCCTCAAAATCAACCCAGATCTCCTCCTCCACAGAGAGCATTGGCCAGACGCCTACCAGCACAGGCATGGGCTGTCAGGTTGGATTTCCAGACACTTTCTGCTAGAGAGGCGAGCTCTGGGGCTCACCAGGGGCCGTGGGATGGGCTTCTGGGGCTTCTTGGAGCCCAATTTCTTCATGGCATTGTAGTACTTCTTCTGCTCCTCTGTCATAAAGATGTCCTGGCCCCCTAAGTGCAGAGAGATAGGATAACACACACCACTGTTATTGCCCCCAGATGGCAGCCTTCAGTCCTTTCTGGGCCCAGACCCCAGACAGGGGTGAAGCCTGCAATCAGGGGGCAAAGGTCGGTGTTGGTGCTAAAAGCCAAGATTGGGCTCCTGGTCAGGCATGGGGGCTGTGACTAGTGTTGCTTCAGTCACGAGGCCCGGGGATCGATGGTAAGTCTAAGACTCATCACTACCACAGAAACACCTAAGCCCCACTTATCTTTTTTTTCTGTTGGTTGAAGTTGTCAATGATGACCCCAACGAAGAGATTGAGTGTGAAGAAGCTGCCAAAAATGATGAAGATGATGAAGTACAAGTACATGTACACGTTGTCCTCCCACTTGGGCTGCATGTTCACCTGTGAGCAGACAAGTGGGGGCATGGGGACGAGGGGGCATCTTAGCTTGTGTTTACCCCAAAGAACCCTGAGACAAGGACCTGGCTGCAGGTGGCTTATTTGGGAGGTGATCCCAGGAAGCAGAAGTGAGAGAGGGGGAGGCAGGAACAGGATAAAGGCAGCACCACTACCATGGGCAACAGGCACTCCATGCTCTAAGGACTGTAGAACACACTTCAGAATTGTACCTCCAAGGGACAGGGAAGTGAGAGCTTTTATGTACAGACTCCCAGAGCTTATTTGTGAGGGTTGCCCCTGTAGACTCGAAGTCCTCTGCCCTTGGGGGAAAAGCTGCTGAGCCAGCTCTGAGGCACTGAAGAAAATCAAATCTCAGACAGAATAAGAAACAAAGGATGAGAGTGAACTTAGAGATGGGTTGAGGGGATATGGGGCAGGGCATCAGCGGCGTCTTGTGCCCCAGCAGGAAAGGGTCCTTCCCCAACAGCACCCATCTCCTCCACCTGGCTGCCGTGACAGTACCTGAAATTCCACTGTTCTAGCTAGCCACTGCCCTTGCCCCTGCCTCTGCCCAGGGAGCGCCCTCATGCACAGTCCTTTAGAGGTTATCTGATAATTTCCTCAATGGTGAACAGAGGAAGAACTTGAGAAGCCTAGGAGACTAGGTCAGCTTAAATATCCAACAGAAGGCCAGCTGGACACTGCTCCAGGGGGGGATGGTGCCAGACTGCTGGGTGATCGCCTTTTCCAGTACCAAGGCCACCTTCACCCCATTTCAAATAGACTAATGTGGGCGGGAGGCACAGAGCGGGAGGCGGTAGTCACCACGGGCTGAGACTCACTTCCCGGGAATCGACAGCTGCGTACATGATGTCCATCCAGCCTTTAAAGGTTGCCTGGAAACAAGGAACAGAGGGCACTCAGTGTCTGCCCATCCATCTACATCGGCCTCTGTTTTGATTCACTTATTTGTCTGTTTTTCTCATAGAGCATTGGCCCCCCTGGAGCCAGTTCTGACATGACTCTGATTTCAGTGCCTAGCACACCATAGATACTCAGGGACTTGTTGTTGAACGAATGCATGAACAAAGGGTGGAGTGCGGGAAGCTGTGGGTAACTGCATGACAAATGTGTAAGCAATTGCATTAACAGTGAATGAACAAGTGGATGAAGGCAAAGGATGAATGAATGAATGGAAGCATGAATGTTATTGACTGCCATCATCACAAGCATTATCTATCATTACAATAGACTGGAACATAATTTATTATCCTCTAGGAGACGATCTGCAATAGAAGACTGTTCAGTCTGTGTGGCTATACCAGGTCTATTTTGTACAAGTAGTGAATTCTAAGTCATCACCTGATATAGCCCCACGGCAGGCCTATCCCTTTATTCTATTCTATTAGCCCAAATTGGTCTAATTGCACTACTGGGAGATCACACTCATTGGTAGGGCCCTCTAGCCTCATGGTGCAGTCTGTAGGAACAGGGAATAATCTCACTTCACACTGAGTGCTACCCCTTGCAAAGTCTCCACATAGCATCTTCTGGGAGACCCCAGGCCCTCCACTTTATCAAGCAGCCAAAGGAAGAGACATGGTTGATCTCAGGACTCACCACCTGCAGAAGTGCGAGGTAGCCCATTGCAACATTATCAAAGTTGACCTTCACATTGACCCAAAAGAAGCTTCCAGTGTGGTTTTGACGTTCACAGTCAGACATGTTATTCACAGTAGTCCAAGGCACAAGAAGAAAGCCTTCACTGGTCTTGTTGATGCATTTCTGAAACTTCCCTGCGAAGAGGTTCACACCCATGATGCTGAAGATGAGCCAGAAGATGAGGCAGACGAGGAGGACGTTCATGATGGAGGGGATGGCGCCCACCAGGGCATCTACCACCACCTGGGGGGAAAGGCAGAAAGATCTGGAACCCCACCGATGCCACACCCTTCTTGCCCGATCCCAGTTCTTTCTACCCTCACTCGGGCTGCTTCATGAGCCAGTGGAAGCAAGAGAAGTGGGTTAATTAGAGCCATAATTCAGACTCAGAAGACAGAGGCACTGGGCAGTGAGGATGGGTTTATACATTCTCTCTAAAGTTCATTCAGGGCAGGTTTCAGTGTCTCTCCTTAGGATTGAGGAGATGGACACACTTACAAGCACATACATACTCATTTAGGGGTGCCAGTGTGTGTTTTGTACTTGCACATACAGACTTCTAGAACTTTGCTTTATTTTATAAACTATAGGTTTATAAAATACAGTTTACAGTGTGCTTTGGTCAAGAATCAGTGAAAACCCAAATCCATATTCACAAGCTTGTTTATTTGTAAATTAGCAACCTGGAGATAAAATAAAATAAACATCAAAGTATTTCAATCATAAGCTTTGTGATTTGTAAAGATACAAGTTAATTTTAAAAGTCCACTTTTGTTTTGAAGGTACGATGTCTTCTTTGAGGCAGTGGTGGAGGAAGAAAGCAAACCTTGCTTTCTGTACCAGAAGACTTTCATAATTATGTGGAAGGGGAGGGGAGAAAATGAGCAGTCCCTCATCCCCCATAAGACAAGGGCCAGACTTGTGAGCATTCCATCCTGAGGAAGACAGTGAGGGCGAGGTGGCGGCTGAAAGCCTTGGATGAGGAGAGGGATGGATGAAAGGAGAGAATCCATAGGACCCAATGACTGTGCTGGGTTGGAGAGAAGACGCATTCCAGTGGGTGGTGACTGAGATGCTGAGCCGCTGATGTCACTGCATTTAAATGGAGTGTCAGAGGCAAGGCTCATTTGTCATGGAAAGATGAAGAGCTTGGGGTGTTCCGGAGATTTTGGCAATAAGGACAAAAGGCAGGGTGGGGAGATTGAGGTAAGAGATGCTTGTGACGCTGTGAAGCAGGACTGCCTCACTAAGAGCAGGAGAGAGTGAGGTCTGAGTCCTGGTAGATGTGACGTTTGAGGTGAGAAGGGAAGCAGGCTTACAGAGGGACTTGAAGGAGAACTAGGAGAGTTAGGATACTGCAGCACCACCAACGTGACAGCAGAAAGTGGGGACCCCTGAGCTGACCTGTGGGGGTAGGGCCTGGAGCTCAGGGTCAGTAGTATGGAGGGCGTAAAGGGGGAATGGGTACCAAATGCTGCAGACCAGAGCAGTTAGGAGATAGGTCTTACCCGCATGCCTTCAAATCGAGACAGGGCCCGCAGTGGCCGCAGGGCACGGAGGGTCCGAAGGGCTTTGATGGATGCCATATCAGAATACTGCAGCACCTTCGCTATAAGGCTTGTCAGTGAGATCTGAGTGCAGGCAGAGAGGAAAAGCATCACCCTAGGGTTCCAGAAAGTTGACCCTGGTGGATGGAGACAGGAAATCCCTCCCACTCCCTACTCTGTCAGAGCCATCATCCTGGCTCCCACCTTATTCTGAACTCCAACGAGAGGTATAGTGAGAGTCCAATCTCTTCTCTTTCATTAAAAATTTCATTCATCATTTATCTGAACTTTTGGCCAAGAAAATCTCAGTCTCCCACATCGCCACCCCCTTGTATGTAGGTGATCAAGCTCCCAGTGTAGTAAATCAGCCTTCCCTTTCCTCTCTAGAGGCACCAGCCAGTTCCCAACAGCCTTTAAAATTTGATTGACTTTCAGAGACTTGGAGAGATGCTGGCCCTTCATGGGGGTTATGCAGAAAGTCTATCTTGAGGAATATAAAGTGAGGCTCGATTGTACGTGCTGAGAAAAGTGGGGAAGAAAGAGTCCTGGGCTGGGTGGGGTCTAGTTCCCTCTCAACCCTGATATTTTTGTGACCTTGGGTCAGTGCCTTGTTAGTGCAGGTTGTACTTTCAACCTTTGTAAAATGAGAAATCAGACTAAGAGAACTCCGAGGCCCTCACAGCTCTGCAGTTTTCCAGGAAGAGTGACTGGCATGGGGCCAGGAGATTCAGCTTTGACAGATAGCTGAGATATAATGACTGAGTTGTGAGTCCCTGTTGGTTGGTCAGTTTTGCATTTTTTAAAGTGTTGGACCAAGGACTGCAAAGGCACAAACTTACATGGAAAAATGGTCACACCTTCCAGGAACTTTGAAGGTGCCAGGGAGATACACTATGCATTGGCTTGAGCTTGCCAGAGGCTGTGACCCAATCCTGGGAGACCCCCAACTGCACCACGACTGGTGGGCTGAATTCAGGCTCAGCTTATCTTGACAGCTAGGAGGGGATGTCAGAAAGGGAAGGGTTTACACTTGGGTGCTAGAGCCCCAAACAATGCCTGTTCTCTGAATGGTGGCTTATTCCACCAGGACAGAAAACTGGAATGGAAACAACCCCCTTCCTCCAACCAGGCAAGGCTCCAGACACCAGCAGGTGGCACCCAGCTGCCTGGCTAAGTGAGAGCAGGAGGTTTGGGGCCAGTTCCATGCTGGACCCTGTTCAGTCTTTTGCTCAGCCCCTGGGAAGGCTGCCTCACGTGCAAAATCTGCAGTTGGGGCAATTAGGAGCTGGGGCCTCTCCAGCAAAGCCCTCCCATCCAAGCCCAGCTCCATTCCCACTGCTCAAGCCACAAGCCTCCCAACTGGTCTCTAGGCTCCCGTATTGCATCCATCCCATCCATTCTCCTCTGCAAATTTGATTATGATCATGTTTCTCTCTTACTCCCAACCTTCATTGATGCTTTATCATCTCAGGATAAGCTCCAGACTCCTTAGCCTGTATTATATGGCCACAGCCTGCTTTTCCAGTCATATTTCACCCACGTATCCTACCCAAATCAAGTTGTTCCCTAAATGTACCTGTGTCTGTGCCTTTGCCCAGGGTTGTTCTTTCATTAAGATTGACCACCCCCAGTTCTTTTTGCACCTTGTTGCTCCTGCTCATTTTAAGCCTTATATCTAATGCCACCTCCTATATGAAGCCTGCCCAGCTACCCCACCCCCAGAGTGGAAGCAGGTTCATGTCTCTGTGTCCCTAAGACACTAACTATTTCCAGCAGTGCTCACCACATCCTCCCTCATCATATGTTTATTTCTCTCTGTTGTCCTACCTGCTGGAAGAGTAAAGTATAAACTCCTGGAGATAGGGAATTTTTATTTCTTGGCTTCTATCCCCCCGAGAGCACTTCATAAAACAATCCTCTATGCAGTAGTTATTGATATAAATAAGCATTTGATAAATTGAAAAAATAGAGAGAGGCATGTTGGGATGGATGGATGGAAGGAAGGAAAGAAAGAAGGAAGAAATCTTGATGGAAAGTTGAATGATGGTTGGATAGAAGAATGGACTAAATGATACAAAGATGGATATGAGAGTTGAAAGGAAGAATGGAAGAAAGAAAGCAAAGAAGAAAGATAAAATATAAAATCATGGATAGTGGATGAATGGGATGGATGAATTGGGGAAGGATGGATGGCTGGATAAATGACGGATGAATGAAAAGATAGAGAGATGGGTAGAGGAATGGAAGAGATTAGAGAATGATGGAAGGTTGACTGGATGGAAGAATGGGTGGGTGGATGGATGAATGGAAGAAAAAGAGGTGAGAGGACAGATGGGTGGAAGAAAGGAAGGATAGATTGATGAGGTAAAGGAAGAATAGAAAGATGGAAAATGTGTGAACAGAAGGAAAATTGGATGGTAGGTGCTTGAATGAGTGAATAGAAGGTTAGATGACTGGATAGTTCAACAGAAAGACAAGTCAAAAGATAGAAAGATAGAAGGGTTAAGGACAAATTGATAGACGGATGGAAGGAAGGTTAGGATGAATAGATGGGCAGAAGGGAGGAGGGAAAGAAGAGTGAGAAGAGTTGGATGGAAGGAGAGGACTGACAGGATAAACAGAAGAAGTAAACATGAATGGATGTTTGGAAGGAAGGAAAAAGGAAGGGTGAATGGTTGGATAGATGGAAGGAGGGATGGATGGTCAGAAGGAAGAATTAGTAGGCAGATGGATGGATGGATGAGTGGGTGACCACATCAGGGGATCAGGACTGAAACTAGTGAGACCTACTTAGGAGTGACTGCCCCTAACAAGAGTGGGTAGCTGGAATAAAATTTTCCTTTCCTTTATGAATAATTATATGATATGCACAAAATTATCACCTGTGACTCAGATTGCAGGCCTCACAGCTAATCCCTGTGGTACAGTGGCCTGATGCTGCTAGCGCATTGGTATCAGGAAAGAAGAGAATTAGGTGCACAGACCTGCTGTGGAGGACCTGCCAACACAGGAGGCTGGACAGAATGTTCTGAACTGGACCCCATCCAGCTTCAGCAGGCAAGCACCAAATACAGACACATTTCCTAACACCTCTGATGTGCAGACCTTGGCACCAGTGGCTGTGGGAGTGTGGGAAGCAGAGGCAAACATAGCACGTGCCTCCCCCACCTGCAGGGACCCTCAGACGTGCAGCAGTGAACAAATAGCTCAGGCAGCCATCCTGAAAAGCCAAGACTGCAAGGGCCTGGATAGATAGAGGACTGTATTGTTAAGAGGAGGAGGAGCTCTCTCCGGGCTTTGGGGGCTAGGAGAGCTCTTAGGAGACTTTACTGAGGATGGTCTCCTCACACCTTTGAGGAATCTCAAGTTTAATGTGTGGGAGGCACTTGGTAAATCCCCTAATGCAGGGCTAGTGGCCACAGGTTCATCTGAACACATGAGCTCCAGCTCATCACCTCTCCAAAGGGACTCTTTGCCCCTTTTAGTGCCACTGGGGAGACATCAGTGGTTTAAGCTCAGTGGTTCTCAATCCTGTCTACACATTGGACATGCCCAGGGGCTTTTACAAAATACTGATGCATGGACTCCACCCAGGACCAGTAAGACCCCAATCTCTGGGAAGAGTAGTGTTTGTTCACTCTGTTCTTAAGAGCTTCCCAAGTGATTCTAAAGTGCAGCCAGGGCTGGGGATCATTGAGTCAGTGGGAGGGCAGGTTCTCTGTGCCAGGAAGTCCTCAGCATCCCTAGGTCTAGAACCCCTGACAATGGATGCAAGGTCATGTGCCATCTTGCTTTGGATGTAAAATACAGAGGTAGTAAGTGGTCTTTCTGGATGGAGACCTAGGAACTGAAGACTCAACTGAGTGTCACTGTTGTGTTGGAATCATGTACTGCCTGGATCTTACCTGGATCACAGGTATGCAGGGTTATTCTCAGACCCCTTGCTAAGACTTTTCTTTGGAGTCACCCTTGAAGGCCAGGCCTCCAAGCTTCCTTTGCGTTAGTTGCAGCCATCAGCCAGGGGAAAGGACCCCAAAGCCCACAAGTGCCCACTGAGACACTCACGTTCACGATGAGGAAGTCCAGCCAGCACCAGGCATTGGTGAAGTAACTTTTAAAGCCATAGGCCACCCATTTGAGCAGCATCTCAAACACAAAGATAAACGTGAACACCCTGTCGGTGTACTCCAGCAAGGCCTTAACCGTGGGCTTCTGGTCAAGGTAAAAATCTTCAAAGGCCTGGAAGGAAAGGAGCAAAATGGTAGGCAGCCTAGACCCACAGCACTGGGGCCCAGGGACAGGGAAGGACCCAGTCAGCCCCTGAGAGAGCTTTGGTAACCAGTTTGCCTGCATCATTTTTTTTTCTCTGCTCTGGGAGGTAGGGTGGGGTAGTGGAGGAGGCCCTGTGAGATACAAATGAGGACTTCCTCGGAGCCAACAAGGACACACAGCCCTGCTTATACTTTGCAGGGGAGCTGAACACAAGTGAGAAAGGAAACCTTCTCTAATTGGATTTTGGAAGTGAACCAAAGGGATTGCTAACAGTGACTTAGTTTAAAAATAAAAGCAACAAAGGATGTTCGCGAAAGTGAAAGTAAGACTCACCAGTGAACTCTGAAAAAGAATGCTGCCTTTCGTTGGTAATCAAGGAAATTCAAATGAAGAGAAGATGCCATTTTTCTTTTATCAGATTGATGAAGAGGAAAGGGCATGGGTGGGAGTGGATGGTGGGGGGGAACCCCACAGTTAGTTTGGCTGTGGGGAATCAGCTACTCTCATATACAGCTGGGCGGAGTGAAAACTGGTTCGGTTTTTGGGACCCCAACTTGGTAATATGACTCAAAGCTTTTAGAAATCCAGCAATTCTGCCTTCAAGAATGTATCCTAAGGACACTAGATGTTGTTGGTGTCCCACCTAGATCCTGTTTAAGAAGCCAGTATGACCATCTCCAGCTGCTGTGAACGTTGGTTGCTAAAGGCTGGTGAATGCCCCTGTTGCCTGAGGACACGTCCCTGGGCTGAAGGGAAGTGCCTCCACCTTAGGAGACTATACCACCCCTCTGGGGGCAGCCGCAGCCAGTGTCTGACCATCCCCTTGCCTCAAGGTCGTACTGTCCCGTGAGGCCCTTTATGCTTCAGAGTTCCTGTGGGATCAGGCTGAGGCTGGGCTTCATGGGAACCCATGTCTTTTCCCAGCTCCATTCCCTGTTCTGTCCTAATTCCTTCACATGCTCCAGCTCAAAGCACACCCTCCACAAACTGCACAAGAATTCCTGCTTCTGGTTCTACTTCTAAAGCTAGACCTAAGACGGGAAATAAGCCAACATTTCCAAAGGAGTGCGCATAGGATATTCAATGCTTATTAGGAGTGAGCTTGGGGGTTAGTTACACTGCAGCCATTTAATGAGGTAGGAGGACCATATTACTGAGAAAATTTACTGAGAAATTACAGAATGCACAAATGTGGTTTCCGTTTTGTAATATTTATGTGTTACATGCATAAGAAAGATGGGAAGGAAATGCACCAAAATGTTTTCAAAGTGAGATTCTCTTTGAGTGATAGGAAAATGGGTGATATTTTTTCTTTGCATTTCCCCATAATTTCCAAGCATTTTTTTTTCTCTTTACTTTGTCAGATAAAAACTCATGTTATTTTTTTTTAAACGTACTCAAAGTAAAAGCATAAGGAAGACTAAATTTGGTGCCAGCCAGTTCAGTCCCTTGGGGAAGGAGATGGGGAGGGGAGGGAGAACACTGGGGTGGGGTCAGCAGCTGGTTTAGGATGTGAGCTCCCTGCCGGGAGGGGAGGGCAGGGGAGCAGCAGGGCTGTGTGGAGAAGGGGAGTAGAGGGCCAAGGGAAGGAGGTGATGAAGAAAGCACTCAGTCCTCATCAAATGATTGAGGTTATCATTTGCAGGATAGAGGGAAGGGCAGGTGTGGAGAATGCACTGCCCAGCCTCCCTTTGCCCCGCAGTGTGGCCTCTGCACTCAGGACTGTGCTGAGACTGCTATTCTAGGGGGGCCGTCACCACCCTGTGCCAGGGCAGTGGGCACCATCAGACGCTGCCACCCCCTCTCCAAGATGGCAGCCCAGCCTGCTCTGTGAGACTCCTCTCCCTCAGCTTTGTGCCCTTGCTGGCCTAGCTTTCCTTCCACCTCTCAGATCAAACCTTCTCACCTACCTTTGCCCCTCCCTATGGCTGAGACAACACCCTGAGCAGTTTGGGCTCCCTTCCTGGGAAATATGGCATTTAAGTGGGTGCCCAGATGGTCAGCAGATTGTTTTCAGGGAGTAAATGGCACACAGGGAGCAAAAGGCAAGTGGAAACACTGGAAACCATGAATCAAGAGAGTGGGATGCTAGTCCTCCCTTTAACTAATGAGCTGGGAGCCTGGGCAGGTACCTCCGTGTCTTTAGGCTGTGACGTCCTCATCCATAAAATGTGGACAGCCAAGGATGAGTCCCTTCCTGTGTCTACGTCTACCTTGGTTCATTGGGAAAATTAGTTGAGACTGTGTAGTGAGCCTACGCCATGGTGCAGAGAGAACATCCTTCCTTGTCCTACAAAGCTCGACACCCAGCAAGGGGCTTAAGAAGTGTCTCTTAACTCAGAATCTAGAGGACTGTAAGGCCTTGTTATTCAAAGTGTGGCCTGTGGACCAGTGTCAGCATCACGTGGGAGCTTGTTGGAAATGCAAATTCTCAGGCCCCACCCCAGATCTACTGAATCAGAATCTGCATTTTAACAAGTTCCCCGGGTGATTAAATTTTGAGAAGTGCCGTTGTAATGATTTGCCATGCACTTTGAGTGAGTGATAGCAGTACTTGCAAGCGGCTTGATAGGGCAGGGAAGGATGGTCCTTTTCGTACTGGGCCCTCAGAAAAGGGCAGTGTGTTGGGAGGTCAGAAGGTGGAAAATCAGGGGCTTTGGGATCAAATGAAGGCAAAGTTAGGTTTTCCTACTGACAAGCTGGGTAATCTTGGACAAGTCCCATAAACCCTTTGAGTGTCAGTTTTCCCAACAATAAAGTGGGATGTATACACTCACTGCTTGAAATCCAAGCAGCCAGGTGTAACAGGCCATGAAACGGGCCCCTCAAGCACCTACCATGCCCTCCTGCTAAGAGGAGTCCTCGTGCTGGGCTGCAGCTCGCCTTCCAGCCACACGTTGGGGACTTTCAGCCCAGGAATCAGGGGAACCCACTGCTGCAGCTCCAGGGCCTTTGGATGGTGGAGACCCCACCTGGAGGGCTTTGTGGCATGGAACCCCTACCTCCGCTTACCAGCGCTCCACTGCTGAGCAGGATCATGAAGATGATAAAGCTCTCGAACCAGCTGTGCTCCACAATGACGTAGCAGGTCTTGCGCACCTGCCAGCCCATGGCCCATGGAAACTTGGAGCTGTTCACTTTGCAGCAGGGACAGTGGCGAATGCAGCCTGTGGGGAGAGGGGACTGATGGTGAGTGACGTCCCACTAGTAAAGGAGGCATGTTTTGACTCCAGCCCTGAAGGGAAACCACTCTGCAGGGAAACCCACTTGCCGCTATTTTGGAAAAGAATTCTCTCCTGGAATATGAGAGAAGTGGGGTCCCTTTCAGGTGGTCTCTCCATTGTGCCCTTCAGGCGTCCCTCTCCACCACTGGTCTTGCCCACTCTCACCTCCTCCCAAGCATCTTCTTCCCTACAGATGATAGCATAGCCCTTATCCTTATCCCACCCTTTCTGGAGCTTTGACAAGACATGGGGCCTGAGCCTGGGGGTGTCTGAGGGGCTATGCCTTGAGCCTGTGCTGAACTGGGGGGTCTCCACATGGCTGGAATGGGGCCTGGGGGCAGCCCAGCTCAGGGTCACGTGAAAGTGGAAACTCAATTAAGTGGTTTCTTTGTTGAATTATTTAGGCCACACTTACTTTCATAGCATGAACTATATGTTTATTCACTTATTGCACAAATATCTATTGAGAATATAACAGGCTTCACTGTTCTAAACATTGAGGAAAAAGAAGAGTAAGATGCAGGTTCTGCCTTTAAGAGTCACATAGGAGATGCAGGGACACAGGTGCATCATGGCCCTCCTCTGGGTCCTTTTACATCCCAAGTCAAGAGTTTATGGCGGTGGCTGCCTTTTCCCTTTCAACCTCAGGAGGGCTGGTTTATAACTCAGTGAGGTGTTTTCGAGGGTGATGAGGAAGGCAGAGCATCTGTTTGCCATGTCTGATGTGGCATGAGATGCAGATCCCACCAGTCAGCTGCTGCGAGTCTGGCATCTGTGTTTGATGCTGGGCTCTCAAGCTTGGGAGTGAGGAGCAAGGGGCACTGCTTGCCTGTCTCCCCTGGACCCCAGGCCAGAACCCTGGACACAGAGGTGACCAGATGAGTACTTGTTGCGCTGGATTCTGGCCCTAATGAATGTCAAGTGGAGGAGGTCTGTGGCTGCCACTCTACCTTCTGTGAAGCAGTCATCTGGCTCATCGAGGTCATCCGCCAGCTCAGGGATCTTCCTCAGGATCTCCCCAAGATCCAGGCAGTCCACAGTGCTGCCTTCTGAGGAGCTCGTGTCGTCCACTCCCTGCAGGGCAGAAGCCCCGGCAGTGAACCCAGCTCTCTGAGGGGCCCAGTGAATCTGCACACTGTCACCACAGGTCCAACTGGCTCAGAGCTCCGAGATGCAGAGAGAGCCCCTCAGGGCTGGACCCACCACGGCGTCCCTTCTGTTTCGGTGCCTTGCCAGCTGAGCCCCAGAACAGTCATGCTCTATGAAGAGCCCCAGAGGTTCAGCTGTGTGAGGCTTTAAACCTCCAGGCCCCTGATGGAGGGCTGGCGATGGCCCGAGACACAGTAATTACACCCATAAAGACTCTCAGCCTTCACTGGGCTTGAATATTTAATCATGGAGCAATGCCGCAGGGGCCCTGTTGCCCTCCTGGCAGCTTCAGCCCTATAATGTCTCCAGATGAATTCAATTAGGAGCTGAAGCTGCTCTCATATTAGTAAACCTGATCGCTTGACTAATGGACCCAAATGGTGGGGTGGGTCCCCATCTGTCACTGTCAGACCCTCCCTGCCTGGCTAGGGTCATGGACAAAATCAAAACAAAAACAAAAACAACCCCCAGCAGTAGTGTACTGAAAACACCGAGTAGAGAAAACTAGCCAGGGGAGTCCTTAGAATGCTCAGCAGAAACATGTTCTCCATGCGTAGAAGATGGCAACCCTCACCCAACTGGAACCAAGAGGCTGGTGTTCACCCAGAGCCCTCAAATCCCTTCTCATCCCACCCTCTTCTCTCACCCCGCTGGGTCAGCCTTGCCCAGAGGCACACAGCCAGTGGCTGGCACTCCTCAAGCTGATGGGCTTGATAACTTTGGGATGAATTATGTCTTCCTTATCTTTGCTTACCCGGTGCCTGTCACCATCGGCACTCAGTGGCTAGGTGTCAAGTTAACTTCTTGCACTTAATACAGTGCTATTACAGATGCTAAATCTCTAGAGATACCTCTTTCAATGTAGCTTGTTTTCTTTAAAGATTTGTAATGAAACCACCAAGTTTATTTTTACCTCTTATAAGATCTTCTTCCTGCTCAGTCTATGTAAGTCTGTCAGTACAGCACTCAGTACAGATAGCCTCTCCCTGGCACCCGTCTGCTTTTGGCCCGAGAAGACAGTGTGGACAACAGAAAGTGGGGGTGGGAGGTGGGAGATGGTCACAGGGAAGACTTCCTCACCCACAGCAACTCTGACTTTTATCTGCTGGCTCTGAAAGATACTTAACTTTCTCTGTGCACTGTCTTTTGTTTCCTTTTTTCTTGGCTGTCATTTTCTGGGCACTTATTCCATTTCAGGCAGGAGCTAAACATTTGACAAGCAGCATCTCATTGAAGCTTCAAAAGAATCCTACCAAGTAGCCATTACCACTTAGCTTCCCAGATGGAGACACGGAGGCTCAGAGAGGTTGAGGAACAGGTCCTCGGGCCCCCAGTCTATGGAACCTCATTCTTCCCGGTGAAATCATGCTGATTAGCCCAGAGGCTTGGAAGGACTTTAAAAATTCCCAAGATGAGACATGAGCCTCCACAGTTGAGCGTAGTCTGGAATACCCCACGCCCAGCCCTATCCTCCAGTCCCCTCCATCCCACTGGTCATTGTCCGGCAGGCTGTTTAACCTCTCCAGGAAGCTCACATACCTACCTCTGTAGGGCCCTGAGCAGGAGCCTCGTCTTTCCACTTCTCACCTAGGTATGGAGCCAGGTCCTCAGAGGACATTCCGGAACCTGAGCTCCTGGGTGGCAGGTGGTCCTCATATCTCCCGACTTGTTGCCGCTGCTCCTGCTAGTGAGAGAAAGCCCCAACTTGGGTACCTGGGCCCACCCTCAGCTAAGCAATTCTAACTTTGAAGAGTCATCTGCCAGAGCCAAGGACCTAACATATGCAACGAACATACATACATACAGCCAGATAGATCTGTGTGTAATATCTGGTGTCATTACTTACAAGTTGTGTGACACTAGGCAAGTTATTTAACCTCTCTTATTTTCATTTTTCCCATCTGAAAACTTGAGAAGGCAAGATCTACTTCATTTGGTTATTTTGATGACTAAATATGTTCATACCCGTGAAGCACTTTGCAAGCAGTGCTTGGCTCCATAGATGTTAGCCATGATCATTATCACTTGTCCAGGGGTCAGAGTGGTAGTGAACTTTGCCCTCTGGAGACCCCAAGAACCCTCAAAGTAATTGAAAATGACTCTGAGTGGAGACAGCGTCACAGAGTTTATGTCCTTTACTCTGGGGATGGTGACGCCCTGCCCTCGGCTGTCACCCAGACAAAGGCATGTAAAATATGACAGCTGATAACAGCAGCTGCTGGAACACAAGAGCAGGGACAGCTGCGAGGGACGGAGGCTAGGGAAGAGCTACAGACTTAGTGGCCTGGCCAGCAGCGCTCTGTCCCCGGGTCCCACAGGGACCCCTGCCTTCCTACATTGTGGAGACGTGCATGCCCTGAGTTGTTGAGAAGAGGTTAACGAGGGTTGATTTACCAGCTTAAGGTAGAAAGGAAGTATGCAAAGCATTTAAAAATATATGTATTACCCAAAAATATGCTTCAAATTCTTTGGTGCCAAAGGAACAAGTGTCATTTCCCTGTGACATCCCCTGTCGGGAAAAGCTGGATGAATGAGTCACATAACGATCAGGACTTTTTAGGCTGCTGGCGAAGATGAGACGAGACTTGCTCTTGGACAACATCCTGTTCTTAGAGCAATCTTATTAGCACCTCCTGCACAGAGCCTGGGTTGGGTGGAGCAAATGGGGCAGCTATATGAAAGACAATTTCAAGCAACTCCAAGTGGCCTGGGGCTCAAGCAATGCCCCTGCTCCCTGCTTGCCTGGTGAATTCTGACCCTTTCTTCCAGGCTCTGATTAAATGTCACCTCCTCCAGAAAGCTTGGCATGGCCTGTGCCTCCTTATGTGAAGGGGTCTCATGCCGGGCTTGCCTGGGGCTCTTCAAGGCTGCGCCAGCCCTGAGGTTGGAAAACCTCTTCATCAAAATTTCCCTACTGCCCCTTGTCACTCCAGCCCTAAGTCCCCACCCTGCTTCCTGTGGCTGTCCCGTGGGAGAACTCTCACCTGCCCTTGGGGGATCACTTCCTGCTGGGTGCTCTGAGCATCCTCCTCACCATCATCCTCCAAGTCATCGAGGTCAGACTCGCCCTCGGCAATGGGCACAGAGACCCATATGTTAGGATTGGTGATGAAGTCACTGTGGTCATCCCTGGGGCCTCCGGGAGCCAGGAGCCCTCCAGGGCTCCCCGCAGCCGTGTCAGCAGTAATGTGGTTCTCAGCTTTGGAGGTGGAGAGTGGGAGTTTCACCACCAGCTGGGGCTCTGCCTTGGGCCGGGGGAGCAAGAAGGGCCAGTTGAGGAAGCTGCAAAGGGCCTTCTTGATGCGCCGGCCTAACACCTGGATCCTCGCTAGGGCCACCTGCAGGTTGTTCACCTCCCCGTCGTCCTCTGGGGCTGTGAGGTTGTCGGTGCTGAAGGAGTTCAGCAGCAGGGCAATGAACAGGTTAAGCACCTGGAGAGAAGGCGTGGAAAGGAAGATCACTCAATCGATGAGCTGACCCCCTCCGTGGCCCACCAGGTCAGCAGCTGGGTGGCAGGACAGCCACACTGGGGCCTCTCCCTGCCCACCCAAGATGCTTTCCTTCTTGGGGGAACAGACATTCTGACAGCAACTGAGAGGAGCCTCGGGGATGCCCCAAGCAACTTGCTTCACGTGGACAAGGCTTGCAAGTACATTCCCCACCATAGAGGAGGGTCACCCCTGCTGAGCAAAGGGACATTCAGGGACAACAGAGAGGAGCAGGCATGGGCCTGCCCAGGACCACCCTCATCAGCCATACCCTGGTTTCTATTGCTCACTCTGGTATCCTGGCCACATCTCCTCTCTGCTTCCAACTTCGTGTCCTTCGGGACCCCCTACCTGTCAGAGTGGTTGTGAAGAGGAAATGGCACGAGGATATAAAAGTGCTCGGAAAGGCAAACTTCCTGCCTCAGGGTCAGGGGCCTCTGTGACACTGCAGGGATGGGGAACTCAGCCTGGAAGAAAGGAGTTTTGTCCAGCCCCCTACTCGGGAGAGCAGGCAGAAGGCACCTCTGGCTCAGGGACCCTGTTGGGAAAGACTTTGAAGAGTCTGGATTTGTTTTTTCATCCCCTCTCTTGGTTTAGCTTTCTCTTATCTGTAAAACTCTTATGGGAAAAGAATTCAAGTTGGTTGACTTCCAAGGCAATAAGAAAGGGGCTCCTGCAAGACATGGAAGCAACCCAAGTGCCCATCAATAGACGACTGGCTTAAGAAGATGTGGTCTATATATACCATGGAATATTACTCAGCCATAAAAAAGAATGAAATACTGCCATTTGCAACAACATGGATGGACCTAGAGAATATAATGCTTAGTGAAATAAGTCAGACAGAGAAAGAAAATTACTATATGATATCACTTATATGTGGAATCTAAAAAATAATACAAATGAATTTATATACAAAACAGAAACAGACTCACAGACATAGAAAACAAACTTATGGTTACCAAAGGGGAAAGGTAGGGGAGAGGGATAAATTAGGAGTATGAGATTAACAGATACAAACTACTATATATAAAATAGATAAGCAACAAAGATTTACAGTATAGCACATGGAATTATACTCAACATCTTGTAATCATCTATAATGGAAAAAAACCAAATCGCTATTCTGTACATCTGAAACTAACACAATATTGTAAATCAACTATACTTCAATTAAAAAAAAAAAAGAAAGGGGTTCCTAAAAATAACACCCTCCCCTCACCCTGGTCAAGGCTGGGAGAGCAAAGGCACCCAGAACTTGAGGGAGTGGAGACAACTGAAGCCAAGGAGCCAGACTGGGCCAGAGAAGGGGTGCTGGGGCCAATTGGGAGAAAGGCCTCCAGAGGGGCTCCCCGCAAACCTGCGAGTGGATTTTGTTATTGTCATGGCATTGGATGTTGTCCAGGATCCAGCTCCTCTCCTTCCTCTTGTCCCATTGTGCCTCCCCTCCTGCTCCTAGCTAGAACCTATGTAACTCTACTCCCCCCCACCCCCGACAGGAATACCTTCTGAGAACCCTAGAATGGGGAAGGGAAATTTTCCTTCAACAACTAACAGCTACCATTTATTGACTTCCTGCCTTGGCCCAGAAACTGCACTAGGCAATTTGTGTATGTTGTTCCTGTAATTTAATTCTCCCAGTAAGACCATAAGTAAGCACTATTTTCTTGATTTTAAGGAAATTAAAGCTTGGGGGATTGTCTCTTGTGCTGGGGCACCCAACTTTACTAGAGGTGGAGCTGGGATTCTACATCAGGTCTTTCCTGCTCTGTCATATGGGCTTATTCCAGCTGCTTCCCAACAGATATTTCTCATGTGTCCCGCACAACTTGGAAAAGTGTGAAGACTTTTCAGTCAGGGAGGTACAATGTGGGCAAGACATGTGCAATGTCAGACTTTCTAGGATAATATGGA
Organism: Monodon monoceros; assembly: GCF_005190385.1. Classification (NCBI taxonomy): domain Eukaryota; kingdom Metazoa; phylum Chordata; class Mammalia; order Artiodactyla; family Monodontidae; genus Monodon; species Monodon monoceros. Next base: position 60,316,222 of record NW_021703780.1, on the reverse strand, counting down.
AGTCTCCTGCATTGCCCATGCACTCACCACCAGGTTGCCCAGCACCATAACCGTCAAGAAAAGGATGAGGCAGATGGACTTCTGGCCGACTTCCATGCAGGCCCACATGTTCTCAATCCACTCTCCACAGAGGATCCGGAAGACGATGAGGAAGGAGTGGAAGAAGTCGTGCATGTGCCAGCGTGGCCATTCTTCGTTAGGTGCTGAGATTTTGCGCCGGTTGTCACGGTAGTTGTCCCCGAGGAGCTGCTTGCCAACCAGAGCAAAGACGAAGACAATGATGGCCAGGATGATGGTGAGGTTCCCCAGAGCCCCCACCGAGTTGCCGATGATCTTGATGAGCGTGTTTAAGGTCGGCCATGACTTGGCCAGCTTGAAGACCCGCAGCTGCAGAGAAACAGAGACCGTGTCAGGTCCTGGTGGCTGCTTCCATCACCTTTCATCTCAAGTCTTGGCCAGAAACAGAAAAAGCACAAGGTAGCTCATTCCATCAACGTGGCTTGATCCCGGGAAGCTGCTTTCAAAGACCTTTCTTCGTATGTCACCAGTTACTCAAAAATATGACCAACTCTACATGGTCCCTATGTACTACTAATGTGCTCCACTGACTGTGGCAAAGTCAGGGGTCTCATATTGGGGTGTTGGTCGTGTGACATGTACTCTGTTCTATAGCCACAAGCCTCCTGGATGTCGATCTATTCTATGGGGTGGAGTGGGGTATGATGGAGCTCATAAATGTGTGAGAAGAGCCCACCTTTGACCTGAAGAGAGGCTAGCTTCCTGCAGGTAGGGCACAACCCACTGCATTTGAGAGGTATTGGCTACCCATCATCTTGGGGCATTTCTCATCCTGAGGCCGTGGACAACATCTTTTACCCCCACCATCTCTGAAATGGCAAGTATCTGTGATTTCATGAACCTGGGATTCATATGTTTATTTAATTGACCAACCAATCTACCTACTTTGTTGGACACCAGCCACGCACATACATAGCACTGTACTAGCCTGTGAGGTATATGGAGAGAAGTCTGTGGACTCCTGTCCTCATGGAACTAATGGTTTAGTTGCAGAGATAAGGCAAAGACCCAGAAAGTCTTCACTGTAAACCCAGATGTGCTAAGTCCCACAGGAGAACAAAAGCACCATGCATAAAGATGCCTAAACATTTAAAAAATACATTTGTGTGGTTCTCTAATTTGTTAGAAAGAAATATGTGAGCTCAGCTGTCATGGGGTATTTATGGAGCCCTTACTAAGAGCCAGGCACTGGCCAAGGAGCTGGGATGCTGTGCTGGACACAGTAGCAGCAGTTTTATCACCCAACACAGCAATAAGTCCCAAGGTTTAATCCTCTTATGCAGGAAGCTCCATACATATTTTTCTTTGTGAGGGAGGCGGTCTGTGTTCACCTTAGATCTAATCTGGAACTTATTTTAATGAGGATGCTTTACTTTTGGAATAGAATGCAAGGTAAGTCTAACATCTGCCCTCTACTGAGGAGGTCACCACTTGGTGATGAAATGGGCCTCGAACTTGTGAAGAATATCAGAAGATGGAGTAATATGGTAGACTATATTGGGTCCCCCTTGGGTTCCCCTTTCCAACAAAAAGTTACTAAAAATGCTAGATAATAAAATCTTAAGTGCATTAATGATCTGTCAATAAAATAAGTAATTCTTTAGCCAAAAATTAAATAACTACGGGAATTCAGAGATATAAACAGATTGCTGAAGTCAGCTTTTCTCTGAAGACATTTGCAAAACTGATGAATCTGAGCATAAGTTTTAATGGTCTCATGAGGCACAGCAATCAGGAAACACATCCCAGGGCTGCCTAAGGTAGACAGTATGACAGGAATTTCTCCCACCATTAAGGCAAGATCCCATAAGAAATATCTCTCAAGACAAGGGCATGGGACTTCCCTGGTGGCGCAGTGGTTAAGACTCTGTGCTCCCAATGCAGGGGGCCTGGGTTCAATCCCTGGTCAGGGAACCAAATCCCACATGCATGCCACAACTAAGAGTTCTCATGCCACAACCAAGGAGCCAGCGAGCTGCAACTAAGGAGCCCTCCTGCCGCAACTAAGACCCAGCACAACCAAATTAAAAAGAAAAAAAAAAGATAAGGGCAAATTGAACAGCAAATTTTAGATAAAACTGAGAGAGGTTACTGCCAGAAGGCACTCACTGAAAGAAATTCTAAATGATGCACTTCAGGCGGAAAGAAAGTGATCCCAGAAGGAACGTATTATGTGCAAGAATGGATAAGCAGCAAGGAAGCGCTGAGTATGAGAGTGAATCTAAACAAACATTGAATGGACACAACGGTAAAGTTTCACAGGGTAGGGCAGAGATTGGCTATATGGTCACCATTCACTTTTACTCCTCTCAGACACAAAAGAAGGCTGTTTTCCCACTTTACTTGCAAATAGTTGAGGTCATATTATTGGGTTCTGGCTGATGGAATGGAGACGGAGACAGAAGTAATGTACACTGCTTTCAGGCAGAGCCATAAAACATCATGCACTTTCTCTTCCCCTCCTATGGCCACCATGGAGGCCACCCATTGAAGATGGTGGTGACATCACACCATCCTGAGTCACTGAGTCACTACTTGGAGCAGACAAACCAGGAGAGTTTCCCAACCAGCACTGAATATGCTGTAAACATAAGCCTCTATTATGTTAACTCACAGATTTAGAGATTGTCATTACAACTAGTTGTACTTCTCTTGAGTAATGTAGAAATTGGTACATTGCAGAGAGCCATTTCAACACATTGGATATGTGGCACTGGCTTAGTGATCCCGTGGTGTACAACAAGGAAACTGATAGAAGAATCCTTGGAAAGTGTTGATCTGTGTTGCAGGGGCAAAATGATTGTATGCAATAATTCTGGGGCAGATCATGGACCAGTAGCACTAGGCAAAGGGTCTGTAAAACAGAACCTTAGTATCATGTGTCAGTTGTAGTTGGTTACGTTTGTCAAGACATTACAAGAAAGAGATGAGTTCAGGGAATATTTGGTTGATTGATAAGAAATAAAAGGAAATAGAATCCAGAAGTTTAATGTATAACTGAGTCACTTTGCTGTACAGCAGAAATTAACACAACATTGCAAATCAACTATACTTAAATAAAATAAAATAATCCAGAAGTTTAGAGTCTTGAAGGTTTAGGGAAGTACATTGCTTTAGATCTCAAAGAGTGAGCAATGGGATTAAGTCTTTATGAGTTCAAGACCAGTTAAATTTTTCAATGAAATGAAGCACATCTTAGCAAAGATGCTATTAATGGTGTAGCCACCATTTGAGGCAGAGAGAGGCAGGAGGACAAGAGAGCAAAGAAACAAAGCGGAACTGAGAACTTTGTCAAAGAAAGCACTCTGGATGTATAACACACACAGAGGTCTGAAACCATCTAAGTTTTGAAGGAATTGTATTGCAAAAGAAACCATGAGCCCTGACTAAAAATGCCTTTGACTGTGTAAACTTTGCCATCTTTCCACAAGCAGGAGGCAAGCTTTGAAGGTTGTACAGGCCTTCAGATATGGCACAGTCACTTCTAGAAGGAGTCCCACCTAGAGCTGACTGGCTTGCATCAGACTATGACATGAGTGAGGAATAAACCTTTATTGGGCTAAGCTACTGAATTTTCAGAAGTGTTTGTACAAATCTGGAATTATTTATCATCAATTAAGTCATATAGCTTTTAAAAACAAGATAAAATTAAAATAATTAACACGATAGTAAGTTGGGAAGGGGTAACCGGAATAAAAAGTTGTCCTGAAAAGTAAAGATTTTAGCTAACTTTTGACTTTAAGTTAACAATACACGCTGTCATTTCTAAGGTAACCACTCAAAGAATAGAAACAGAGTATTTAGTTTCCAAACCAATAAAGGAGGAAAATGGAACAAGGAAAAACAAACAGTTCAAAATAAATCAAGAAGAGAGAGAACAAAAATGCTAAAACAGAGGAAACAAATAGAAAACCGAGAATATAATGATAGACACACATCCAAATATATCAGTATTCACAATAAAATAAGTAGACTAAATGCTTTGGTTAGAAGACAAAGAGTGGATTGAATAAGAATCCAAAATCTGACTGCATACTATTTACAGTAGACATATAACAACCTTAAAGATATGCAAAGGATGGAAGTAAAAGGATAGATAGAGATATATCAGGCAAATTCCAAACTAAAAGAAAACAGAGTTGTTTAATTACTACAGGCAAAAGAGACTTTTAAGGCAAAAAGCATTTCTAGGGATGAACAAGGTCAATTCTCACTGATAAAAGTTTCGTTCCACTGGGAAGATATAATAACTTAAAATATGTATGCATCTAATAACACAGCCTCCAGATAGAACCGTAAGGAGAAACATCATGCCGTAATCATAGTGAAAGATATTTTTATACACTACCATCTCAGTAATTGCTAAAACAAGCAGGCAAAAATAAGCAGGGATATAGAATATCTGGACTACACAATGAACTTTCTCTACCCAATGGATATATATGCAGAGTATTGCACCATACAACTGCAGAAGACGCATTCTTTTCAAGTGCATAAGGAACATTTTCACTATACTGAGCCAAAACGAGATTATCAATAAATTCCAAAGCATTAAAATCATACAGTGTATGTTTTCTGAGTATAATACAACTAAGCTAGAACTCAATGGCATAAAGATAACTAGAAAAACCACATACATTTCAAAATTAAGAATCATGCTTCTAATTAGCCTTTGAGTCAAAGAATAAATCAAATTTGAAATTAGGAAATATTTAGAACCAAACAATAAGGAAAATTCTGGGGCTTCCCTGGTGGCACAGTGGTTAAGAATCCGCCTGCCAATGTAGGGGACACGGGCTCGAGCCCTGGTCCAGGAGGATCCCACATGGCTGTGGAGCAACTAAGTCTGTGCGCTGCAGCTACTAAGCCTGCGCTCTAGAGCCCACGAGCCACAACTACTGAAGCCCGCACGCCTAGAGCCCGTGCTCCGCAACAAGAGAAGCCACCACAATAAGAAGCCCGCACACCAACGACGAAAAGTAGCCCCCACTCGCCGCAACTAGAGGAAAACTGCGCATAGCAACAAAGACCCAATTCAGCCAAAAATAAATAAATAAATTTAAAAAATAAATAAATAAGGAAAAATCTACATATTAAAGCAGTTCTTAGAAGGAAATTGAAGTCTTCAATGAATATATTGGAAAAGGAAATAGGCTGAAAATTCCAACCTAAGAAGTTAGTAAAGAATAAAATATGTGGAATGTAAGCTGCAATTAAGATAAGATGCAGGATTAATTGAAATAGAAAACACCAATGAAGTAGAGAGGGTCGACAAGCTAATAGATGGTTCTTTGAAAAGACATTAAATTGACGATCTTTGGTGAGACTAATAAAAATAGATAAAAGAAAGCACAAATGACTATTTTTAAAGAAAGAAAAGGATAACATAAGTACACGTGATATGGAGCATTAAAATGTAACAGCATAGCGTATACAACTTAGTGTCAATAAAATTAAAAATTTAGATAAGAAGGAAATTTTTTTAGAAAAATAATAACTTACCAAGACCAATTTGAGAAATTGAAAATCTGAGTAGTTTCACAGCCATTAAGAAAATTAAATCAGTAATGAAAAATCTTGACTTACAGATGGCTTAATTAGTGAATTCTACCAAACTTACAAGAAACAATAATTCCAGTCTTACCCAAAGATTGGGTGTAGAAGAAGAGGAATATTCCTCACTTCTTTTTATGGAGATTAGCATAACCTTGATGCCTAGATACTAAAACCTAGCAAGGACAATGCAAGTAAGGAAAATTACAGGCCAAATATTACTGATCAATATGGAGGCAAAATATTTCTTTAATTATTAGCAAACTGAATCTTCCAATGTATAAAAAGTGTATCACGATCAAGTTGGGTTTATCCCAGGAATGCAAAGTTTATTTAACATTAGAAAATCAATTAGTATAATTCACTGCTTTAACAGATTAGAGAAAATCATGTGATTATCTTAATCATGCAGAACAACTGTGTGATAAAATTAAACATCCATTCACGATTAATATCCTTAACAAAAGAGAACTTCCGGGCTTCCCTGGTGGCGCAGTGGTTGAGAGTCCGCCTGCCGATGCAGGGGACGCGGGTTCGTGCCCCGGTCCGGGAGGATCCCACATGCCGCAGATCGGCTGGGCCCGTGAGCCATGGCCGCTGAGCCTGCGCGTCCGGAGCCTGTGCTCCGCAATGGGAGAGGCCACAACAGTGGGAGGCCCGCGTACCGCAAAAAAACAAAAACAAACAAACAAAAAAGAGAACTTCCTAAACTGATAAAGGAGTTTTTTTAAAAAATCTTCTTAAAAAACCTGCCACAAATATCAGACTTGCTGAAATACTGAAAGCATTTTCTCTGAGATCAGGAAAACAGCAAAAATGTGTGCAATTAACACATCTTTTCTACAGTGTACTGGATGTCCTAACCAGCACAGAAATGTAATAAAAAGAACCAAATGGTATAAGGATTAGAAAAGAAGAAACAAAACTCATCATTTGCATATGATATGATTCTGTTAACAAATTTAAAAGATTGCATAGATAAGTCATGAGAATTAATAACAAAGCTATCTGGATCCAAAAATATTAAATAGCAAAGTGCTAGCAAAAAAACAAAACAAACAAACAAAAAAACAACCCAAACCCCAGAAAAGAACATTTAAAAAGAGGTTTCATTTGAAATAGCGTAATGAACTAGGGAATATCTAGGAATAAATCTAGGAAAAGATATGCAGGAAGTCCCTTATGGAGAAATTATAAAACTATTGAAAGACTGAAATAAATAGATTGCGTGCCATTTTTGTGGATCAGAAGACTACATAACATAAAGGTTATATTTCTTCCCAAACTGATCTATAAATTACTGCAGTCCTAATAGAAAAAAAAACCCCAAACCCAACAATTTTGTGTGTAGGTGGGTATGTAACTTGGCAGATTGATTCTAAAATGAAGTGTAGGGGCCACGATATTCTTGAAGAAATAAAACAAGGTGGGTGACTTGCCTTACAGACACAGACATCAGGGGGACATCTCTTTTGTTAAGAATAAGGGAACGCATCCTGCAGAAGGCGTCCTGGAGCTGAGTTGGGAGAAGAGCCAGGACAGGAGGCAGTTTTTGAGGTGGGTGAGACATTGGGGCTGTGATTTGGGGACCAAGGGAATCAGAGGATGATCTGAGCTGGGACTCTGGAGTCAGGCAGCCTGGCTTTGAAATGCAGGTCTGAGGCTCACTCAGCAGCAGGGAGACTTTGGGCCATCATTTAACCACTCTGTCTCAGTTTCCCTCATCTATCTGTGGTGATAGTAAAAGCAACTCTCTCAGGGTGATGTAAGCATAAAATGAGATGTGTTATGTCAAGGGTTTAGCTCTGTGCTTCATGCATTGTCAGAACTCAAGAAAGAGTAGTTGCTATGATTATCATTTACTGTTATTTGGTAAGAGAACAAGAGGGTGCTAGGAAGTCTCCTCTTAGCGCAGATGAGGGGAGCCAGGCCCAGAGAGGAAAGGGCACACCCCCACTTTGAGTAAGTGCAAAGCACCACGTCTCTGGCTCCCAGGAGCTATGCCCTGCCTCCTCCCACAGGGAACGAAGAGGAAGAGGGAGCTGGCTGGTGCGGTCCCCAAAGGACAGAGTCCGTTTCCAGCGGGGAGCCTCCTTGGATGTCCACGTGGAGGTTCCCCAAGTTGCCAAAAGAGTACATTACCAGGCGGAAGGTCCGCAGCACTGTCAGGCTCCCCTTCCTGACCGCACCCAGCTCTATCAGGCTCACTGTGACGATGATGCAATCAAAGATGTTCCACTTCTTCTGGAAGTAATAGTAGGGATCGAACGCTATGATTTTGAAGACCATTTCAGCAGTAAAAAACACGGTAAAGACCTGCGGACAGAAACAGGGATCCATCTCAGCAGGGTCTGTGGGGTCGGGTGACAATGACAAATAGAGCAGGGGGAAAATGTCGTGTTTATAAAGTGGCAAATCCCTTTACCTCGTTTTTATTCTGTTTCTATATTATCTGCAGGCTCCTGACGGATTGGGGATGGGAACACTCAGTGTGGCAGCAGAGAGAAATCTCTGGATCAGTGCTCAGGGAATACACATTAGTGTTTCCATGCTTCAGTGTTTCCGTTTGAATGGTGTTGGACATGGAGTAAGTGGATAATCATTAGGATAATAATTATTATATAATTATGTAAATGAGAAGTCAATCTGGTTCAGTAGTTTAAAAGCAGGGATCGTGGGGCAACACAGACCCAGAGAAAAATGTCAACTCAGCCATTCCTAGCTTGTATAAGCTTGGACAAGGAGTGCATCCTCTCTACCTCAATTTCCTCATCTGTATAATGGGCTTTAAGTGAGATAATGCATACGCAATTCTTAGCAAAGGTCCTGGCAGACAGTACTTCATTAATCAATAATAGCTATTAGTAAGAACAATAATAATACATTGTCTCTAAGCTTCTTTCAGCTCTGAGTATCTTTAATGGTCTTAAACAGGATAGAATTCTGACATTGAGAGAGGTCAGGGCCAGGCTTGGGTCACACAACAACCAGCAGGGAAGGGTGACAGGTAAGGAAGAAACCAAAGATCAGAGTCAGGTGTTTTTCTCGCATTTGTTCTCATCAGAGCTTCTCGCCAGCCTGGGAAACAGAGGTAGTTACATCCCTTTTACAGAGAAGGAAGTGGCTGAGGGTTTAAGGGACTTGACTGATGCCACAAGACGGCAACTGTGAGATGCAAAGAGCATCTACTGAGTGCCCTTTGTAGGCAAGTCAGCGTGGTGTGGGGGTGGGGCGATGAGGTCCTGTGCCCTAGAGAGACCTGGGTCACCTCTGGCTCCACCTTCCCCACCTGTGCTACCTTGGGCAGGATACTGAACCTCTCTGAGTCTTAAGGCTCTCTTTTGTGCTGCGAGGGTGGTGATAGCCTCATAGCGCGTTGTGACGCTGAGAAAACACTTATAAAGCACCTGACTCATCACAAGCACCACACAGTGCCTGCCTTTCTTTCTTTTTTAAAAAATGGCACTGGGCTCTGTCACAGTGGTAAAGGCCTTTGGTCTTTCTTGCCTCAACTTCTCCAACTGTAAAACAAGGTGCGGGCTCAGAGGTCTCTTCCATCTGACCCTTTGGGGTCTATGATGACTTCTTGGCAATAAGCTCTCCCTTCTCTTTCCATTTCCCCTTTTCATATCAACTTTACATAGCATGTGTCTTCTTAGCCTAGGTGCTGCTGAAACGTAAGGCATGCTGGCTCCACAGTATCCCAGAACCTACTGGCATCATTTTCACATCCCTGGATTCTGGGAAAGGGGGAGATTTCTGGAGAAGAGCAGTCACATTTCCTCTGGGACCCCTCCTTCCACCTAAGTCTGCAGCCTACAAGGAGTTAGAGAGCTGTATGGTCCAAAACAATTCCCAGCAGCTCAGCCTGGTCCTCCAGACTTGACTTCCTGCACTAAGTGTCTACACATCTCCCACACTGCTCTCAGCCAGCAAGATCAACACTCCAGTGAATGAGGGCATGCTGCTACCCCACCCAGAGCCCCACAGATCTGACAGCACAGGCAGTGGCTGCCAGGGCACTCACAATGTTGCCAATCTGAAGCATGGCTTCGAAAGTGGGACTCATGCCGTAGTGCTCCATGGCCATGAAGATGGTGTTCACCACAATGCACAGGGTGATTGTGAGCTCTGCAAAGGGGTCTGTCACAATCGCGAAGAGAAGGGTCTTAAGCTTCACCCACGTGGGGCAGCAATCCCAGATCAGATACTTCCGAGCCAAGCTGGTCAAGCAGGGTGGGCACCTCTGTTTAGACTCCTCGAGTTCTGCATCACAGGTGTGGTCAATGACAGCTGTCAGCCGGGCATGGACTCAGACCCCCACCCCATGGCCAGCTTCTAGACCTTGTCATTACTTACAACTCCCATTATAACACCTTATAACACCTCCCATCTCCACTTCAGCACTCACCCTTTTCCTCCTTTTTCAGCCCCTGTAGTCTAGCAAGTGCAACCCAACCTCTGTCCCCGTTCAGTCCTCCAAGCCATGGACCGTACACTTTTTAACCATCCATCGCATAGGTCATGCATGTCTTTGCTTCTCAACTTACCCAGCTTACATTTCATGTCCACCCCCTTTATACTCCCTTGCAGACACCTCAGTTCCCTTGCCCTCTCGCCCCTCCATTGTACTTGCCTGGCAAAACCCCAACTCTGAATAAACCCAACGTGGAGATGACTCTGTACCTGTGCCCAACCAACTGAACCTGGTTGGGAAAAATACACAACCACGCTGACTGGTCCCAGCTTGTCACTGCCCTGTGTTTCTCCATTTCATCCCTTCAATCTTCCAGACCAGCATTTCTCTCTACCTTCCCTCCTCCACCTCTCTAATCCTCGCTCTGCTGATGAGTAATTATTAAACAGTTATCCACGAGCAAAAATAACAACAACACTGCTGTTGCTAGCATAGGTACACATTTCTCAAAACACAAACTCAGTTACGCAAGGAATGTAGCTTACGGGGTTTTCTCTCCCGTAACTGAATTCAATTTATACTTCAAGTCTCCAACCAGGGGACTTTGTTTTGGTTAATTCAACGTCTGCTACTACTTCGTTATCTGAAGTTGTGTCTGAGTTCTGGGGAGCTGAAGGTTGGTGGAGGGTTGAGCTGGTCCTAAGTCATTGCCAAGTGTATTTCACTTGAGTCATCAATGTTCCCATTTGGTTGTCGCTGGTGGGAGAGCCATGGAGATGGCTGTTCCCTCTTTGCCTCTCACTCATCTCCTTCTGCAGCCTTCAATGGGAACAAGGTGATCATCCAGATACTCTCCTGTCATGCTGGGGCCACAGGGCACCCTTTGAGGCTGCCTCAGTTCTTCTCTACCCAGGCATGTTACTGGCCCATGCTACCCTACAGTTTCTGTGTCATACTAGGCATGAGGGTCTCTGTCTAAGACTTGCCGCCTCCGGCTTCACCTAGAAAGTAAGGTACAGGTTGGCTCTGTTTTCAAATCACTCAAACATTTTTTTGTTGTTGTTGTCTGTTGTCCACCATGCCCTCCCCTACAGTTAGAATTCAGCCCAGGGCTGGGAGGAGAGTACACAGGGCCCCTTCTCAGGGACACACCAACATCCAAACTCCTTTCTCCATCCTCCAGCTCAGGACATTTTAAATTTGTCCAGAGGAGACAAATAACTAGATATGACTAAGGCCATGTTTTCCATGCCCTGAGGCAAAAGAAAGGCTGGATAAGAAGACAGGTCTTATACTCAGGGTGAGAAGGATATAGCCATGCTCTTTGGTACTTGAGTGCCAGGTGGCCATTCTCTTCCTCCACCCTGTGGCTTGGTGTAAGCAGTTAGAATTTAGATCCATCCCTGGGGAGGCTGAGTGGATTCCCACCTGATTGATGGAACCCCAAATTGACAAGGATTTAGTTAAACTGAAGGATTAATTTACTTAAACTGCCTTCTAATGTTCAGCACAAGCTTGAGACAGAAACTAAGTTATAACCACAAAAGTCACTGCCATGAAACACATGGGAACAATTTTTCCATGTTTGAAAATTAAAGACTGTTAAATTTCTTGCATACCTGAGTGGTAGCTTGAAATTCTCTGTGCCTGCTGGATCACTTTTTAAAATCCAGTTTTGTGAATACATATGAAGCCAGTGATAATTGGAACAAGAAATGAACTAGAGCATTTCATTCACTGGATTCTATTGTTTTTGAAAATTTATCCACATTTTAAAAACCACACTGATAAAGGGTAATGGGGACAAGGGCATGAAAATGAGGAGTATCTCAGGACACAGAGATGGGTGCTCTTCGACACAGGTTTGGGGCATCCCATCTTCTGCTCATATGGGGACTCCTCATGGCACAGTGAGTGGAAGTTCCAATGAGCAATACTTACCCTCGAGGACAGAGGTCATGATACTGACAACACTCATTGCCCTTTGGGTTCGGAGAGGTTCATTCAAGTATTCTGCTGTCAAGTAAGTCTTCTGTCCTGCATCAGATGCCTGCTGGGACACAAACAGAGTCAAGACATTCCCCTAAAGTCTTCAGTGGCAAAAACAGATCACTCAGCCTCTTATTGGCCTCTCTTGGGTGGTTGCGAGCTGCCCAGTGAAGCTACGGTCCTCTGCAGTCATGCTTGGAGTAAAGGGGCTGCTCCATGAACTTGGGGTAAGAGCTCAGATGTGAGGAACAGCGTGACACAGAGCTGGGGTGCAACCAGAGGCTGAGTTCGTAGCTAACAGATGACCTGGCCTCACCTGAGGCTTTGCAGAGTCCTTCCCTAAGACAGGTTCCTGGGCACCACGGTGGGGAGGGGGCTGCCTCAAGGGTCTCTGAGGTTTCTACCAAAGGGTAGTGGGAGTTGCAGGTGCATCAGGCCAGGCAGTCATTATTGGACTTCTGCCGGGCTGCGCATATGACATTTACAGAGAATTCCTACTCCATGATAGGCTTCCTTGACCTCCCTCCTAAGAGGCCCATTTCTCTTCCCAACATATGACCCAGTTCCTATTCCACATGGTCTCTCTCTTTCTGAGGGAATATTTGTTGTGTCTTGATTGTTCAATTCTTAGTTTCTGACACAATCCTTTTGACTCTTCTCTCTCTGGGCCTTTATTGGAAGTTCTGTCTGGATTCTGTGCCAGGGCCCTAACTCTAGTCACACACTTACCCTGGATGTGAGGAGTCCCAGGCCCATTGTAGCTGACTCAGCACTGCACTAACCATTCAGAATCCAAATTCAACAAGCATTTATTGAGCATTTGCTGTAGGTGAAGCTCATAGGTATATAGTACATATAAAGAAAGTTTAGAAATTTCTCAACCTTGAGGACTCAACAAAAGGTTCTAGCATCTACTGCTGTTATTGGTCAGATGTGTATATAAACGAAGGCACTTTGTGGTTCCATTTAACCCTTCAGCCATTTAGAAATCTTTTTATAAGGTCTTTATAAGGGGAGACATGGAGGCTTGAAGAATTTAAGGGACTTGCTAAAGGTGACTCACTTGGCAAATGGCACAGCTGTGACTGATGTTCAGGTCCATGTGACATGGAAGGGATTAAAGAGTTAATCTTGCACTAGCCAGATAATTTCACTAAAATGAATCAACGCTGGAATATCCAGGAAAGTGGTAATCCACAGAGTAATAACACAGTTTCCTGAATGAGGCATTTTCTAGAGAGTTAAAGTACCTCCAAGAGGACCCTGAAGGCTGGCTTTGACTTGAGGACTTTGGGTTGGTGATTCTCTTGGTAGGTCTTGGAGACCTACTCTCTACCATCTCTGCCCTGCTCTGTACCCATGGAGGGTGACCTGAGCAAACTGCATCACCCTCACCCTCTGGTTCTGGTCAGGTTTGGCCAGTGGGAGGGACAGACAGGAGATCCGAGGCTGGGAGGAGAGAGGAGCTGGCTATCTGCCAGCTGGCTTCTTCCCTGCTGGGCTGTGGCTGGGCCACCTTCCATCAGGCTGCCTCTCACATAAAGGGGCAGGTCTTGCTGGGCTCTGGTCCTTCCCCTCACCCCTTCAGCCTAGGCTTATTACAGCTTCCCACTGTGGCTAGTTCCTCGGCGACTCACTGCCCCTTCTTAGTTCCTGAGCCCAGCGCACATCTCTGTAAATACTTCCATAAACCCTCTCCACTTGCCCACTGCAGTGGTTCATCTGTTTCTTGCTGGGACCCTGAATCCCACGCATCCAGTCAGAGATGGAGCTAAGGTAACACTGTAAGACTTATCCAAGTCACTAGAGCCATATAATGGTCAGCTCACAAGTCGGTTTGTAAACCACTGTGTGTCCTGGGCTGGCCAGAAGGCGAAAAACAACAACAACAAAAAACCAAAATTGGGCTTCCCTGGTGGCGCAGTGGTTGAGAGTCCGCCTGCCGATGCAGGGGACACAGGTTCGTGCCCCGGTCCGGGAAGATCCCACATGCCACGGAGCAGCTGGGCCCGTGAGCCATGGCCACTGAGCCTGCGCGTCCAGAGCCTGTGCTCTGCAACGGGAGAGGCCACAACAGTGAGAGGCCCGCATACTGAAAAAAAGAAAATACACTAGAAGCGTCATTACTGAAGATGGAGGGAGAGCTTAAATTAAATCACAGCTCCAATCCAATGAGGAGTCCCTGATTTGCCATTACACTCTGTGATTATTCTATTAAGAGTGCTGGCCAGTTAGTCACTGTTGCCTAATTTGTGCATTTTGGCAAGTTATTGCTTCTCCAACTAAAGTCAGGGATACTTTGCTTCTGCTAAGATCTGTCCGGGGCCCCTCCCAGGATTTCTCTGAGTCTTAATTGTCAAGCCCAAGGTAGTTTTCACAGAGTCACAGGCAAGAAGAGAAGAACCTTTCATTTTTTTTTCACACTCGTCCAGGAAGCAAACAGGCCTATTTCTAAAGCAATGATAGTGAGTAGGGACAGAGAGACTCTGGGGGAAAAAATGATGTCAGTTGGAAAATAGTCTGTATCACCGTCCTGCAGAGTAAACCAGAAAACCTGTTTGATCTCAGTTAAACCCAATCTCTCCCTCTGGGTCTCACCTGCCTTGTCTGTAAAATGGGGGTAGATGGGAGGCGCTGGGCAGAGTGATGTCTAAAGGATCCTTCCACGGGTGACACTCAGGGCTTCTTGGCCTGAGGCCTCTAGCCGGAGAGCAGCCCCAAAGAGTCTGGAGCGTTCACAAACTTACCGAGACTTCGATGGCTCCAGGGGCAAGCTCAAGCTCACCAGTGGGCAATGTTGGGGGTCCATCTTCTCCACGCCCTAAGCCAGGGCTGGGAGTTTGAGGCAGTGGATTCCTAGGGAGGGGGCCTTGCTGGCTTGCATCCCTACCCAGCAGCAGAGAGCCCCGATGGCTTTGACAGTCTCCAGGAAAGACTCCATCATCTGTGACCCCATCAGGGAATGAGATGTCTCGGCCAGGGGCCTGGAAATGGAACACACTGCCATGGCTAGCCTGGTGTCTCCCTGAGGTGAGGCCTAGGAAAGACTGGGCATTGCCCCAAAAGAGCAAGAAAGAAGGCAGGCTGGAAGAGCATCCTGCAGGCAAATCTGGAACCCAACACTTCCCCCCCACCCCCACTCCCACCTCCCTGCCCTCAGCCTCGTGACCTTCCCATAGAAAATTAAAGACACAGACCTATGGGGTATTCTAGGTATACATGGGGAGAAAAGAGAGGAAAAGAATATTCTTGACACAGCCTGGGAAAGGGCCAAGATCAAAAAGAGATTGCAAGGTGTTCAAGATCAGCAAATAGGTCATCATGGCCAAGGATGTGTCAGAGGACAACCTTGTCACCCAGATGGGTCAGTTGTTTGCCAGCCTTTGGCCATGGTGCTGGACAAAGGTATCTTAAGTTCCCTGCTTCAATGCAAAGTTGTGACTTCAGTAGACAGTTATGTACACCAGTACAGGAACAAGCTTAGTAAAGGGTTGTTGAACAAATGAGTGCTCTTATTTTCTGAAAATTAGGCTCGACAATTCATTAGATCCAGCCTATATGGGTGTGAGAGTTTGTTTTGCAAAGGAGAAGATAAGAGCTTTGTAATATAATGAGCTTCTAGGATCCCTCGAGGCAGACATTGAACAGTCAACAATGGGGAGATTGAAGGGAGAGTTGCAGCCTAATTTCCTGGAAGAATAGTGCCATTCCTCCAAATCAATAAACATTTCCCATCAAAATCTTCCTCCGAGGGAACTGTGTCGCGTACAGTTGCCAGAGGAAAGGAGCTAATTCAGAGGCCCAGAGCCCCTGGAGAGTTAGTGTGCTGGGTTGGCTAGTTCCCACGACCACGATCTTGACCAGACAAGTTATCAATTCTGTCCTCAGCTCATAGAAAGTGCTTCTAAAATCTAAATACTGACTTCCTATCAAACTCTGATCATATTGCTGAATTTTTCCCCCTTCCTTAATTCCTTTTATTTACTAAATTACTAAAGTTGGGACACTTTGTCAATTAAAGCTCTCCTGACCTATCCCCCTCTCCCACAGAAGTGAAATTTGCTTTCTTGATCATTTGGAGCCCAGTCCTGTTCAACAACCATCACTGTAATTCAGTATTAAAGTCCCCCACAGCACTAGGGACTTCCCTGGTGGCACAGTGGTTAAGAATCCGCCTGCCAATGCAGGGGACACGGGTTCCATCCCTGGGCCAGGAAGATCCCAGATGCCACGGGACAGCTAAGCCCGTGCGCCACAACTACTGAAGCCCGCGCACCTAGAGCCCGTGCTCCGCAACAAGAGAAGCCCACACACCGCAACGAAGAGTAGCCCCCGCTTACCGCAACTAGAGAAAGCCCATGCGCAGCAACGAAGACCCAACACAGCCAAAAATTAATTAATTAATTAATTAATTTAAAAAACAAAAAACACAGCGCTTTTTGCCTAGAATATATGTCCAAGGACATTGAACTCATAAAAATCCACGAATCCTTCCTAGTTTTGAAGCAAAGGTACAGAATTGGCATATCCTTATTAAAGATGGGACAACTGAGTTATATGCACTTGGGCACTAAGCAAACCAAGAAACTAAGAAGAAAATTTTGGTCCCGTATTTGGCAAGCAGTGCCTCCTTGGCCACCAACTAATATTTCACAATTAACCTATTTGACAAATGGTGGACAATGAACTCTGAATCTAAGTATCGGACGTGCCTTTAAAATGCATCCTCCAAGCAAACCAACTGGTTTCCTGTGTGTTCCCTGAAACCCCTGCTGTGTCTCTCTGCTAAGTGCTACCCCCAACCTCTCTCTCATTACTACTGGTCAGAAAATGGCTTTTTATTAAAACTTCCTATGGTCTGTTTACTACAATAACACACCTGGGAAAGAAGGAAGGGGATGCCTTATTGAATGGACTCCAGTTAATCAGTTAGTATAAAGGAAGTACCCAAACAATGCCTCCCTGTCTTTGCATAAACATGACCTCCTTTCTGCCTGGAAAATATTCCTCCCCAAACCCTCCCAGTCCTCAATTACTAGAGGACACCCCTACTCACTATTTACTATTCACTTAAATTATCCCCTCCTCCATGAAGCCTTTCCTGATACACCCTCGCCCTCATAAGAGTAGACGTTTCCTCTTCTATTCCCCAAACACCACCTATGTGTCCCTAACAAAGTACTCAACACACAGCTATTTTTATATCTTCCTCCTCCACCCAAATGGAAGTCCTTGGGAAATGGACTGTGTTTTAGTCAACTCTTTATAACAAGCACCTAGTGTTGTTGAATTAACAAAACATGGTTCCTCTTTTTCCTTTTGAAGGTAAACCTAGCTGGAGATACAAGCACACAGACACACACCAGACAACTATTGGACATCCAAGTGCTAATCTGTGCGAGGCTGACTGAATAGGAGAAATTAAAGCCCAATTCAGAGTGTCACTGACACGTCCACGGAAGCTGTGATTCATCCTGTTCCATGGTTGTCAGAGCCCTAGTCAAATCCCCTTTGAAACAGCTTCTGAACTGTGCCCTGTCCATATCAGGTGCTGCTCAAAAGAGGCAGAGCAGGGAAGGGAAGGGCACAGACTCTGATAAATGCTGAAGTGTCCGTGTCACTGAGGTCAGTGTGCATGGGAGTGTGCCTGTGTATGTCCATGAACACGGAAGTCTGGGGGTTGTAGAGATCCTATTCCAAAAAGTAGAACATCCTTCAGAGGAGCACAAGGAAAAGAGATCGGGAGAGAAGTGAGCGTCAGCAGCCTTGAAAAATAGCCATGTTGATCCCCTTTCCCATACTGTTATTGTGGGATCTACTCTACCACAAAGGGGTTATTATCTCTTAGGCCTGTGGAAAGGGTATATTTGGGGTACATAGGACTTTCAAGGGAGAAGGAGCTGGTGGGAGGAAACTTGGTGAGTACAGGGAATCTTGGAGCAGGAGGTAGCGGGTCATGATGGTGGGGAGAATTGCTACAGGGTCTGAAGTGAGGTACTGAAGTTATTCCCAGGCTGGATTGTTATCACAGAGACAGGTGCTGGGATCTCCTGTGCCAACAGTAGGGGAGAATTTGAGCTGCAGGGACTGAGGCATGAGGTCGGAAAGAAGCTTGTAAATGATTTCAGCACCACGAACAAGGACCACACTCCTGCTCCAGAACTGCAGATCAGAGTGTCAGAAGGAAGCTGACCCTTGATGTCCACAGGTCCACAGACACCTCAAGGTCAGCATGTTCAAGGTCACAAACAATCCAGGGTTCTTCTCCAGTGCTACTGCCTTAGAATCACCACCTACCTAACTGCCCAATCTGGAAACCTGGGAGGCATTTTGGACTTCTCCCTTCTTTTCCAACATTCCACAGTCCCAATTTTGTTTATTCCCTCGAGGCCCCATAAAAGTCTTTATAATCCACCCTTTTCCCCATCCATAATGCCCCTGTCCTAGTTTAGGCTACCATTGGTTGGGGGGCGTGGCAGGCAGGGTCTGTATTATCAAAACATCCTCCTAGTCTCTGTGCCTCCAGATATCTCTCTGCTACAAACCTCTTCCCACTTCAGCATATTGTCCATGGCAGCTGGAAAGGTGGGTCACCTTTAAGGCACAAACCTGAGCCCCTTACCATTCTGTGCTCGTTGTAAGACTCAGTCTGGGGTGACTTGTTGTCATCTGTGGAGCCCTCTGACACCCTTGGCTTCATTCTGTGCCTTCTCACACTGGCATTTTTGGAGGCCAAAGGGGATCCATTATGGGAGTGGAGAGAGGCTGTGTCAACCCCCAGGGCTGCCAGCACCTGAAAGGAGAGAACAGCAGTATCTGGATGAGCTTAGCATAAATGTGTGTCCCCCAGACACGGGGTGTCACAGAGGTGATGGCATCTAAACCAGAGGAGATCAGGATTAGGGTCTGGGTGGTGGTTGGATTAAGACATGGCAGGAAGAGTCACCTCTGGATCACCTCCCTCATTCACACCCTGTAGTAAACTCTGTTGATGCCCTGTCCAGATCTCTTTTACCAGGTCAGTACCCTCATCTCAAGCTGCTTGAATGTTAGTTACTAATGGGTTACAGCTGCAGGATTTGCAGAACACTTTCTTTGACTATACATTTGGCTGGAGCAAGTATGGAGGTACAAAGGGCCAGCATTCTTGCCTCCAGGTAGGGGTAACCCTGTGGAACAAGTCATGCCCTGGAGCTCCCCATGGGATCAGGCCAAAGGTAGTATCTAGCTGAGGTCACTTCCTTGTTTAATTCTTCCCCTGTCCCATCCTGTTTCCTTCAGTCTCCTCCTAAGAGCACCCCTCAATGAATCAGTTGCACAGGCTCTTCATTCATTTTTTATGAGAAAGTCTAACCTAAGATGGTCCCTGAGATAAGACGAATCTTCCTATGGTTCCCTAAAATGACAGTCTTACTCTAAGAGGCTAGTCCAGATATCTGCCCAACAATGTACAACCTGCAACAGATTTCACAAAGATCCACCCCTCACTGACCTCCTGCTCCATCCGGAGCATCTGAAGGGCCTCCTGGAACTTCTTCTCCTTGGCTTCAATTTCATCAGTGGTTGCCTGGTTCTGCTCCTCATATGCCATGGTGACCACAGCCAAAATCAAATTGACCAGGTAGAAAGACCCCAGGAAGATAACAAGCACGAAAAAAAACATATAGATTTTCCCAGAAGCCCTCAGGGTCTGCAGATTCAAAAGAAAGAAGAGAGACTTGTACCTAGAGAACTTGGGCCCCTGACATGGTCAGGGTCCTCCAGGAAGAATGTAGCCATGCAGCCAATGCCCCAGCCTCCAACCGAGTCTGTATGGGGACATGCAGATCAATACCTGCTGGTAGAGGCGTTCCCAGGAATCCTGTGTCATGAGGCGGAACAGTGAGAGGAAAGCCCAAGCAAAGGAGTCAAAGCTGGTATAGTTAAAATCTGGGTTGTCAGATGTTTTAAGGCAGAAATAACCTTCAGGGCAGTGGCTGCAGCAAGAACAGAGAAGGTTGTCAATTGCACAGCCTCCCACTTAGTGCGGGCAAGACAGTCCAGAGTTGTAGGAAGACCTGAGGGTTTGAAGTCAAAGATTGGAGTTCAAGGCCTAGCCTACCTCTTATTAGGTGAGTGACCTTGGACATTCAGTCTCTTTAGGTCTCAGTTTCTCTTGCCCATTAAATGGGGACGATAATGTTAGGGAATTACTGACTGAAACCACCCGTCCTGGCCAGGTTAGAACTGCTTACGTGAGTTGTCTCACAACAAGAGGTCTCAATAAGGAACATGGAACCAACAAGCTGCCACCAAAACCAACCAGAAGAATTTGGGAGGGGAAAAAAGGACGGAGGAGGCGCCAACCCATAATAGTCCTGCAAACCTCCCAGACACCCTCGTGATAGTAACTGTCTTGACTGAGAGATGTGTGTGCAGCCAGGAAGGGCCCTGAGTCAGACCAAATATGGGCACAAGCAAAATGACTGGCCAGAGACAACCCAGAAAGTTAACCCAACCTCCATAAATCCTGAGACCGCAAGCCATGAGGCAGAGCAGTTCTCCTAGGTTCCCTACCCTGCTGCTGTCTGCTCAAACACTCATTTACAAAAAAGTGTTTTATTTTGTCAATATGCACGTTTCCTCAGACGATTCTTTTTTTTCTTTTTTGGCTGCGTTGGGTCTTCGTCGCTGCACACGGGCTTTTCTCTAGTGGCGAGCAGGGGCTACTCTTCGTTGAGGTGCGCAGGCTTCTCATTGCGGTGGTTTCTCTTGCTGTGGATCATGGGCTCTAGGCGTGCGGGCTTCAGTAGTTGTGGTACGTGGGCTCAGCAGTTGTGGCTCGCGGGCTCTAGAGCGCAGGCTCAGTAGTTGTGGCACACGGGATTAGTTGCCCCGTAGCATCTGGGATCTTCCCAGACCAGGGGTCGAACTCGTGTCCCCTGCATTGGCAGGTGGATTCTTAACCACTGTGCCACCAGGGAAGTCCCTATGATTCATTTCTGAGTGTTAGACAAGATCTCATCTCGGGCCCTAGAAGAGGTACCCCCCCCCGCCCCACCCCACCCTGGTAACATAATACCTTCACGTCAGAGTTTCATGCAAAGGGAAATGGCCTGGAGGAGGCTAGCTGGCTGCCCAGACATGACCCCATAAGATGGTGAGCTCTTTGCAAATTGACACCAGGGGAGGCAGAGTCAGTAAAACCTGAGCCAGTTGGCATCACCTGCAGAGTTGTCTTTCAAAGGACTCACAGTTAGCCAAGTTCACTGACCAATTACATGCAACAATCAAAACACCACTTTCCGGGCTTCCCTGGTGGCGCAGTGGTTGAGAGTCCGCTTGCTGATGCAGGGGACGCGGGTTCGTGCCCCGGTCCGGGAAGATCCCACATGCCGCAGATCGGCTGGGCCCATGAGCCATGGCCAATGAGCCTGCGCGTCTGGAGCCTGTGCTCCGCAACGGGAGAGGCCACAACAGTGAGAGACCCGCGTACCGCAAAAAACAAACAAACAAACAAACAAAAAAACCCACCACTGTCCAATAACTGAGCACGTACTGTGTGCCTCTCTCACTCCTAAGTGCTTTACAAATGTTATAATTTAATCATCTCAATAATCCTTTTTTTAAAAACAGATGTGTGGTACTGGCACAAAAACAGAAATATAGATCAATGGAGCAGGATAGAAAGCCCAGAGATAAACCCACGCACATATGTCACCTTATCTTTGATAAAGGAGGCAGGAATGTACAGTGGAGAAAGGACAGCCTCTTCAATAAGTGGTGCTGGGAGAACTGGACAGGTACATGTAAAAGTATGAGATTAGAACACTCCCTAACACCATACACAAAAATAAGCTCAAAATGGATTAAAGACCTAAATGTAAGGCCAGAAACTATAAAACTCTTAGAGGAAAACATAGGCAGAACACTCTATGACATAAACCACAGCAAGATCCTTTCTGACCCACCTCCCAGAGAAATGGAAATAAAAACAAAAATAAACAAATGGGACCTAATGAAACTTCAAAGCTTTTGCACAGCAAAGGAAACCATAAACAAGACCAAAAGACAACCTCAGAATGGGAGAAAATATTTGCAAATGAAGCAACTGACAAAGGATTAATCTCCAAAATTTACAAGCAGCTCATGCAGCTCAATAACAAAAAAACAAACAACCCAATCCGAAAATGGGCAGAAGACCTAAATAGACATTTCTCCAAAGGAGATATACAGACTGCCAACAAACACATGAAAGAATGCTCAACATCATTAATCATTAGAGAAATGCAAATCAAAACTACAATGAGATATCATCTCACACCAGTCAGAATGGCCATCATCAAAAAATCTAGAAACAATAAATGCTGGAGAGGGTGTGGAGAAAAGGGAACCCTCTTGCACTGTTGGTGGGAATGTAAATTGATACAGCCACTGTGGAGAACAGTATGGAGGTTCCTTAAAAAACTACAAATAGAACTACCATATGAGCCAGCAATCCCACTACTGGGCATATACCCTGAGAAAACCATAATTCAAAAAGAGTCATGTACCAAAATGTTCATTGCAACTCTACTTACAATAGCCAGGACATGGAAGCCACCTAAGTGTCCATCATCAGATGAATGGATAAAGATGTGGTACATATATACAATGGAATATTACTCAGCCATAAAAAGAAACGAAATTGAGTTATTTGTAGTGAGTTGGATGGACCTAGAGTCTGTCATACAGAGTGAAGTAAGTCAGAAAGAGAAAGACAAATACCGTATGCTAACACATAAATATGGAATCTAAGGGGAAAAAAATGTCATGAAGAACCTAGGGGTAAGATGGGAATAAAGACACAGACCTACTAGAGAATGGACTTGAGGATATGGGGAGGGGGAAGGGTAAGCTGGGACAAAGTGAGAGAGTGGCATGGGCATATATACACTACCAAACGTAAAATAGATAGCTAGTGGGAAGCAGCCGCATAGCACAGGGAGATCAGCTCGGTGCTTTGTGACCACCTAGAGGGGTGGAACAGGGAGGGTGGGAGGGAGGGAGATGCAAGAGGGAAGAGATACGGGAACATACGTATATGTATAAGTGTTTCACTTTGTTATAAAGCAGAAACTAACACACCATTGTAAAGCAATTATACTCCAATAAAGATGTAAAAAAAAAAAAAACAGATGTGGAAGCTGGGGGGAAGAAGTCAGCTGTCTAAAAGGACACAGATGCCAATGGATTTATTTAAAAGGAGAAATATAACTGTCAAGTAGTTTATGAAGACTGACCTATGAAGGAAGGCCAAATTGAAGATGACTGCCTGGTGAGCACTGGGATGGCGAGGGCTGCACTGCCCTCTCTCTCACAGTAAGAGGGTGAGTTGGTATCACGAACCATCTCTAAGCATGAGGCATGTGAGTGCTCCCCTGCACCCCAGTGAGATGGCCTGGGTGAGGAGACAGTAGCACCTTTTTTGTAGTTCTGGATTCTACTTCAGGATTCCTCCACCAACACCAACCCTGGGGGGTCTTCTTATTCCAGACATCCATACAAACACACATCCAGGAACCCACACAATTGATTAGGGCCTGACAACTTGATTATAACTAAATCCCAATTCTGTCTCCAACCTTGGTTGAAGATTTGCGAGTTTCCAGACTCTGTAGACCCTCATATAAAGACAGTCTCTTGGTTCTGCTCTCCCAAGGAGCTAGTTAACCCATTACCTGTAGGTTTGCTAGTTAACACTAAGGGCAGCCTATTTCTATGTCTGCCGTAGAACACCTCTATAGCTGCTACACATCAACAGCTAACTGCTCAGAGAATTAAATGAGACCACGGTGTAAAGGCTCTTGCAAGATGCCTTCAGCATAGCAAATATTGTATGTCAAATGCAGAAATAAATTTCTTGGTGTTTTTAATCTGAAGCTACCAAAAAGATGGAGTAGAATAATGTATGTGAAAGAATGCTGAAAATCATCAAGTATTTCCTGGTACTTGTTCTCCACTTTGAGACCCTGGACTTTCTCCCTGCAGTGTCACTGGTCAGTGTGGGCTTTTGCTCAGGGCTCTGGCTTCTCTGCAGCTCAGCACAGAACCCAGGTTCGGTGTTCACAGCATGCCTGTCAGGGCTCACTCTGCCCATCATCTAAGCTGGCCTCTACTTAACATCCCAGCCCTATCCACTCCTTCCCCACCTGGCCAGGACCTATGCAGCAGGATAGCTGGTCTCTCTCAGAGTTGGAGAGGGGCCCCATGGATGGACCCCACAGCTTTACCACAGTCAGTGCGTGGGCTACTGTGGAACCATCCTCATGAGAAATGCCATAATCCAGACAGGAGGAGGACACTGACGGGTCCTCGGTTTCAATTTAAGTCAAATGCAAATAAAAACTGACATCAGAACAACCCTCTTCCTGAACTCAAGAACCAAATGCCAAGTGCATTTGTGAAGAAAGAGGCCAAGGGGCCTGTGTTGCTCAAATTCTCCTGTTAGTCCCACCCCTCAGCTCTAGCTGAGATTGTTTTCCTGGGGAGCTGATGAAGGCAGAACTCCATAAAGTTCCCACCCACCTCCACTTGTGCAATATAGGGCTGTTAGCCACTCAGGGAGGGGGTTGTGTGGGCTCGGGGTTCCAGACCCCCTCGCCATGGAGATGGGAGGGATGAGTCTTTCTGATCTGTTGCCTGATCTCTTTCTGCTCACACCTGTTCCCGTGGTCAAAGCAGCAGGCAGACATGAGGGGCCCTCTACCCCTTTGCTTTGTCTCAAATTCTGTTCTGCTATCTAAAGGCTCCATCCGGGCTTCCCTGGTGGCACAGTGGTTAAGAATCTGCCTGCCAATGCAGGGGACACGGGTTTGAGCCCTGGTCTGGGAAGATCCCACATGCCGTGGAGCAACTAAGCCTGTGAGCCACAATTACTGAGCCTGCGCGTCTAGAGCCTGTGCTCCATAACAAGAGAAGCCACGACAATGAGAAGCCCGCGCACCACGATGAAGAGTAGCCCCCGCTCGCCGCAGCTAGAGAAAGCCTGCACACAGAAACGAAGACCCAACACAGCCAAAAATAAATTAATTAATTAAAAAAAAATTAAAAAAGTAAAGGCTCCATCCAAACCATCTCTTGTCCATCAAGCCTGAAGACATCCTGTTTACCCTTCAATCTCACCTCAGTCACCACCTCTAGGAAACCTTCGCTGACATCCTCCCTGCCTCACACCATCACCTCGCTGTGTTTCCCCAGCCCAGGGAGCCTCTAGGACAGCACTTGTACTTCACAGCATAGCATCTTTATGTATATGCATCAGAGCTCACAAACTGGCAGATTGCTAGCTGAATTTGCATTGCTAAAATATTTTGTTTGGCCCACAATATGTAGACATTTTCTGAAATTGGTAGCCAATGTTTATAGTTAAGAGAGTTTACATAAAAATTGAAATTTCCTGTCTCTCTTTTAAAAACTTGGACGTTCTGGAAACAGTGGACCCACATTTCCACATGACAACCAAAAGCTGAACTGAGAAGTGGCTACCCCTTTAGATGGAGCATGAACTCTCATGATCATGGTTCCCACCCAGCCTACTCCTCACATTTGTTGTTATGTGTCTGGTCTCTGCAAGAATTTGAAACTGCAAAGTCTGATGCATGTGTTTCTTCCTCTGCTATGTGAGGATAATGAAACCCATGTGATAGAGTCGTAATTAAATGTAGAGCATTTGACATAAAACATATTTAATAAATATTTGTTCCTTCCTGGGGCAGATTGTTTGTAAAAATGACCACAATTATTCCCATCCCTGTCTCCACACCCCTTTTAATATGATGTCGCAGGTTCTCCCAGCAACAGGTGGAGTCTATTCCCCCATTCCTTGGATTTGGACTGGCCTGTGCCTTGCTTTAGTCAATAGGATGCAATAGAAGTGACATTATGCCAGTTTAAGCCTAGGCCTCAAGAGACCTGGAACACTTCCACTCTTTCTCTTGGAATCCTGCCTCCACCAGAAGAATAAGCCTGGGCTAGTCTGATGGGGGGGGGGGTGAGAGACCACATGGAGCAGAGACAAAACACCCCAGCTGAGGCCATCCTAGATCAGCCAGGCCCCTGCTAATCCATCTACTGTCTGCAGATGCATGAATGAGCCCAGTCAATATCAGAAGAACAGTAGACTGATCTCAGCTCAATGTACAGATCTGCAGAATCCTGAGCTAAGTAAATGGCTGGTGTTTTAGGCCACAAAATCTTGGGGTTGTTTGTTACACAGCAAGAGCTAACTCATACACTCCCTCCTCATGAGCCTGGGATGGCAGAGGCCATGACTTATTAATTTCTACATCTTCCTCAGGACTTGCAACCCAGGCTTCACCCAGAAAAAGCTGATGACAAGAAGGAGAAAGGGCTGCTGGGCATTGGTGCTATGTCATGGCTTGGGTACTCACCCTGAATCAGATCCATTGCCACACAGTAAGGGATCAGAAGTGCCTGGTTTGTTGGTGTAGAAATCTGCAAAATAAAGCAAGAATTGAAAGCCTCACATGGTTCTCAACCCTCAACTCAAGCCTTGAGTGGTGAAATCAACACCTGCTGAGTCTTCTGCCAGAGTGAGGAGAGAGCCCTTGGCCATGTGCCCTCACTGGATATGCTGGGACGCCTGGAAGGGGAAATGTCTCATCTGGGAAGAGAAAAGCTGAGCAGTGGCTTCAGCTTTGAGCTTCCTTCAGCAGAGGCAGAATGACCTGCCTCTGGATTTATAGCTCATTTCCTTGTAAAAGGAAATTTGGCAACAGAGAATGGGGGGGTCCAAAAGTAAAACACAACTCATGAGAAGAATTTCAGCAGAAAAGAGGAATCAAAATATATGTCTATACAGGTATGCAGGGGCTTCACACCCCCTGCCAACCAGACCTGGGTCCCTATGACAGAAATTCCACTCCCGTTTTTCATGAGAAGAGTAATTGGCCGTCTCGTTGACAACTGTGCAATTCTTGACACATTTGTTCTTGAGGTTGCCCTTGAAGAGCTGCAGGCCCACCAGGGCAAAGACACTCAGGCAGAAGATGGTGAGGATGGTCACGTCAGCCAGCTTCCTCACCGAGTGGATCAGGGCTCCCACGATGACCTTCAGCCCTGTGGGAAGATGACACTGATACTCTCACGTGGATGAGGTGCCACACGCAGAACACACATGTGTGCCTGGCACACTTGCATCTTAGCCATCCTACCCTCTCACTACACACAGGTGTGAGGTATTTTACAAACTCTAGGGTAGTTCCAACCCCAGTTTCTCATCTGAACCTTGCAATAAGCCTGAGAGGCAGACAGAGATTATTGTCCCATTGTAAAGATGAAGCAACTGATATCCAGGCAATGCATTTCATTTTAAAGCTAATAAATTCTGGAGAGTAGCAATTCAATTTAAAAAGTAATTGATGAGTACCTGCTATGTTCCAGGCACTACACTAGGCGTGAGGCTACTAACTTCATTCCAGTCATTTGGTATCTGTTTTTCTGTCCTTATCTCAGTCCTGGGAGGCAGCTCAAGGCTGGGGACACACGTACCTCAGTGTGTGTGAGTGTGTGTGTGTGAGTGAGTGAAAGAGAAAGAGAAAGGGAGGAGGAGGAGGAGGAAGAAAGGAGGGAGAGAGGGGGAGAGAGAGACATGCAAGGGAGATAGAATGAGACAGAGATGCAAAGACACAGATGTACATAACAGTGTGAAGCCATGAGGGACACTGAGAGTCACTGAGGAAGAAACAGAGAATCTGAGAAGTAGCACAGCTGGCAGCAAAGATGGGGCCCCTGCTTGTTTAAGGAAAGATGATTTGTTGCTCTGGCAAAGGAAAACACCTTCTTCGGGAAAGCAGCTTCCCAGGTAGCAGAAAGAGCTCTAACCAGGGAAGCAGACTGTGATCTAGCCTTGCATTCTCATTTTGGTCAACAAATAACCCATTGAGCACACCCCCTGCCCCATGTGGTCCCCTCTGGGAGCCGAGCAATGGTTAAGGCACTGGCCTGTGGTGGGGCTGTCTGATGAGTGAGGGGAAACTCCATAGCATTATTGAGCAGGTGGGCACACAGAGGAACAGCCCCTCACAGAAGCCTGGGAGTCGGGGTAAAATGGGGTGGAGGGTGGGGAAGATGGGAAGGACCAGGGAGTCTCCTTGAGGAGGTCAGAGCGTGGCAGAGCCCTGAGGATGCATATGAGTTGAGTGAAGAGAGGAGGAGGGATTTCCTGACAGAGGAGCAGCATGGCCCAGGGCTGGGCAATGAGCAAAAGCTTTGAGTGTCTGTGGAACCACAGGCAGATTCTGGAATGTGGTATGAGATGGGTACAGGAGAGAGATGAGGCAGGGAGAGGAGGAGGGTCAGGATAGGCCAGGTCTTGTAGACAAGACTCAGGGTCTTCCTGGCTGGGAGTAGGTGAGAGAGGTACCAAGCAGCAGAACTGACTACTTATTGCTCTGATTTTCTTCATGAAGAAGCTTGTCCAGTGGAAGTTGGCAAAGACTTTTCAGTCGTTCCCTGCAGAAACAGTCACAGAACCGCGGAAAGGGACTTCTACTCTAGCGTGAGTATTTCTATTTCCCAGATGAGGGCATGGGTTCTCAGGGGTGAGGGAGGGGAGATAACCCATCAGGCCACAAGGGAGAAGCATTGAGTCCCATCTCAGGGCTGTTACCTGTTCTCTGGCCTCACTATCCCCTCCATCAACCCAGTGGAAGATGAGGAGTATCACTGGGCTACTTATTGGAGGCCTGGTAAGATAAGCCCTGGTACACTATTTTTGTTTCTGAATTGCCTGTAATCAAGAATTGTCTCATTATTTTCTCTTCTGTGGGTCCAAAGACAGGGCTGAGGCCCAAATTTTCAGATCCATGGAAATGGGGAAGATACTCACCAGAGCCTAGGACTGCGTTTTTCCTTCTTCACTGTTTCCAAGTTTACATTTTGGTTTAAAGTATAAATGAGAATCTGACTGGAGGCTTGCCTGAACCCCACAATGAGAACATAAAACGAAGACTTGACCTTCTTGTTCTTTACGGACACCATGGGGTACTGTGGACAGAGTGCTGGCTGAGAATCAGGACATGAGGTTTCCAGGTCACAAATGCCTCTAGTGATGAGGATTTGGGATTGTGTTTTCTACTCTCTGGGCCTCAGTTTCTTTGTCTCTTAAATGGGGACAGTAGTCCATGTCCCAGAAATTTATAGGGCTCTTGTGAAAATCAAAGTGGGACACTAGGCTGTGGAAACCAACATAAGCTCTATGAGTAAATGTACTGGTTAAAGCGGCTCACCTGGGATCACAGACACTGTTTTTAAAGCTCTAAGGACTCTGAACGTCCGCAGGCCTGAGATCCCTCGGAGATCTATGGCTTCACCAACATACCTGTAGGACCAGAAGTCAGTCAGCATCTCTGCAAGAAGAGGTACTTGGGAATTCAGGCAGCATAAATAAGGACAATTTTGGGTAACACCAGCCTAGGAAGGACCCAGAACAGACACTGAGAACCTACTAGCACTTCCACTTATAGACTGACATGAACACTGATTTAATTAAGGCAATATTTTCCAGAATGGCCCCTCTGAGAAGATGTATTGTGATCTAGAAGGCTCCGTGTGCTATGTGTGGATGGATATTCAAGCATGTGGGTGTGGCCAACCCATCTTCTCAGGCACTGGTTCTCAGGTAAAGACGTTCATATCTGGTAGGTACAAGGCTGAGCCTTGTCTGATCCACTTTGACAGGCCAGTTATCAGCTCAGATCTGAGGTCTCCAACTTCTCCCTGAGTGTATGGGACTAACCCTAGAAAATGACTCCCAAAGCAACAGTTTTTGGCAAAGAAACCCTAGGCCACACAGTCCCGAAAGAGGAAGCTGGACAGAGATAAGGAAACATCCCCAGAGTGGCAGCCTGGACACACCTACAAGCCCTACACAGATGCACATACAAGTCAGTGTGGAGAAATACTCACGCCAGGGTGATGACACTAAAATCCAGCCAGTTCCAAGGATCTCGCAGGTAAGTGAACTCATTTAGACAAAATCCTCTTGCCAGTATCTTTATCAAGGCTTCAAAGGTATAAATGACAGTGAAGACATACCTGGGAGGGAAGGTGGAAAGGGAGTATTAACTGTGCCTTGGAGAGAGCTCAGAGGGACAGTGGCTGTGATTGTTCCAAAGGAGAATGTGCAAAGATCATCACCAATGTGGGGAAGGGGAAGAAGGGAAGGTAGGGAGATGAGGCGCAGACGGAGGAACTCAGAGGAGTCACACATACAGGTGGGGTGGGATGATCGGCAGCCTCTGTTGCTCTGAAGGTAAGAGGGCGATGGCAGCTGAGAACCTCTGGCACCATGAGGTTCAGAACAAAGTTCCTCCTGTTCCATGAGGCTCCCCGAGGATTTCTGCCCTGAGGGAAGCTGGCAACTCCTCTCTCAACTTGTTGATGGCTGAAAATATGGAAGAGGGAGGAGGCCCAACTACATCCCTCCTCTCCAAACTTCTCTACTTCTGACTCTTTTCTTCTCATACCGTGCCTGGTCTGCCAGCATTTCTGGCCTCAGGGATCCCAGTCTGTTTACTGTCTAAGGCAGTAAACAACTAGGTGTCATGGAAGAAAAAAGCATCTGAGTTCACATACATTTTCTCAGGAGGATGGATCCTGTTAGAGGAAGCCATCTCAAAACAGCCACTCTGCTGGGCACTTTGTGGGTTTGGATTTGAAGAGATGGATCTGAAGCTTAGGTTGAGAGTAGGGTAGTGTTTCTCAAGTGTTCAGAATCCCTCCATCACCAACAGCAGCGGTTCTCAGACTCTAGCACGCATCTGACCCCCTGGAGAGCTTGTTCAAGCATCTGATTTCTGGCCTGCACGTCCAGAGTTTCTGACTCGGTAAGTCTGGGGTAGGGCCCAAGAATTTGCATTTCTCACAAGTTCCCAGCAGAGCCTAATGCTGATGGCCTGAGGAACTACACTTTTAGAACCACTGACCAAAGGGATTCAGATGCATGCATAAATCACACCTAATTTTGGATACATTACATTTTTAAAATTATAAAATTTTAAATGTAAACCCTGGTATGAAAAATGAAAAGACTTTTGATTAAATATGGCAGATTGAAGACATGTATTTACCTCCAACCTTTTGGAAATCCTTCTTAAATGATAGTAAAAAGAATTTTTTAAAAAGCATAAATTCACTAGGGCAATGATAATGGAGAACATAACAGCACTCTGGAAATTAGAGTGAAGACAGATGAGTGGTAACTGACAGAGCAGACCCTAGAAAGCTGAAACCTTAGCTGGAAGCAGGGAGTTCCCAGAAGCAAGCCAACCCACATGGCAGAGCTCCTTAGGACTTAGGGATGCTAAATACCTCTGAAAGTGGGGCCTGGGGAGACAGTGGCAAGAGGGGCTGAAAGGGCAGTTTGAAAATCTTTACAAGAAGCAGTTGGGCTTTCTAAATCCCCCTCCACACCAACCATTCAGGGAGGAACTGCCTCCTCTGATCTGGAAATAGACTGGATTGAACAAGAGGGAGAGAGTTGCATCCTGAAACAGCAGTATAAAGGAAAAATTTACATATGTACTAAAAGGCAGACAACCTTCCCACCCACCCACTTCTTCCCCTCAGTAAGTTCCTAGAAGCCTGTCAGTCTGGTTAACAGCTCAAGAAGTTGCTGCACTTTTAATATGGACAGCCAGCCAACGATCATCAGGAATCTGAAGGCTACTTCTAACACCAAAGACTGAAAGAACTAAACAGGAAAGAAAGAAAAAGAAAAAAAGACAATGCAGATAGAAGAAGAGTCAGGAAAAAACCCTTATCATTAATATTTTTAGAGAGTTAGGAGATGAGAAGATACTGGATACATATAGAAGGCTATAACAAGAATATTCAAAGAACAAAAGAGAACTTGTGAAAACAAAAATATGATAGCAAAAGTAAAACATTAATAGAAGGGCTAGAAATAAAGTTGAGGAAATCTCACAGAAAGTGGAACAAAAAGAAATAAATAAGAGGTGATTAAAAATATGAAAATTAGAGAATTAGACTAATAGGTACAATGTCTGATTAACAGGAGATCTAGGGATTTCCCTGGTGGCCCAGTGGTTAAGACTCCACTCTCTCAATGCAGGGGGCGCAGGTTCGATCCCTGGTCAGGGGACTAAGATACCACATGCCATGCAGTGGCAAAAAAAAAATAGGAGATCTAGAAAGAAACAGAGAGGGAAATAGACAGGAGAAAATTACCAAAGAAATAATATAAGAAAATTTCCCTAAACTGAAGGATCAAAATATTCAGCTAAAATACCCATGAGTGTTCAGGAAAATGAATGAAAAAGGTTCATATCCAGTCACAACAACACAAAATTTGGGAACACTGTGCACAAAGAGAAGAGCCTAACTTTTTCTGAAGGAGTGAAAATCACAGGTCACATACAAAAGATTGAGAATCAAAATACCATCAGATTTCTTAATAGCAAAATTGGAGGTTATAAGACAGTGGAACAATGCCTTCAAAATTGTGAGGAAAATAACTTCTAATTTATAGCTGCTTCCCCAGCTAAACTGTTTAGATGAGGCTAGTATAAAGATATGCCAAGTCTCAGAAAATTTATTTCCCACTTACCCATCTAAGAAAGTTACCAGAGGATATGCTCCACCAAAACAAGGAAGTAAACAATAACGAGGAAGATATGGGATGCAGGGGAGTGACAAATGGAATCCAAAAGAGGATGGAGAAGGAAAAATCTCTGGAAAAGAGCTGTACATCAGGCCTAGGGAACATCTAGACCAGATTGAGGCAGGAGTTGAGGGACTCTAAGAAGGATTTCCCCAAGAAAAATGGAAACTGATGGATAATCTGATACGTTCAAGTAACTTTAAGCAATAATTAAACCTCTGGAGAAGAGTTTAGTGATAAAAATACAGAAATTACTGATAAATATACAGAAAACTGAGCAAATGAAGAAATTAAATCCTTATTAACTCTAGAGAAAGCAAAAACATTGTGCAAAAAGGAAATGTAACCAAAGTATACTGCATGATACAGCTGTGAATAGTATTTGCTTAGCAATACTATTATATAATCATATATGTAGTCAGACAATGTACATATTGTCTGATTATCTAACCAAAAATTATGATATAACTATATTGGGAAGAGGAGTGTGAGAGAAAATGAGTGTTTGTATGTGGACCTAATCCCCTTTTTTTTCCATAACAGAAAGCTAATAGATAATATCTAATGTGGAAAAAATTTTAAAAATAGTAGTATGAGTATATCTTTAGAGCTAGAGAGGTACCAGAAGAAAGCAGTAAACAAATGGTGAGAGTGGTTGCTTCTGGAAATATGGGATTAGGGGTGAGGAGATGAGAAACATGAAATTGCTGTTTTTGTTATAATCTTTATGGAGCTATGTGACCTTTTAAACCATGGATCTGTATATCTTAAATAAAAGTAAAAATTAACTTTAAAAGTGCATAGCAGTAATGTTTCTTTCCTATCTGTGAGAGTAGAAATAGTGTTTGAAATCATTCACAAAGAAATCTACATCTGCCTGGGTAGCAACCTGAGCTGTCAGCTGCCATAGCTTGTCGGGTTTCCCCCCACTCTTTATGTTTTCTAAATTAGAAAATCTTACTCAGAATTATAGGTTGTTGGGAAGCTTTGACAGATATTTTGGCCTTTTAGGTCAAATGCAGATCCAGAAATTATGGAGAGAGTTCTCTCCAAAGGCTATTTTCAGTGTTTCACCAGAGGACAAGTGTCCCAGCTTAGTGCCACTGAAAGCTAGAAGGTTAAAGTTCTCGGCTTGGGAGACAGCAGCTGATGGAGTCACATCCTCTCTCTGGTGACATTTGGCTCGCAAGGTATTTCTGCATGTTCAGTTGCAGCATTTGGATGTGATTTTTCATATGCAAAGACATATCTTAAGTGTTTTTCCTGATGAATGAAGAAAAGCATTGGTACTGGGGAAAAGTCAAACTCTCAGCCACTGAGCCATTTGCACCACTGTTAAGTTTTAAGAAGTCATGATGTCTAATCA
Source organism: Monodon monoceros (assembly GCF_005190385.1). Classification (NCBI taxonomy): domain Eukaryota; kingdom Metazoa; phylum Chordata; class Mammalia; order Artiodactyla; family Monodontidae; genus Monodon; species Monodon monoceros. The sequence goes on along the minus strand of NW_021703780.1, from coordinate 60,282,154 downwards.
TTTAAAAATTCTGATATTTAGACCCTGAAGTCAAAGATCCAGACTATTCAAAATCCTAAATGTACTCCTGAGACATGCCATGTGTATTCACAGAAATAGTCATTTTAAAAGATTTAATATCTTGCTGGAAAACACTGCAAACCTTTTCTTGCTTGCCAGCCAGAGCAATTCAGTGTAGAAAAGCATCCTGTACTCACTTGTTTCAGCCCTGTAGGCTGAAGAAACATATACTAAGTGGTCACAGTCAGTTTGTAATCACAACTTCCATGATGTCCCTCAACAGCGAATCAGGGCTGGAAGTATGCTATGGACCCTCACTACTTTCACAAATAATGTACATACCACATTGGAAGCAACATCTTCCATTGGTATAGCGATGCCCTTCCTTGCTGACCATCTAGCTGGAGCTTCTTCAATATCAATTCAGCTATCTTTTCTTTTCTTTCTTTTTTTTTTTTTTTTTTTTTGCGGTACGCGGGCCTCTCACTGTTGTGGCCTCTCCCGCTGTGGAGCACAGGCTCCGGACGCGCAGGCTCAGCGGCCATGGCTCACGGGCCTAGCCGCTCCACGGCATGTGGTATCTTCCCAGACCGGGGCATGAACCCGTGTCCCCTGCATCGGCAGGCAGACTCTCAACCACTGCGCCACCAGGGAAGCCCTATCTTTTCTTTTTAATTGTAGTAAAATACATATAAAATTTACTACTTTACCCACTTTTAAGTATACAATTCAGTGGCAATAAGTGCATTCACAAAATTGTGCAACCATAACCACTATCCATCTCCAGAACTTTTTCATCATCCCAAACAGAAACTCTGTACTCATTAAACAACTACTCCCCATTCCTCCCTCCCCTGCTCCCTGGCAACCTCTGTTCTACTTTCTGTCTCCATAAATTTGCCTATTCTAGGTACCTCACATAAGTGGAATCATACAATATTAGTCCTTTTTTTGTCTGACTAACTTTACTTAGCATAATATTTTAAAGGTTCATACATGTTGTGGCATATATCAGAATCTCATTCATTTCTCAAGCTGAATATTCTGTTGTATGCACCTACCACATTTTATTTATCCATTTATCTGTTGATGGACATTTATCCATTTAGCTGTTGATGGGACATTTGGAAACAACCTTTTGACTACAGTGAATAATACTGCTATGAACATTGGTGTAGAAGCTAACATCCCTTTTTAACTCTGTTTCATAGTTTACAAACTAATCTTTAATTAAACCAGAAATCTCATCTTTTAAAATCAGCTTCATGATAAATAGGACAAAAAGTCATTGATCACTTCTCTCTCACATATATGGTGAAACTGTACTGACAACTGATTTATTCACAATTTTATTCAACTATAAAGTACAATGTCTGCTTGTTTATATACATAAGAGTCATTGATTTTTAAATGCCAGTCACATTATAAGAAATCCAATATTTCTGATGAAGGAATTCTATCGATTATTTCTCGCTTTTTTTCCAACTACAATATTTGCCATTGATTTTGAAGCTGGTTTCATATCTTACTGGCAAGGGTATAATTGTGCTTGTTTTTGCTATGAGGGCAAATGATGACTCTATAGTTTTCATGTCTTTCAACTTTTAACATCAAATTTTGACAATTTTGTACTGGAAATCCTTACTTTATATTTGTACTAGAGACAGTCAGTTGGTTTAAAAGTGAGGTTGATAAACTTTATTAGAAAATAATATGGAAGTTTTGGTAGCTTTCTATTATTACTTGATAAAATGTTGAGATAATAACTTAGATACTAGAACAAAAGGCTCATTGATCCAATAAAATTTAATTATCATTATTCATTGTCATGCTCCCTTTTTTATTTATTTTTTATCAGCTTTTGTGAGATTATCCACAACCATTGTCCACTTGTCTCATGACATACAGATTCAAGCTTTATGTCTGTGACAGAGTCCATTCATTACTTACAGGATTTATTTTTCTATTTTCATCACTATTGTTATATTTCTGCAAACCACTTTTGAAATGATGGTTCATTTTCTGAACTGTAATATTATGTAGTGGTAAAGATGAGAAATGCAAGTTTAACAAATGTAAATGTAATGTCATAGGACAATAAAATACATTAGTTAAGATAAAGTACCCATGATTAATTCCATGTTAACCAGTATGAACTGTCAGTCCTTGAAGTTCATACACTGCTCTAAAGAACACGAAAAGTCAGAAATTCTATGTAAATTACAAATAATCTTACATTTCAGGTTTTTAAATTATCTGTGCATAAAATGATTGCATTGCTTTTTCTTCTGAATCTGTCACATTTTTTAGAGGCTACTGAGAGACTTCTAGTGACCAGTAGAGATCCTTCTATTACTTATTGAGAAATGCTGCAGGGGATAGAGAGCTGAATTGCTCTGCAGAACAGAGTGAGAATTTGGAGTTCTCAGGGACAAGAGAGAAAGAAGACAGTGAGGCAGAGAGATGGAAAAGCAACCCAAAGGGACAGTTTATGAGAGAAGATTATAAGTCAGCCTCATTCACCAAGATAGGTCAAATGAAGTGCTGGCAAACTGAATCTAGCATTGATTAAGCTAGAACCATTAAAAGAGATTAGCAAATTTATTAATGTAAACTACAATATTAACAGATAAAAGACTATTTGATAATCTTAATAAATACAGAAATATTGATAGAAACCAACACTCATTCAAAATGAAACTCTTAAACCAGAAGTGAAAAGAAATTCCCATAACTTGATAAGGAGTAATTATGAGAATCCCATAGTTATCATGATAATAGTGAAATACTACATGCATATTATTTAGAATCAAGAACAAAAGAAATATGCTCACTATTATAGCTTCAATTCAGCATTGTGATGAAAGCCCTGGCCAGTTCAATAAAACAGGAAAAATAAACAAGTGGTATAAGAATCATAAAGGAAGAAACAAGTTCATCATTATTTGCAGATGATATACTTGTTAAGTACGAATTGTTAAAGAGTTCTGCAAGGTTGCTGAATGCAAAACCAATGTACAGAAATTTAATAACATTAATTTATTTTATCAATAAAAATAAATATTCAAAAGGGCAAGCAAAATGATATATAATGTACCTAGAGATAGGATATGTAAGAACTTTATAGAAGATGTCAAATGTTATGGAGGAATATAAAAGAAGGCATATATATATTAGGAGATACAATTATATATGTCATTGTGGCAGTTCTTCCTGTGGTAATAGATAAATTCAATGCATTTACAATCAAAGTTTCAACAGAGTTGTAAGACAAGAACTTGAAAATCTGACCCTTAAATTGATATGGAAAAGTAAAGAAACAGGAAGAACCAAGATAATTTTAAAGAAGACAAATAAGGAGGGGTGCTATGATCAACCAGGTCAAATCTTATTATAAAGCTTTTAGATTGTATGGTGTTGACTCAGGAGTGACAAATAGCTTACTAGGAAAACAGACTTGAGTATGCATGGGAATCTGGTGCATGACAGAGGTAGTAGAAGGAATCACTAGAGAAATGATAATCTATTAAAATTGGTGTTGGAATAATCTTTATGGAAAAATATGAGAAGCCTATCACATATCATACACATACACTCAAAAGTCTGGGAGGATGAATTATCTAAATGTAGAAAGAAATATGACTTTTAGAAGGAAATACAGGAGAATATATTATGGAATGTTAGATAGCAGTAAAATATATATGAAATGGATACATACATACATAGTGTTTTTAAAAATTTTTTTCTTCCCTAGAAATTTTATAATTTTAGTTTGGTTTTTTTTTTTTTCCATCTAAGAGTTCTCTAAAAGAGGTTTTAAAAATTATCAAGTGGAAAGGTCTCTTTTTTTTTCTAATTTTGTTATTATTTTCTCATTTTATTGTAGTGTGATCAGAGAATATTTTCTTTATTATTTTACTCTTTGGATCTTGTTAAGGTTTTGTTGTTTAATATCGGCCAATTTGTATAGTTATTTTTCAGGGAATATAGTTTGAAAGATATTAATTAGATCTATCTTATTCTGTTACTCCAGTTATCTGTATCTTTACATACTGTTTTATACATTTGATCTGTCATAGGGCTGAAAGAAATTAATTACACTTCCCTATCCCTACAATATTCTTGTCTATTTTTGTCTATTTTATTCTTGTCTTGTATATAATTTTTGGTTTATAAACATTGTTGCCACATTATTTGTTGCAAATATATACATTACTGTTTATGGATTATTTAGCATTACAAAGTGTCATTTTTGTCCTGTTTAATAATTTCTGGCCTAAATTCTACCTTCTCTGATGTTAAGATCATGCCTCCTGCTCTGTTTGCCTTTGCCTATATCTTTGCCCATTCTTTAATTTTGACCTTTCTGTATCACTTTGAGTGGTATATTTTTTAGTCAACATAGAGTTCAATACTGCTTTGCTATATAACATGACTTTTTTTTTTAAACAGGTGAGTAAAATCCATTTATATTTATTGACATGATAGATTTATTTGATCTTTGTTTATATTACTTTGCGTTATGTTTTTTATTTATTTATTTTTGGCTTCATTGGGTCTTCATTGCTGCGTGCAGGCTTTCTCTAGTTGTGGCGAGTGGGAGCTACTCTTCGTTGCGGTGCAAGGGCTTCTCATTGTGGTGGCTTCTTTTGTTGCGGAGCACGGGCTCTAGGCGAGTGGGCTTCAGTAATTGTGGCTCACGGGTTCTAGAGCGCAGGCTCAGTAGTTGTGGCGCACAAGCTTATAGTTGCTCCGTGTCATGTGGGATCTTCCCAGATGAGGGTTCGAACCTGTGTCTCCTGCATTGGCAGGCATATTCTTAACCACTGTGCCACCAGGGAAGTCCTTGTGTTATGTTTTTAATAGTTTTTAAAATATTTCATTGTCTGATATTTTTTATTTGCTTTACTTTTTTCTGTATGATTCTGAATTTAGAAGAGTTTCTATTTTAGTTCTGGTAGTTGCCTTAAAATATACATTTATAATCAAAACTATGTAATACATTGCCTTTACTATGCTATCTCTTTAAATAATATCTCTGATTTCCATTAATTCTCTTTCCTTTTCCCTCTGTTTTATCCATCATCGGACTGTATTAATAATATCTTTTTCCTGCTTACCTTTGTACTGTTAAATGTAATTATTCTTCATTTCTTGATGTATCAACTTTAAAGAATGCTCTTTAATTTCTTGCTACTATAGAAGTGACAATAAGTGAACATCCTCTGCTCCCATGTTCTTCCCTCTTTCTAGTCCCAGTTTTTGCTATTTGTACCATGTCAACATTTTCAGGGCCTCTGGAGTTTTAGGGGGTAAAATGACTTGATCCTCATTTTTATCCCCCTCTGCAGGCACTGTCATTTAACAAGCCCTCGTCTGCTGAGTCATTTACCGTCCTCCACCCACTTTCGGTCTTCTGAGATTGTTTTGACATCTTTTGTCCTCTGTGCTTTCCTTTCTACTTCTCTTTGTTCTTGTATATTTATACTGTTCTTATTCCCATGCTGTCATTTCATTGGCATTTTGAGAGGGTCGGGGTAAAACATATTCATGCTATTTTCCATATTTAACCAGAATCCCCAAATAACTCTTACTTTTGATAGAAAATGCTTTGCATTAGAAGTTTAAAAGGATAGAAATTTTACATGCTATATCATCTTAGTATATATATGTGTGTGTGTGTGTGTATATATATATATATATATAGAGAGAGAGAGAGAGAGAGAGAGAGAGGTAATAAACTACAATTCTAACAGCAATTTATCTACATAGTTACTGTCTTCTGACATATTTTTCAGTATTCTGTATTTAATGCAATGGCCATTTATTTTAAATTTATTTTGTTTTGAAGCTTTTCATTATGATATGTAACATACATAATGAAAATGCACATGAAACAAAAATTAGTTGTAAAATGAATGCTTGTGTATTAGTCAGCTTAGGCTGCCATAACAAAATACCACAGATTGAGTAGTTAAACAACAAATATTTACTTTCTCACAGTTGTAGGGGCTGGTGCCAGTGTGGTCAGGTTCTGGTGAGAGCCCTCTTCCTGGCTTGCTAATGGCTATTTCTGGCTGTGTCCTCACATGGTAGAGAGAGAGTTCTGGTGTCCACTCCTCTCTTATAAAGGTATCAGGTCTACTGGGTCACAGCTCTGCCCTTATGACCTTATTTAACCTTTATCACTTCCTTAAAGGCCCCTTCTCCTGTACAGTCACATGGGGGGGCAATTAGGGCTTCAACACATGAACTTGGGGGGACATTATTCAGTCCAGAGCAGCTGTGTGACAACTAGTCATGTCACAAAATGGAACATTTTGAACACCCATAACCTCCTGCCCTAGAGGTTACTACTATCCTAATTTTTGATATTTTTTTCTTGCCTTTTTAATTTATATTTTTACCTCCTGAGTATGCATTCCTAAACAAAATAGTTAAGTTTTGCTTGTTTTTGAATTTTCATATAAATGGAATTATATTTTTGTAATCTTTTGTGTCTGGCTTTTTTTGTTCAATATTATGTTCCTAAGACTCATTCTTGGTGTTGTGTGGAGGTATAGTTTATTCATATTCATTGCTATACATTATCCCCCTTTAAGAATATAACAGATATTTAATATACTCAAAAATGTATGGACATTTTGGTTGTTTCCAATTTTTGACTTTTATGTGGAATGTTCATGAACTTTTTGCAGCTGTATCCTGGTGCCCATAAGTACATATTTCTGTTGAGTGTATGTACCTAACAGTATAATTAAAAGATCACAGTGTATGTGTGTTTTCACCTTTATTTGATAATATTCACTGCTTTCCAAAGAGGTTGTACAAATTTACATCCCCACCAGCAAGATATGAGTTTCTGTTGCTCCATATCTTTCTCAATATTTGGTACTGTCACAATTTAGAATTTTCCTCATCTGATGAGGGTATAGTAATGTCTCAATGTGATTTTATTCACATCTCCTTGATTAAGAAAAAAGTTAAGAATATTTTCATATGTTTATTGACTATTTGGATTTCTACTTTTATGAAATATCTATTTAATTTTTTGCTCATTTTCCAGTTGGTTGCTCTGACACATTTCTAATCAATTTGTAGGGGCTCATTATTCTGGATGTACACACTTTTGAGGTACATGTGTTGCAAATGTCTTCTCAGTAGGCTTACTTTTTCACTCTCATAAAGTTGTCTTCTGATGAACAGAAATTCTTAATTTTAACATCCTAAAATGTATCAGTGTTTTCCTCTGTGGTTAGTGCTTCTTATACCATATGTAATAAATCTTTCCCTAACCTGAGGTCATGAGACTTCTCTGTGGTTTTTGTTGTTTTTTTAGTTTTTTTGGGTTTTTTTTTCGGTATGTGGGCCTCTCACTGCTGTGGCCTCTCCCGTTGCGGAGCACAAGTCTCCGGACGCGCAGGCTCAGCGGCCATGGCTCACGGGTCCAGCCGCTCTGCGATATGTGGGATCTTCCCGGACCGGGGCACGAACCTGTGTCCCCTGCATCGGCAGGCGTACTCTCAACCACTGCACCACCAGGGACGCCCAGTTGTTTTTTTTTTTTAAACCTTCAGAAAGCTTGATGTCTTTGTCTTTCAGAAAGAAATTTAGATCTTAATCCACCTAGAACTGATTTTTGTGTTTGGTGTAAAATTGGATGTTCAATGTAATTTTTCTGTTGGGATTCCTAATTCTTCAGCATCATTTACTGAACACTGCCCTTTCCCTGCTGTTTTGCAGTGCCACTTTTGTCAGCAATTCAAGGTTTGTATGTGCATTGGCCTGGTTATGGGCCAACTATTCTGTTCCACTGGTCTGACTAATCTTACACCAATGGCATACTGTTTCAATCATTAGAGATTATAGTAAATCTTGATATCCAGTAGAGCACATTATTTTCTCCTACCTTGTTTTTCTGTCTCAAAAGTGTCTTGGCTATAATTGGCTCTTTGCATTTTCATATAAATCTTAGAGTCAGTTTGTCAAGTTATATTAAAAAAAGCCTGTTGGGAGCTTCCCTGGTGGCGCAGTGGTTGAGAGTCTGCCTGCCGATGCGGGGGACACGGGTTCGTGCCCCGGTCCGGGAAGATCCCACATGCCGTGGAGCGGCTGGGCCCGTGAGCCATGGCCGCTGAGCCTGCGCGTCCGGAGACTGTGCTCCGCAACGGGAGAGGCCACAGCAGTGAGAGGCCCGCGTACCACACACACACACACAAAAAGCCTGTTGGGATTTTCACTGGAATCACGTTAAATTTATTAGTCATTTTGGGGAGCCTTACAATATTGTGACTTTGAATCTAAGAATACAATATATCTCTCCATTTTGGGGGTTTCTGTAATATTACTTAATATTTTTATAATTTTCTTTTTAGGGATTTTACTCATACTTTGATAGTCTTATCTCTAGAAACTTGATATTTTTAACTGCCAGTGTAAATGGTATTCTTAAAAACTATTTTATTTTCTGTTTGTTGCTAGTATATATATACAATTGATTTATGTATATTAATTTGTACCTACTTTTCTATACTCTCTTATTAATTCTAATAGTTTACCTCTAGATTACATTGGCTATTTTATGTACATAATTATATTATCCATAAATCATGGCATCTTTGGTACTTCTTATTTTTTTCTTTGAATTTTATTTTTTTATACAGCAGGTTCTTATTAGTTATCTATTTTATACATATTTCTTTTCTTATTCTTATACCTTTTATTTCTCTTCCTTGCTTTACTACACTGGCTAGGATCTCCTTTACAAAGCTGAATACAACTGATGTAACAGAGATCTTTGCTTTTTTTCCTTCTGATGTCAAAGAGAAAGCTTGCTGTGGTTCACAATTAAGTATGATGTTTACTCCTTTCTTTAAAGTGGTTACCCTTTATCAGAGTACAGCAGTTCCCTTCTACTTCTACTTTTCTAAGAGTTTTTAATCATAAACAGATATCAAACTTTATCAAATGAATTTTCAGCATCAATTAATATGACCACTTTATTTTTCTTCTTTATTAATAGAAATAGAACATATTTTCTATTGTGGTATGTATTAATTTACAGTCAGCAAAAGACAAAAATTACAAAGTTGGAAAAAGAGAAAGCTCTACAAAGCTCCTGTTATTATACCAAAAATATGCCCTGCTTGAGCTGGGCCGGGGGCAACCGTCCCAGATGGTTTGGTGAAGAATGTTTTTGGAAAGGCCTCACAGTCTGAAACTACAGAGATTCTATTATTAACCCAGGGAGATAGAATAATCTCAGGAATTTTATGGTCACTTTGAGGTACACAAGCCAACAGCTTCATTCATGGGTTATTTTCTGAATATGTTCAAGAACCATTTGTTCTTGGTTCTGCATCTCTTTCTCTTTCTGAGTAGGGCTTCCCTCAACTGCATTCAGGTGTGCACCTAACAGGTGAGAGGGGGGAGGCAGGGGGTTCATCTGCCCTGGCCACCCCAGACTAGTGAAATCAGACCCTCTGGGGCTGGGACCCAGGCATTAATATTTTTTAAATCTCCCCAGGGGATTCCAATGGGCAGCCAAGGTTGAGAACCACTCATCTATAGCTCTTTGAAGCTGAATATCATATGTGTGTTTATGAAACAAAGTCCACAGAGAAGATATCTAAGCATTGCAAAGTCAGATAGGCAATAGGATTCCACATTACCCAAATGAGACCCAGCAGGATGAATAAGAGAAAAAAGTCACCCAGTGAAGGAACAGAAGGAGAGGACAGAAAGGAAAGGCACAAGAATGACAGCAAATCTACTCACTCCATTCTCTCTGGAAGTTCGGTTTGGGTCATGCCCACACAATTGACCAAAATAGTGATGGTTATAAATAAACTGAACCACCTGAGAGGCCTGTGTTAAGGAAAAGCTGAGAGTCACCATGTTTTCCTGAGGTCACTTTTGATCGCCTTGATGCTGAATTGATTAAATCCATAACTCTTTAGCTAGGATCAACTTTATGTTCTTGTCACATAATAACAGCTGACACTGAGTGCCTACCCTCAGCTGAATACTTCGTCCACATTATTTCTAATACAACTAACCTACAGGTGGATATTATTACCTACACTTTGGAGCTAAGTAAACAGGCTGACAAAGCTTAAATATTTTTCCAAGGTCATATAGCTAGTCAACCATGGCGCTGAGATGTGGACTCAGATTGTCTGAAAATAGAACGCTGAGCAAGATGAAAATAAACAGAATCCCTTTTCCAAAATGTCCTTCTGCCCTGACACCTGTATTTTACTATACAATATGGCCTGAAATTTCATCCTGCAAATGTCTCTTTTTTCCTAAAAGACAAGGAGAATGCAGTAGCGCCTCCCTTATCCATGGTTTCATTTTCTGCAGTTTCAGTTACCTGTGGTCAATGGTGGTCTGAAAATAAGCTTTAAATTATCCACCATTCTGAGTTAATGTGATGACATTTCAGCCTTCCCACTCCCTCCCACGAGGGATCCCCAACCATCAACATTGTTTGCTTCTGACACCCAACCATCGACGTCATCATGGCTCCATGATCTGGGGTCACCCAAAGCACATGCTCCTCCCTCTGACTTATCATCAGGAGGTCAATAGTAGCCTAATGTCCTGTCACAATGGCTACATCATTCGCCTCTTCATCTCATCACGTGGGCATTTTATCATGTCACATCATCACAAGAAGAAGAAGAGTGAATACAGTACAATAAAGAGAGAGACCAGGGCTTCCCTGGTGGCGCAGTGGTTAAGAGTCTGCCTGCCGATGCAGGGGACACGGGTTCATGTCCCGGTCCGGGAAGATCCCACATGCCGCGGAGCCGCTAGGCCCGTGAGCCATGGCCGCTGAGCCTGCGCATCCGGAGCCTGTGCTCCGCAACGGGAGAGGCCACAACAGTGAGAGGCCCGTGTACCACAAAAAAAAAAAAAAAAAAGAGAGACCACATTCACCTAGCTTTCATTACAGTATTTTGTTATAATTGCTCTATTTTTTATTGTTGTTGTTAATCTCATACCTAATTTAATCTCTTGCTTAATTTATAAATCAAATTTTTTCATAGGTAGGTATGTATAGGGAAAAACATATAGGGTTCAGTACTGTCTGTGGTTTCAGGCATCCGCTGGGGGTCTTGGAATGTATCTCCCATGGATAAGGGGGGACTTCTATACTCCTAGGAAGTTAGAGATAAGGGGAGGGCTACATGCTTTCATGGCAATCAGGTTCGTCAGATTGTTTTTCCAATTTAGCTGAGATCAGGCACACTGAGGAAATGGACCTCTGGTTAGGAATGGAGGCAGGCACAGGGGAGTAAAATGCCGGCTCAAGGAGAAGATTCCAAACAGGATTAGGCTGTTGAGGAGAACTCTGAATAGCAAGAGGGGAGAATCTTAAAGGAGAGGTTGGGGGCAGATTCATTACAAGAAGTGGATAGAGACACTGAAAAGTAAGGTGAGTGGAAGAGGGTAAATAGATGGGGCAGAAATGTTGGTGGCGAAGTCCAAAGATAGATTTCCCCCATTGGACATTTTTCTGAATTCCTAACAATTACTTCCTAAAGAAAACGCCTGAAGATATAAGCTTGACCTACAGAGTGAACCACTCATCTTTCATAATTTCAATTTGAGCAGAAGTATCTAAATCTATTTTAGTTTTCTTTAATGTGCCCTGTTTTACAGTTACTTAGGAACCCATCTATTTTGAAAAGGGAAATTCTACTAATTAAACCACATTTTCCTGTTGACTTGCAATTAAATTAAGAAATGTGTTCAGGTTGGGGGGAAATGTTAACCCAAGGATTAAATTAAAATCATATCCCCAACTCCACAAACCTTTAAAGAATTATGATATATTCTGATAATATTACTTGTGAAAACATTCAGAGCAAATTTGATTAGAATTATAATTTTGGTGAAATATTAATAATAGGAGATTGAGAATTCCATACCTTGAATAATATGTGGGGGGCTGGAGCTACAAAGTTCATGAGATTTAAATATATAAGTTCAGACTTTTGTGAGAAGGAGACCCTTAACAGCTTTTCTGTCCAGCTGTGACTCCACCCAGCAATTATTTATTCATCAAATCTCAAGATAAAAGGAATATTTACTGGTTACTTGGTTCTTTAAAGGGGTTTTATTTCTAATTAGTTGTTTCTTACTTAACTAGATGTAATTCAACCAGGATGGATGAAAAGGAGTTTGTATATTTGCTGTTTTTCTTTATTTGTAATTTTTATGTAATTGTATATTAAAAAAAAAACTATGTAGAGATGACATACTTAGAGAAAAAATTACCCTAATTCATTTCCATTAACTGCCTACTTCCTTATTGCTGATACTGCCCTAAGCAGGACACAGGCTGGACCTTTTAACTAGCTGTGTGACCTTGGGCAATTAATTTCATGCCTCTGAGTAACAGTAACATGTAAGATGGAGGTGCTAATCCCTTCTTCAAGGGTTTCTGTACCTATGACAGTGTTGATGCTTAGGAGGTATTTAGCAAATAGGAGCCTTTTTTTTTTTTTTGCAGTACGCGGGCCTCTCACTGTTGTGGCCTCTCCCATTGTGGAGCACAGGCTCCGGACGCGCAGGCTCAGTGGCCATGGCCCACGGGGCCAGCCGCTCCGCGGCATGTGGGATCTTCCTGGACCAGGGCACAAACCCGTGTTCCCTGCATCGGCAGGCGGACTCTCAACCACTGCGCCACCAGGGAAGCCCCTATTATTATTATTAAATACTCTTCTACAGCATTAGGAAAGCCGAGATTGAATTAAGAAAATATGATTCCCACTGGTTGGCCATAAAGGTAAAACATGTAAAGGGAAAATGTAATGTAGTGAGCTACCAGGTCACTAAGTGCTGTCCAGCAATCCAACAATCTACCCCAGAGTGTGAGGCGAGAGCCCTTTTACTAGACACCCGCTAAGAGGCTGGCTACCATCTGACAGGCAGCCGAGGCAAGGCTGGTCTTGCAAATCAACCTCCGAGAAACCAAGGCTGAATTTGTTATTAGGAACTTCCAATTTGGACAGTCGCTAGGGAAGATCCTTGGAAACCAAGCCAAAGTCTCTTGTTTGTCCTAGTTTGGCTTGTCTTGAAAAAAAAAAAAAAAAAAGAAGAGAAAAGTTCGAGGCAGCTTCTGAAGCTACATAAAGCAATTAATTTAATACAGACATTTGACCAACGTATTTCTAACCATTACTACGTTCCTCAATGGCATGAACCTCAGACTACTGACATTTTTAACCTGCCAGTAGTTTGGGGGTAACGTGCTGTAGGCAGTACCCCATGACCAGTGGGGTCCCATTTAGACAATCTTCGCTCTGCCCGTTGCAGTCTGTTCTATTTGCCTTCTCAAGAGTTGATTTTTTGCCAAATAAACAATCACTCTCCAGCGTGGCTAGGACACAGAATATCAACCCACACCTATCATATCTGCCCAAAGAAGCCTAGGGACCCTCTTACTGGTTATTATGTTGTGGGAAGAACAGGCCACATATGATGAGAATGTACCTGGGTGTATCAGCAATCTCCCCTTTTCAACTTGTGCATCCACACACGTGTCCAGACTGGTCTAGTTGAATCCCAGACCAGGTGTGGGTTGCATGAACACCTCCTCTGTCTTGGGACTGCTTTTGGGTGTTGAACACACTAAAAACACAAACTTTTTTTTTCAATTTGATGATCTCATTGTTTTAGGATTCAGTTGGAGGAAGGCTCTATTGTTAACCCCCAAAGAAGGTACGTGACACAGTGGGCACCGCTTGATTCTAACATGTGGAAGGAGCAACTGTGCAAAGGATATGAGTGGACAGACACTTTGATGGCTGTTCTTCTGATCAGGTTGAAAGGACTGAATAACCACAGGGCCCGAGTGGCACTAAACCGGGAAATGGTCCTCCCTTTGTTCAGCACCATAAATGTCTAAAACAAAACACAACATAAAGCTGATTCACTTTGTGTACAGCAGAAACTAACACAACATTGTAAAGCAATTATAATCCAGTAAAGATGTAAAAAAAAAAAAAAAAAAACCACAACAGAGGGTGGATCTCCAGTGAGAAACATGCATCCTCCTCCAGCCATGGGTTTGAGCATAAGTGAGATCATCTCAGGCTCGGGAGCAAGTAGGGCTCTGGGAACCACGGGTCAATGAGAGGCAAATGGAGGGGCAGAGAGTAAGGGAGGATCAGGGGCTAAAAGCCATATCCTCACCCTTCTAGCAAGACCCCAGGCCCTGCGGCTGACTGTGCATCAAGATGGGCCTCTGAGATTGCCCAGTGAACAGGCAGCTGACCCAGGGTTGGTGAGATGCATCATGCCCAGGGAGAGGATTCTGGCAGCAGGGGGGTGAAGTTCTGGTTGCATTTAATTCCTCTTCTGATTAGTGGATCATCCCTGGTCTGTGATGGTCCTTCTGTTCTCCACCTCTTAGGTCTCCCCTTTTAAACCCTCTACTGGTTCCCTCCTCTGAGCATTTTGGGGGATAACAGCTCTCGGCAGGTGAGAGGAGAAAGTCATTTCAGGCCTTTTTTATTTTCTCTACAAACCATATTTGAGATGGCTGATTCCTGCCCCTCCCAACCCCCAAACATGCACACACCACTTTTTCAGCTGTATAGAACATCCAAGATAAAATACAAACAGGGTAATTGTCATGAAACTGTTTAAACTGGTGGTTCTCAAACTTTGATTTTAGGACCCTTTTGTACTCTTGAAAATTACTGAGGACCTTAATGATCTCTTGTTAATGTTTATACCTTTTTGCTTATACCATGTGTGTGTATGTATATATATGTGTGTATATATATGTTTGTACATGTGTGTGTGTATATATATATATATATAATATTAGAAATTTAAAAAGATAGGACCTTTTAAAACACAGGAGTATACAAGCATACATTCCAGTAGCTGTTAGACAGATGTGATCCTCCATCAATAGCCTCTATGTTAACTATTGTATGTTCACAAAAGAATGTGAGTAAAAAAGACAAATGACATCTAAGTATTACTAAGAAATAGTTTTGAACTCCTGAACCCACTAAAAGGGTTTTGGGAACCCCAGGGGTTTTGAGATCATACTTTGAGGACCACTGGTTTAAATCATCCTGATTTCGGTTCCCCTTCCCTATTCTACCCTCCCCCCAGCCTCAAGATCTCTGCTCCCCACTTGCATAGAAAGCCAACACCTCTGGAGATCTGAGGCCAGAACTCATCCAAGGGAATAGCCAACTTCCTCTGAAAACTCCACAGCAGTTGTCACTGCTTTTGAGGATTTGGATTTAATTAACCTCCACCGTGAACACCATAGAGATTCAAAGAGAGTATTGAGGAGGTGAATTAGATATATTTTTCACTAACTGAGTCCAGCTGACAGCCACATCACCCACGGTGCAGGAGGAATCCTGGGCTGGGTGGGACAGAGGTT
Source organism: Monodon monoceros (assembly GCF_005190385.1). Lineage (NCBI taxonomy): Eukaryota > Metazoa > Chordata > Mammalia > Artiodactyla > Monodontidae > Monodon > Monodon monoceros. Next base: position 60,266,730 of record NW_021703780.1, on the reverse strand, counting down.
TCCTCTCCCAGAGCTGAGAATGGCCATTCCGGCCAGTAGCCCTTACCCGGTGTGTGCTGTAGAAGGGGTCCAGATCCTCCAGTGGCTCCCCGACCAGCTCTGCTGGGAGCTCGCCATAGAACTTGGGCAGCTGGTTACACGCTTTCAAGTCAAGCTGGGGCCGAGTCTTCTCTTCCTGGTCCTTCTGTTTCTTGGACTTCTCTTTGGCTTTCTTTGCCTCCTGCTTAGCAGCAATTCGTCTTTCAATCTCCACCAGAGACTCTGGGGTGAATCGATGGAAGTTGGTAGTTTCCAGAGACTCAGAGGGGAATTCCATCTTCTCATTCTTCTTCAGGAAGAATTTATACTCTTATGAGAGTGGACATAACCACAGAGAAGTAACAGCCTGCCCACTGGCTCTCTCCCTCCCACCTTGCTTGCTAGAACTCTTCCCCCCCAACCCCCCACCTCTTCAGTTCCTTTCTTAACTCACACCGAGCTCCCCCAGGACCCCACTGCCCTGCAGCATTCTCGAGGGAGGCTGGTCAGTTCATCTTACTCCACATACCTCAGGGTGGTATCTATGCTGTCCATGAGCTTCTAGTCTTTGTTCCTTCATCATTTTTGTACCCCCTGCCCCCCACCAGATCCAGCCATACTGCCCTCTCTCCTCATTTCTATGACCACTGAGTAGCAGGCACTCTCCTGCATTCATCAAAGACGTTGGTACATGATCTACTTTATCTTGGGTCTCCTCCTACTTTCTGATCACAACCTTTTTTTATTGACATTTTCAATGCTTCTCCCCCTCTCTGAACTCCATTTGGACTCCCCAGGCTGCTTTCTCTTTGTCCGTGGCTTAACACTTCTTTCCATATCCAGATCAGATCCTGTGGTCCACCATTTTGACCACTCCCTTGTCCTTCTCCTAAATACCCAGCCTAGGTCAGTCTAAATGAGTTTAACTCAGGTTTCTCTGAATCTGTACTGTTGAGGGGTGATGAGGAACAACAATGTCACTTAGGAATCATATGGTTTCACTAGGCAGCAGTTTCTTCTAGTCTGATATTTCAAATACTGTTTGTCTTTCCTGACTGCTATTCCCCATTTCCCCTTCCAGTAAGACAATGACCACATTGCCTACCTCACGAAGAAAACACAGTTCCTTCAACTTCATGCCCCCAAACCTCCAACTTACCTGCAATCTACACCCTTCTATCTTCCCTCCTCCTGTTACAACAGGGAGAACATCACTCCTCATTCTGGCTAAGGCCAATCTTTTCCTTCTGTTTTGGATCTTATCCCTTCACTACCTCATTTCTCTTTCCTGACTTGTCTGCTGGTTCCCTCCTATCAGCCTTTAGAGATGCTCAAGTCTCTTTCAACTTTAAAAATTTTTACTTAGTACATAGCCCATTCAGTTCTTCCCTCTTCTCTCCTCCCATTATCTGCTGAGTTTCATAAAGGACTCATTTCCACTCACTGTCTCTGGTCATTCTTCAGTTTTAGCAGCTTAACATCTGTGCCCACTACCTCACTAAAATGCCTCCTTGCAAGGGCAGCAGAGACCTTCTTCTGCCTAAATTCAGGGAGAACTCAGTTCTTATCTTGATGGGGTTATTGGTTATTTTGACTACTTCCTCCTTCTTGAAACACAGTCTGTCCTCAACTGCTCTGACACACTCAATCTCCTTTTCCTCACTTTCTCCCATATGTGACTATGACTCTAGGGGCTCTAAATTATGCTTTTTAAAATTCTGCATAATGATAATAATAATAATAACATCGATAGCACTGATAATAACATTTACAGAGATTCACTATATTCCAGATTCTGGATTAAGCAATTTGCATGCATTAACATATTAACCATCACTGTACCCTATGAGGTATTATCTCTAATATATAAATGAGAAACTAGAGTGGCAAAATTAACTTCCCCAAGATCACATAGCTAATAAGTGGCAGGACAGGTACTCTCAATCCCAGGTCTGTCTGACACCACCTCCTGAGAGCATCTCATCCATACTCATGGCTTCAGTTCTCATGTATATGCAGATGACTCCTGAGTCTTTATCTCCAGCTCTTATTATGCCCATGGGGATCAGACCCAAATTTGGCATCTCCACTTGAATGTCTACTGGGTACCTCAAACTCAACATGTCCCGAACTGTACTTATTACCATCTCTCCACCCCTTTCTAGTACCTGCCTCTCCTCTAAGACTCTCTCCCTCTGTGAATGGCCCCCAATAGCCTATTTCTGTGCTTGTCCATAACCTAGCTATCATCGTGATGTCCTTTCTATTTCATTCCCACATCCAATAAGACATCCAGTGCTGTTGATTCCATCTCCTTAGTATCTTCTCTCCATGTCTCTTTAGCTTCTCCATCATACTGGTCGTTAAATCACTGTCATCCAATGACCCCCTATGTATATTTGCTTCCCCTTTAGTCCTTTTTCATCTATTCTCCAACTGTAACCAAATGATCTTTCTAAAATGCAAATATGGTTATATTATATTCTTATTTAAAATCCTTCTAAAGCTCCCCACAGCCCTCAAGATAACCCAAACTGTGTGCTTACCTCTCCAGCACTGTTTAGAGGCATACCATTTTTATTAGTTTCTCCTTGAGTCTGACCCATTCTTTTTCATTTTAAGACCTTTCCAGGTTCTATTTCCTTTGCCTGAAATTACTCCCCCACCTTGCTTTGCCTGATTAATCCCCTCTCATTCTTTTACTGTTGGTTTTCAGATAACTCCTCCATTTCTGACCCCATATGAAGTCTCTGTTAGGCTTCCCATTTTGTGCTGCTGTAACTCACTGTGTTTTCTCTATAAACCTCTGATTTGTAATTGCCATTTGCTTTTCTACTTCTCTCACTAAATTGTAAGCTCAGTGAGGGAACACATTTATCCCGTTCAGCACTGATTCTCCAGGCCATAGCATAGTGTCTGGCATTTAGTAAATACTCAGCAGATATTTATTAAATGAATAGTGGTTTTGAGTTTTAGGAAAAAGGGAAGAGAAAGCACTGGTACTTGGATTGTGAGACCAGGGTGGGCAGAAACTGACCATATTCCAAGTTACTGGGGGAAAAATGTGGTTTCTGTTCACTAACAGCTTGAGGCTGGTGTTCCTAAAATCCACCCTGATTTGGATAAAATTTGTTCTTCAAGGTGGAAGAAGAACAGTGAGGGCTGAAACCTGGAGGTCTATGGGGGTGAAGAGGTGTTGAACATTACAGAGATGCTATAGCCAGAAAGAAGAAGAACAAAATCTGTCAGTGTCATAGAAGAGCAGGAAGAGAAGTTTTAAGAACTGCTGAGCCTTATTCTAGGGGTGGGAATGGTTTTAGTCATGGGCATTCAGGGGGAGCATGAGTAAGTACCATGGGGTGGAAAGGATGTGACTATATCGCTTGATTTTTTGAAAGAGAGTGGTTGGGTATGGGTGTAACTACAAACATGATTAAACTAGTTATGAGGGCTATCCAAAAAGTAGAACCATGATAATAAGCTGCTTCAGGTTCTGCTTCCATGACTTGGATGCCTGGTGGAACAGCAAGCATATTATCAGGATGTCACTAGGACTGAGAATGTGGTTGGACATTTCATGGGTGGACTGTGAATGTGACTAAGCTGGTGCTGAGAAATAGTAACCAAGCGACTGGCACATCTGAGTGAAACTGTATTGTGCATGGTGCTGAGAGTGTGGTTAGGCTCTTTAGTTAGTGTAATGAGCAACCTAGCTAGCTTTAGCACTAGGGATATTGCTGGGGTCTCTATGCTAATGGGAATATGGAATTAATTGTCCCGTTTTGAGGGATGTGGCCATATTAGTGAAGACTTAGAGCAGTCCCTAAAGCGTCAGCATTTTAGATAGTTGGTGATACTGATATGTGTCTAACTGAGCTGTCCATTGCCCTGAAATTTTTAATTGTTAGGCATCTGATTGGAGCAACAGGGAAACTGGACATGTGAGTAAGCTATCCAGAGAAGAGATAGAATTTGAAGTAGCGATGCCACTGGGAAAGTGCAATAAGCTGTTTCTGGTGATGAAGGTGAGACCACATTATCCATGCTCCTGCCCAGTAGTCAGAGATTGAGCCTCAGCTATCTGGGACAACAGAAAAATATCACTGAGTTGTCTTTGAAGTTGAATAGTCCTGAGTTGTCCCTGGTGCTAAAGGAATGGGGCTATGGGAATCTTTGCTGAGTATAATTTACCTCCGAATGATTCAGAGATAATAGCTAGCTGATCTGTTGTCCAGGTATGGAGTACAACAAAAAGTATTTACAGTGTGGTGAAAACGACATACACCATCAGTCGTTGGTGAAAGAGCAAGGCAATGCCTAGTATGCCCTTGAGCTGTCCATGGTGCTGAACAAGAACTGTGGGGATGGGTGAGAGAATTGAGTGGGAATGGCTTTCTACCAGGCTTGGTGAGTAACTGCTGTAGGGCTCAATGAGTGTGTCAGGCTATAGTGCTGAGAATAATCAAATTTCTGTGGGAGATAAAGTGGAAGAAAGGAGTAATTCAAGGAAGAAAGAAATGTGAAAGTTTGGGAGAAAGTGCCTAACAAGGATTTAATCAAAACATCTCTGCCCAACAGAACAGAGATCCAAATGAAGCTGAAGAGGAGAAAAATATTCTTTTCTTCAGGGTCTTTGTCTCACAACCCCAACCCATTGAAAACAGAATCAGAATGAAGGAAAATATTTTTGTCAGTAAGGAAGAAATCAAGTTCCTCATCACCTGATCTGGAGTGTTATGGACCCAGAAACTCAGGATGGTGGATTGAGTCAGTTCTAGAGACTTCAAGTTATAATTAGTCAAACAAAAACAAAACAGAGAGGTAGTGTGGTTTTGTTAAAATAGCACTGGAATTGGAGGGAGGAAGCTTGGGTTCTGACACTAACTAGGTTTTTTTGAATTGTCTTACCCTCATTTCTATGATTTGTGAACTGGAGATGCTAACATCTGCCCTGCTAATCTGACACTGTTGTTGGGAGAATCGAGTAATGTATGTGAAAGCATTTTGTAAGCTAAATGCGGTGCAAAGGCACAATGTAACTTTAAAATTTCCCATTATACGTGTGATAAAATAGCCAATAGCCATTTAGCCTATTTCAATTCCATACCACTAGTTCTCAGCATACAAACTAAATAAACATTTGAGATCATTTACAATTAAACACAATATTAAAACCTCATAATGTTTCCACTTTATTTCTCCATCCCCCACCTTTAGTGTATGAATACTTTTTTTTTTTTTTTTTGCGGTACGCAGGCCTCTCACTGTTGTGGCCTCTCCCGTTGCGGGGCACAGGCTCTGGACGCGCAGGCTCAGCAGCCATGGCTCACGGGCCCAGCCGCTCCGCGGCATGTGGGATCTTCCTGGACCGGGGCACGAACCTGTGTCCCCTGCATCGGCAGGCGGACTCTCAACCACTGCGCCACCAGGGAAGCCCCTGAATACTTTTTAATATGGTTCAGCTGCCCCAAATAAAAGTGTTTATTTAATGAGATAATACAAATTACAGTATACTCAAAATGTGAAGGGAATTCATGCTGTGGATAAGAGTTTTTATTAAAAACATATAGAATCTTTCTTCTTTCTCCTACTTCTATTACCCTCCCCAACAGAATTCCTATCCTCTTCAACAGGTTCCTATCAGAGTATATCATTAACAGACCTTCAGAATTCTTCGGTGAGGGAGGCTGAGAAGCGCTGTGAGTTCTTATAGTTTTTAAAACATGACCAGGTATATTTAAGTAAGCTAGAGATTTCATGAGTGCTGGTGTCTTATGAATCTGGAAGTAATGCGATGGCTTTGACTCATTTTGAGGGTGATCTTGTGAGGAAACTAAGGTTTTGTCTAGTTAAGGACAGATTGACTTTGCAGTAGGAAACATCAGGATTGGGCTTGATCATGCACCTGGTAGAACTATTTCTCCCTGACATGATTGATGTGTTCAGTTTCTTTCTGGATGCAACTCCTGGAGGAATAAGAGGATTGCCTTTCATATTTATTTTGCTTCTTGACTCTCTAGGGAATGAGGCAACAGATCTGTGTTCTCTTGGCTACAGTCAAATATGAACATGGCCTTGTGCCTTTAAGGTTCAGAGGTTCTCTTCAAACTGCCATAGCGTGGAAGTGTTCAGCTGAGCTGCTAGATGTTGCAGGGTGAGTCAGGAAGACTTAGCTCTTTCTCATTTTGTCAAATATTCAGAAATTCTTCCATTCTCAGTAATTGCTAAAGGCTTAATGTGCATTTAGCTCTTTGAGGTGTTGTGGAAGATGAGGTGGTGCAGAGGAAAGAGCACTGGGCCAAAAGTTAGAAGACTGGAACCGCAGCCACAGGTCTATAATAAACCCTGCTCAGTCATTGCGTATTATCTTTCTCTGGATTTCAGTTTTCTCATCTGTACAATGAGGGAATTGGTCTAGGTATACACTGAGGCCCTTCCATCTTGACAAAAAGCCATGTTTCTTGCTCTGGGGGCCTTTCAGACTTCTCAGGGAGAAAAGAATCCTAACAATTAGGAAATAATTGGAAAAAAATAAGGGCTAAATTATGTGGTTCTGACCATGGAGTTTTTAAGCCATAAAGACAAGTGCCTGAAGGTTTTGAAGAAGAGCAGGACCAACCTAGATGAGAGAAACTGGTGAAGGCTTACTGTTTTTAGAGTGTTTTTATGACTGTATGTATCGTAATATGAATGTCACATACTCTAGCTGGGAGAGGCACAAGTGCACTGTGGGCTAAGAGACCCTAAAGAATATGCAAATTCACACCCAGGCTGATGGCTCCCACTGGAGTATTTTCTCTCTCTGTCTGGCCTTGGCTGAACACCTCCTGAAAGCAGTGGCACCTATATGAGGCCTCTTTCCATGAGGCAATTCTATGGCTGTTAATCTTCTTCTTAAACATTAATTATTTTAGAGTCAAACATGCTTCTCATGAATAATAATCCCCCTTTTTCTTTGCTAGGTTTCTAAAGAAAATACATGCAAATTCTGACAGGTAGAAATGGGTTTTGGAAAAGTTTCTAAGGCAAGAGCACTGTGAATATTATGTAAATGCCAACCAATATAATGTAGCCCATCAGTTTATTCCAGGGAAGCAAAAGGTACTCAGAAAGTCTGGTGCTGCTGGGTGGCTCTTGGCATTGAAGGAATCTTTTTTCCACAAATCACATTCTGACTTGGTCCTCAAATCCTGCTTTCAATTGGCAAATTCTAACAAAAATAGTGTGTCTCCTTTTAGGCCACTGAGTAAATGTCACTTCCTCAGGGAGGCCTTCCTTGATCTTGCCTTTCTAAATTAGGTACCTTCAAGATGATGTCCCAAAGAATCCTTTCCTTTCCTGACACTTATCACAGTTTATAATTAAATTTATTTGTGTGTTTGTTTAATACCTGTCTGCCTCAGTCAATTGTAAGTCCTGTGAGGGCAGAAACAAATTTATTCTGTCCACAGCTCTGTGGCCCCCAGTGCCTGGCACAGTGTAAAGCATGAAGGACTGTCACTGGGTAAAAATGGGGTCTCAGTGAAATTGTCACATTTTAAAACCTATATGGTGCATGCTTAGTGTTTCAGATCTTTAAAATGCACTATGTGATTTCATCTAATATTTGATTTCTCTAAAATTTTTTAACACATTTTTACCTCTCCCTCAGTATAATGAAATATTTTCCATTGGTTAAGAAACCGGTATGTAGAGAGGCAATGTGTAATGGCTAAGTTCTTGGATTCTGGAGCCAGACTATCTGGGTTTAAATCCCTGCTCTACAAAATTACTAACTGTGGGACCTTGGGAAGTTTACTTAACTCCTCTGTCCTCAGTTTTCTCATCTATAAAGCAGGCATAATAAGAGCACTAAGAGATTATCACGAGAATTAAATAAGTGCTTAGAACAACGCTTATCTATAGTGCTTAGAGCAATGACTAGAACATATATTAAGTTTGCTGTTAACATTAGTATTCCCCAAGGGAACATAATTATTAAGTAGTTGACCCAGAAGTGCTACATAATCCATCTGATTTCACATCAAAACATATAATCTCCCTGTAGGACAACTGTCTCTAGATGACAGGTAAAGACTCTGAGACCCAGGTGGATAATGGATCTTGCCCAAGTCCTCCAACTAGAAAGAGGAAGAGCTGGGACAACAACCCAGATATCCATCAATCATGCTGTCAGTTTCCCCAGGATTCCCTTTATCCTGCCCTCATACTGATGTTCCACAGAGCCAGGACTGGAATAGATGGGAGCAGGAGATATAGTGCAGTGTCTGGATGAGCACTGAACCAGTGGGCCAACCAGGACATTCCAAGCTGACCCCATTATTAACCCATTTCTACAGATAAGGCAGTAAAGCCTTGAGGCTGACATAGCCAAGGTCAGAGCCTATTGGTGACTTAAGTCATTATTCTTATCTGTTCTGTCCAGAAGGTGAAGAATAAAAATATTAACACTGATTCTTTGGGGGGATTATTTTGGGGGATTTCTTTAAAATGGAGGGGTAATATATACATACACAAAGTAAATAAGAGGCACTCATTTTAACTTTACAGTTTGATGCTTTTTTTTAACATATGCAAACACCTGTGTAACTAGTACCAAGACCAAGATATAGCACATTTCCTGCACCCCAGAAGACTCCCCCGTGTAACCAGTACCCTGACTTTTGTCAACAGAGTTGGCACTTTCTAGGTTTCTCTGATTCTTTGCCTATGTCTCCTCGCTGTACCTCTCCCTCCTCTGTGCACAGTAAACCCCCCTTCTCCATCTATCTAAAGCCCACCCACTATACAAGGCCTTCCTCTGCCTGAAGCATCCCTAATTTGTCCTGCCTGTCAGCTCTGTGAGCCCCTCAAACAATAATAATAGTAATAATAATAATAATAATGCCGCGACTCACTCCATCTCCTTTTCCCTAGGACTGTGTCTAATGCAAGGTCAAGCTCACATCTGCTGTTGCATACATGCTGGGCTTTGAGTGCCTTGGCCCTTCCCTACAGAATGTGAACAAAGCATCTCCAAGAGGGCTCCCCTCTTGTCACCTCGAAGCCAGTCAGTGCCACGTGGCAGGGGGAATACCTCACAACATGGGTCCCTGCTTCTTGTGCCAGTAACCAGCTATGTGACCTTAAATAATGGGTGGGCTTTAAGAATAAGTCACTAAAACTGAAATTCCAGGTCTCAGTTTCTTTATAAAATGAGGGCATTGGACTAAATAATAATAGGAATAGTAGCTAATAGGCTGGGCTAAGTCCTTTATACATTTGTTTAAAATTTGCAATCATCTTGTGAAATAGGTATTATTATGGCCATTTCACGGTTGAGGAAACAAAAGGAAGGGGAAGAGTTGCCTGATGTGCTAATAAACAGCAAAGCTGGGACACTACCCAAGGTCCAGCTCCGTCTGTAGGCCTGTGCTCTTAGTCACTGTTCTCTCTACCTGCCTGTGGTCACTGTGACCTCTTCCTGCTCTTCTGATCCAGTTCATGAAACACAACTCTAGTCCTCTCTGGAGCACCAGGGGAAAGCATGATAATGAATAGCAAGGAAAGAAGAGTGACCATGGGGGTCTAATGAGCAAGATGGACCACAGTGACATCTTCCCCAAGGACAAAGAGTTCTAAGCTCCCAGAATTAATACCAGCAGGCAAGGGAGAGAACACATTTGCTTGAAGCAGGAAGGTGAGAAAAGGTGCTACTGTGCTTGAATCTTCTTCCCATATGATCCAGAACCCCAAGCCATGATTTTTATTCAGGAAGCACTTACTGAGCTGTTAGTGTGTACAAAGTTGTGATGGGGGTATACAAATCAAGGATGCTGAGATCCTGCCATTCAGAAACTCACACTCTGGTGGGAGCTGTAATAGGGGACATACACCATACAAAGAAACATAAATGAAACAGTGAGGCAGAAGCAGAGAAGAGGAAAGAGGGCCTTAGGGGAGAAAAAGGTCTATCCAGGACTTTGAAGGACAGGTAAGATCTGGGCAGGAAGTGATTATGCAGAAAGGGCAAGCCCTCTAATGAGCAATGTACCAGAAAGGGCACAGCAATTGCAGAGGAGGAAGGGAGATTGTTTCTTTCATGGGCCCAGGAGGCATGGACTCCAAGCTCATGGTATTGGTTTGTATGTAGGACCCAGGACAGGTCTGTTTTGGGGTGGAGCGGGTGCTAATGGGAACCATGGGGCTGCTGCTCATAAGAAAGTTGATGTCTCAGGAGTCTTTTTGCGTGATTGGGCTCTGACACAAGGGAATGCACACCCAGAGTCAGTGATCAGTGTTTTTTCTCCTCCTAGAACAGCATTTCTTTGGCAATATTTGTTTGTGAAAGACTCTTTATCCACCATTTACCATTACAGACCCTTCTCCTTTTCCATTTCCTTCTGATGATGATTTTCTTAAAACCATCCTTGCAAAGATCCACTTTTATGCCTGGGGCAAAAAAAAATTGCTGATGTTTCACATTAAATGCTTGTTCGTTACTATTATTATTATCATTATTATTATTATCACCATTATTTGATTGCTAAGTGAGTGGACAGGGAACCCGTAAATTACTTTTTAAGACCACTCTAAAATCCTCCTAACATCTGAAACCAACTTTCTGCTATTTCAAAACAAATTCTTCCATCAAACTGAAAGCAATTCATTTCGCACCATCATTTTCTCCTTCCTCCCATGTCATGCGGCTGGAAAGCTCAACCTTTAGGCTGCTGTTACTCAGAATACACACGTGGGATTGCTTCTGCCTGCTGCATTTTGCAAGTCCAGGAAAGCCAACTCAAACTACATTTTAAAATCATAGCAGACTTTTCTCTCTTTTTCTGGTACTGATCCAATCAGGTAATCTCGAAGAGCAAATCATGATCAAGAATCAAATGTACACTAAGTGCCCTTGAACTACGGGAGGAAAAAAAGCCAAAGAAAGCCAGAACCATAGAAACTTCTGAATGGGTCATTCTTCTGGATTGCAGATTCGGGGCTAAAAACGAAGTAGAGGTGGCTTTGGTTCGACCTGTTGTCAGCTTTCTGAACATGTATGAATTCTCCCTGAAGCTTGGAAAACACCCTTGGTCACCTGAGTTTGTCTTTTATCACCACAATCTTAAAACAAGCATTCCTCAACCTTGTTGCCCATCAGAATGTTCTGGAGAGCATTGAAAAAATTATAGATTCTTAGCAGTCACTCCTAGACCTTCAGATTCAGTAGGCCTCGAGTGGGTCCCAGGAGTCTGCTTCTAAAAAGTTCTCCCGGTTATTCTGATTTGTGACCAAGAGTGGAAACCACTGCTTTTAACCTTACTCGTATTTCTCTAACAAGAGGACTTGTTGCCTAAAGTTTGAGGCAAGGCTTATCTCTGAAGGAGTGTATCACCTCCTACCCAAAGACCATGCATTCTCTGCTTTCTATGTCCATTCTTATTTAAAGTTTCATCAATACTACTAGGATATTTGTCCTCTGTTACCACAGCTTTGGTAAAATTTCTGAAATTACACTGGCTAATAAAACATCTCTTTATATCAGTGTGACTCTTTGAAGAGCATAAGCTTGACATTAATGTGGCATATATATTTGATAGTTTTTGGATTTAGCCATATTTCTTCCCTGATTCTTCAGAGGAAGGGAAGCAGCAGAGTCTTCTACACAAACAGATTAATTGTGACTATTTTCTACGAACTATGGGTGTTTGGGGAAGGTCATGTATTCAAACAGCCTACAAAACATGCTTCATTTTTGGATCATGGACAAAGCCTATAATTCTTCCCATATCACCCCAAACAAATCTTTACACCATTAGCCATAGACAGGCCCCCGAGTCCCACAGTCATACCTTTGCTGCTCAATCTTGATTGTCTTCTAGATGAGAGGTCACCTCTTCTACCCCAGATCGCCTCCACTGGAAACCATGAGCTCCTGGAACATACGTTCAGCTTAACATCAAGCATGGTAAGACACTGACCGACGTCTGCTCTGCCAGGAGGCTATGAGCGACTCTGGGAGGGGAGGCAAGTCCAGGACCCCCAGTTTTGTGAAGACTTACACTTGTTTGTCCTCAGGGAGGTGGTTCAGCCTGTCTGCTGGGAACCTCACTGTCGTTCAACTGGAAGTGCAAGGAATCCTGCTTTCTTGGGTGTCATTCCCTTTTCCCGTCACGAGATCCACCCTGGCTGCTGGTGCTCCAGAAAGTGTTCTCCTTGGATGGAAGCAGGGCGTGGGGAGGGGGTGGAGAAGCTTATGTGTGATTAGATGGTAAAGTAACAAATGTGATTTTAAATGATCTCATGGGAAATGCTGAAACCTGACGAAGCAAAGAAGCTGCACTTTAGATCACAGTGCCTCTGGCGTCCACAATAGCCGCCCAGGCTGGAGCAAGGCTGCCTCGAATAGCCGGACAGGCAACTCCCCACCGTTGACCCCAGAGAGCAGGGCTGCACGGATTCACAGGGTGTCTTCCTTGTCTCTACATTCTGCCTCCAGAACAAACACTCACATTTATTAAAATATTTTTGTTCCCCTTCCCCAACTAAAACTTTAAAATTTTATTTTTTGTATTCTGAAAATATTTAATTGAAAAATGTATTTGAGTAATTTTCCTATTCTTCATGTATACTTAGAAATAGATCAGGTCTTATGAAAGAACAGTTTCAAATGAAATTACCAAAAAGGCCTGAGACCTCAGATTTGGTAAAAGAAAAGAGCAGGAGAAAGTAACCTGTCCACATGGCCATGGACCAAGAGGGAGAGGGGAGTGAAGCCGAGGGGTCCCAGCCCATCTTGACTACTCTGAGGCTGCCTGGTTCACCCTGGGCTGGCGTGGGAGTCATTCCTCAAGGCCAGTTTATACTGCAAGAAACTGGCTGGATGTTTTATTGCATTATAACTTCATTTACACAAAATTTCCCAAATCAAACAAAAAACAGCTTTTTCAGGTCAGGATTCAGTTCTTATGAAATGCTGGTCTCCCCCTGCAGGAACCAAAACTTTCAAAGGGACAGGCCAAGAAGGGCCAACACCCCTGCTCTAAGGCACAGCTCGTAGAAAGGCTGGAGGCTAGAGGGTTTGGGCATCACAACAGCTCTGTGGGTGTAGGGAAGGAGGATGGCACGTCTTCTGCCCCTGGCAACCTCTTAAAGATGCTTTGCCTGTGGTCCACCCAGGCAATGGCATCTGAACTGCCTGAACTGCCTCAAAAGATGAAACTTCCAAAGTATTTATGGGTCGAATGACATGATGTCATTCGACCCATAAATGTCTGGGATTTACTGCAAAATAACTCAAGAGGGGAAGGGTGAAGATGAAACAAGATTGACCATGCGTAGATAATTGTGGAATTGGGGTAGGTAAGGATTTATTATACTATTCTCTCCAGTTTGGTGTATGCTTGAATCTCTGTGACAAAAAGTTTTTAAGAAGCAGACTCAAAGATATAGAGTAGCTACCAGTGGGAAGAGGGAAGGAGAGAGGGGCAATATAGGGGTAAGAGATTAGAAGTACAAACTATTTGTATAAAATAAGTTACAAGGATATAATGTACAACACAGGGAATATAGCCAACATTTTATAATAACTATAAATGGAGTATAACTTTAAAAATTGTGAATCACTATATTGTACATCAACTATACCTCAATAAAAATTTTTTTTACATTTTAAAACATGTTCATACAAAGGCATTAACAACAGGCTGTTATATTTTATGAAAATATAAAACTATTCTAGCTATCTGCAGAGAATATTGCCTGGGAGGTAAGACACCAAAAGTTTATGTGTTTGTATGTATATTGTAGAATTATGAGTAATTTTTCTTTTTTCCTTTTTTTTTTTTTTAAACTCTCTTCGTATTAAAATTTTTTTTCTACAACAAACACGGTACTTTAAGACAATATTTGAGGACCATGGTTAGGGCTCCATCTCCCAGGGTCTCTGTTTTGCAAGTCCTGGTCTGGTGAGTAAGAGGGAGTAGCTGGGAGTGCTGGCTGGGAGCAGGGAGTGCTGGCTGGGAGCAGGGAGTCCTTTCATTCAGGACTGAGTGCCATTATCACCACGTGACAGAATCTGCACAGCAAGAAAAGGGCTGCTCTCTGCTTTTAGAAATCACCCTTTTCCCACTTTCTTTCCTCCTCCCAGCTGATAGCCCAGGCTTCAGAATTCTCAGAAGTGGCATCGTCTGGGGAAACAGCTCTGGGTTGGATATCAGGGAAGGTGGGCTCTGCTGCTGGTACGTTTGTGTCCTTGGACAAGTCATCCAATTTCTCTGAACCTCGTTTTTCCCACTGCCACTCCACACTCTCCACACAACACCTGGGATGTTCTTTATAATAGAATCTGATCAGAAAACACCTCTGCCGAAAACCCCTTGTCTGCCCATCGCTGTTACAAGGAAGTCCCAGATCCTAGAAGTAGCTCGTGAGCTCTCATGATCTCTTAGCCTCAGGATGACAATCCCCCACCTCACCCCCATTTCCATGCCCCAGTGATACTGGGCCACTTAACAGATGCTTGAACACACCACACTGTCTTCCAACTCGGAGACTCTACAGATGTTCTTTCTTATTTTCTTATACATTTCTTCCCCTTCCCTTCACTTACTCATTTCTAGTGACCCTTCTTCCTCAAAATGAATATTACTCCCTTGAGAATAGATTCCCTGACTCTCCAAACCAAACTCATGTTATACCCTCATATGAAGTTTTTCATTCACTCAACACATATTTATTGAGTACCAACTAAGTGCCAAGGGCGCACAGTCTAATCGGGAGACAGACATCGAACAAATAATTCTGAAAATGACCACAATAATGTGCCTTGTGAGGAGGTATCCCATGAAAATACAAATTCAGACAGACAGCGATCAGTGATTGGCTCCCCTCCTTGGCGCCTGGCTTATCCTGGTCACTTGGTGAGACGTGATAATGCAACACACATTCTACATGACTGAACATTTTGGGACTCACTTAAGGCCTGATGACAGGATTTTACCCTGTGACCAATTTACCTCACTGAGAATATAAAGCATTTCTTCAAGTCATTTGTTCAATACCTATCTGCCCTCATCCTGTATTTACTTATTTTACTAGTGCTTCAAAAGAGCCTATGATGTGTCTTTGTTGAGTGCTAAGCTTATAGAAATGAAAAGATAAAGTTCTGTTCCCATGGAGCTTACATTCTAAATTGGGGGGAGGGGGGCACAGAAAATAAGAAGCTAAGAAATTAGTGAATGCATTATGTGATGTGATTTTAAGATTTTTTAAATTGAAGTGTAGTGAATTTACAATGTTGTGTTAGTTTCAAGTGCACAGCAAAGTGATTCCATTATACATATCTATTCTTCTTCAGATTCTTTTCCATTTTAGGTTATCACAAGATATTGAGTACAGTCCCCTGTGCTACACAGTAGGTCCTTGTTGTTTACCTATTTCATATATGGTAGTGTGTATATGTTAATCCCAAACTCCTAGTTTCTCCCCCCCCCCCGCCACCTTTCCCCTTTGGTAACCATAAGTTTGTTTCCTATGCCTGTGAGTCTGTTTCTGTTTTGCAAATAAGTTCATTTGTGTCATTTTTTTAGATTCCACATATAAGTGATATCATACGGTATTTGTTTTTCTCTGTCTGACTTACTTCACTTAATAGTTGCATCCATGTTGCTGCAAATAGAATTATTTCCTTCTTTTTTATGGCTAATATTCCATAGTATATATACATCATGTCTTTATCCATTCATCTGCCGATGGACATTTAGGTGGTTTCCATGTCTTGGCTATTGTAAACAGTGCTGCTTTGAACATTGTGGTGCATGTATGTGATGTGATTTATAATAGAAATATATATTTGATCTTCATCTCCCTGTTTCTGGCACAGAGCTCCTGAAACCCTTGAAATTTCCTAAGTGATGAGAGCCATAAAGGTGTCTCTTGCTATGTTAATGAGGTGACTTTTGGAGTGTACCTAAGGATGCGGCTGGTTGCAGGGAGAACCACCTATGTATGAGAGGATTGGAACTTTTGATCTCACCCCTTAACCTCTGGGGAGGGAAGCAGGCTGGAGATTGAATCAGTCCCCAGTGGCCAATGACTTAATCAATAGTGCCTCTGTAATGAAGCCTCCATAAAAATCCAAAAGGATGGGGTGAGTTTGGGGAGCTTGTTTGTTGGTGAACACATGGAGATTTGGGAGAGTGGGTCTGGGAGGGGGCATGGAATCTCCGTGCCCCTTCCCCATACCCTGCCTTGGGTATCTCTTCCATCTGGCTGTTCCTGAGTTATATTCTTTCACAATAAACCTGTGATCTCATGAGCAAATGGCTTCCCTGAGTTCTGTGAGCCATTCTAGCAAATTAATCCAACCCAAGGAGAGGGTGGTGGGAACCCCTACTCTATAGCCAGTTGGTCAGAAGGGCAAGTGACAACCTGGGCTTGCAATCGGCATCTAAAGGGGAGGGCAGTCTTGCAGGTCTGAGCCCTTAGCATGTGGAATCTGATGCTATCTCTGCATAGATGGTGTCAGAATTGAGTTGAACTGTAAGACACCCAGCTTGTTGGGTGTCAAACCAGATTTACTTGTTGATGTGAGGGAAACCTACACACACACACGCTGGACCTGGGTGCTCACTTTTAGTGTATTAAAGGAGAATTATTTTCCAGAAAGTAACATATTTTGCAAAGATTTCTTTTGCTCTAGACAACCAGAGAATTATTTTTCACCCCCTCTAACTCAATCTCCATTTCATCCCAGGAACCTTCCTTTCCTCAGTAGACACCCAAGGAGGTCTTCTTCCCCAGTAAGTTACTACTTTCCTTCTGTGTTTCATATATCTTCTGTTCATCGCCCTAAGAAGTTTTATTTGTGCTCCTTGAGAAAAGTGTGGCTGTGCTTCTTCTGGCATGCTTCACAGTGCTGGCCACAAAGTGGGTCAACACAAACCCTTTCTGTGAGCCTGGGAGGCCCTCCAGGGCAGGGTCCAGGACTTATCCTGGGTCTCCAGCCCCTGGCACCATGCCTGTCTGGATAGAGAGGTACTAAGCTCAGGCTAATCGAAGGAATAAAGGAATTGTTCCTTTTAATCCATTAGCGAGTTGTCATGCTTTCATTTATCTAATTGTTTTGAATACAGATGACGTTTTTAGCCTGCTATTGCACCAATTCCTTACATGGTCGAGGGATTTGTAGCTTATACTTTACTTTCAATAATGATACTTGATGGACATCTGGTGGATGAAATGGCCCTTGTTTTACATGTGGGGAGACTGGGCATGGAGAGGTTGACCCCCAGCTCTGAAGTATGAGGACAAGGATGAGAACACAAGGTCTCCCACTCTAAGGCTCTTGACACCACAGGTTCCCCAGATGTGATTCTTGCCTCCTTTTGTTACTGCTCCTTGGACAAGCCAACTCTTTCAGGCAGTAACCATCCCCAGGAATCATGGCAGTGGGAGAGAGTCATTGCCACTTTCTTGGTCCCTCTGCTCTCCGTGCTCCTCCGAGCCCCAGCCTGTGATGTGCCCTGGACACAGACTGAGAGGGTGAGGAGGAGCCCAGGGGTGAGGGCGCTCTGTGGAGTCTGGCCTTCCTGTCAGAACTCCAAGTACCAGGGAAAGAAGAGCAGCTTGGTTTCCATGGCGACCTGCCCACCCGGTCCCTACAGCTGCAGCCCCTCTCTGGCCCCCTGAGGTGAGGGCTGCGGGTGACCCGAGCCAGCCCTGTGCCCATGTCGGCTCCCGCCAGGTTCAGGCCCGAGGCACGCTGTTCATTCTGAGCTGGAGCTTTGCCTGACACGGTTCCCATGGGGACGGCGGTGGGCACACGCTGCCTGCAGTCAGATCCCCAGATCAGAACTGCCCTGCAATTCAGGCAGCTCCTCTCGAGCTCACAGACTTTGGAAGAAAGATTGAGTTTCAGATGCCTTAGTCCTTTAACCCACCCCTCAGCCGAAGGTGGATCTAAGAACTTGGCCCGGTGGGGCTGTGTCATGTACAGGGCATTCCCTCTGTGCCAGGGCCTGGGGACACCAAGATGACTTGAGGCACAGTCCCCACCCTTAAGGGGAGCGAGCAAGACAGTCCATCAAGCTAGCAATGACAGTGCATCGGGGCCAGCAATGTGGGACTAAGAACAAGAAGCCGGAGGGATGCTCAATTCTGGGAAACATTTCAGAAGGGGAGCAGGAGGCATTCCAAACAGAGGGAGGGGCTCCTGCAATAATGTAAGAGGAAAGAATATGCTGTATGAAATACCCAAGTTCCAGGTGTTGGGGAAAGAGCTCAGAGGAGGCTGCATGGCTGGGGTATGGGCAGGAGCCCGGCACTGAGCCCAGCTCGGGCTGTATCTTATAGGGAAAGAGGAGTCATTTTACACAGGAAAGCAACATGGCTGGACTTAGAAAGGTCACCAAGGATGCTGTGAAGGGACCGATTTAAGGAGGAGGAGATTAGCAGTGGGGAGGACAGTGAGGTGGGTGCAGAAATTCTGGTGAGGTCGCAGAGGCTGTGACTAATCTTTCAGAGTCAGGGGCCTCCTACCCACCAGGTGTGGCCAAAGGCGTCAATTCTGTACCTTTGCGTGGAGATGGCAGGAACCAGGAGCCGGGAGACATGGCCGTCCGCTGACAGATGCCTTGCCCACCTCCTGCCACAGGTCAGGAAGACTCTCAGGGAGGGAGGTCAGCCTACAGAGGAGAGCCCTGGGTCAGCACCTGTGAGGAAGGGGCGGTGGCAGGATTAGGCAGGAGGAAAGGTCAGCTGTGATCGACCCATGGGCAGCTCTGGAACTCAGGTGCACGTCAGAGGCGTCCTACATCAGGCAGGTGGCCAGGTTTTCACACCCCCCCTTAGTGGGTCGCTAGAGGTGGGCCATCCCCAGAAGAGCAGGACCTGGAGGCAGCTGCCTGCCGCTGAGGTTGTCCCAAGAGGTGGGAGCTGCCTCTGCCTCCAGCATTGCCAGAGCTGGGCGGTGGGTCCTCAGTGCAGGGGACTTGTGCACAGTTCATACCTCGCCCACATCTACAACTTCGTCCTGGGCAGCTCTCGCAGTTGGAAAATTGATGGGTCTGGAGTAAGAGGTCTGGAAAGTCCTCTCAGGCTTGGTGCCTCCCGAGTCAGGGAGATGATAATAACAGCAAAAATAACTATCATTACTGAGTGCCTATGACATGTGTGCAGACTCCAGGCCTTCACACTCTACTTATATCATCTCGTTTCAGCCTATGAGATAGGCACACCTATTATCCCACTTTGAAGAGGAGGTTGCAAACGTCAGAGAGGTGAAGTAAATGACCAGGTCCCCAGCACCTAAGTGGCAGAGTCTGGTCCCTGTGCAGAATGTCTCACCTCCAGGTGGAATGGCCTCCTTCTTCACTGCAGCTCCACAACTGCGCTGGAAGATTGAGGGACGACGATGTGACAGTCATGCAAGGGCAGGCCAGTCCACGAGGTGTCGCTACCTGCCAGGAGCCCCGGGTACCAGGGTGAGGCTTACAGCACGCCTTCCCCAGCCACCTACTGCCTACTCAAGCATCCATGGCTAGGGCCTGGGACTGTCCTTGGGGTCTAGGGAGTGGAGCAGTGACACATAAAAGAAAAGATACCCTCACTGAGAAATGCACTTGTCGGGTTTATAAGCAGAATTCCATTCAGTCAAAGTGGAGGAGGAGTGGGGAGCCAAGCACTGAGGACCTGAAATGTAACTCACTTGGTAATCTTCCTCCAGTGCCTGCATCCCCTTCTCTTCCCTTGTAAGCACCGTCCGTGAGGTGGACTCTGTTCCTCCTTCTCCACCTCCTGACAGCTAATTCTTTAGCAAGATGCTCACCCCCATTTACTGAGCGGCCAGTACAGGCGAGGGCTTATGCCCGGACATCATCTCACTCTCACAACAGCCCTGGGAGACAGAGGCTGTCGCCTCCATTTCACAGAGCGGTAAATAGAGCCCCAAATGCATTAAGTCACTCGCCTGAGTCACACAGCCATTGCGGGACAGGACTTGAATCTAACTAGTCTGTCTGCTCAACCGTGGTGTTGAGGGGATTGAGAGAGGGTTCAGGTAAAGGGGCCAGGATTAGAGAAGGATGTAGTCTTGTGGGCTTCAGCAGGAAGGAGAGGAAAGTCATGCAGAGCTACTGGGATGTGGGGCCTGGTTGTTCCGGAAGCCACGGCAAGACGAGCTTCGGAAGCAGAATCTTGAGAGGGGGAGTTTGAGTTGTGGGCAAAGGACAGTTTAGATGAGCTGGCTTGGTGACCATTACAGGGGGTCTATGAGCAGGTTTAGAAGGCAGTGCTGAATGGCACCCCACTGGGGACTACTCAGGACACCTGGTCTCCCGTGGCTGAGTCTTGGGGTTCCTTGGTGTAAAATGGCCAGGGAGGTGGCAGTAGGGGAAAGATGAGATGGGATAGTTTAGAGCGTGTTTCTCAAATCTCAGTGTACATTAGAATCACTTGGAGGGCATGTTCAACTAGATTCCTGGGCTCCACCCCAGCGGTTCTGACTCTGGTGGGGAGGTCGGGGGTGGGTCATGTTCTCCGTTCCTAACAAGCAGCAGGTCCTGGCCCTGCTGTGAGGAGCACTGGTTTGGTGGTTTCCACGGGCCCCTCCTCCCCAGCAACCGGCTTTCTGAGACTCTGAGATCGGCTTCCCAAGCAGGGCCCCTCTCCCAAGGCTGGCCGCTGTTGACTCAGGCAGGAGAGAAATGACCCTCTTGCTCCAGGAGCTATGACTGGGAGTGGCTGCCATTTTCAATATGCTTTCTGTGCAGACTTTACAGATAATAAGCCTGGTATCAGAGAGGCAGTCCCAGAGTTTACACAGCTAAAAAGTGCTAAAGCCAAGATTAAATCCTGGAGCTTAGCTGAGACCCAAGGGGATAAGGCATAGGCACTAGGGACACCCTTCAGGACCTGGAGTGCCCATTGCTCTATGGGAAGGTATAACAGGATATTTGTTTGGGAGGTTTGGGGTTCTGCAGGGCTGAGATTCATTGAACCACATCCCACCAAAACTCCTGATATAGGAAGGTGCCTGGGATGAAAGAGGGACAATTTGCATAGGGTCTAGGAGTCATCTGGGAGGAAATGGATTGATACCATGACTTTTCCCCTGGGGTTCCAAGTTGGCTGGATGAACTAAGTACAGTGAACTCACCATTGAGATTCTTGAAGTTTGCATGAGCCAGTGGCACTGGCGAAGAAAGACCCCCTCAAAGGGAACAGAACAGAGCTTGGAGTTACATGAATTTGAATACTAAAGGAGGTGTGATTTTATTTTGTACCCTGAGTTCCTTGCTACAATAGGATTGGATGGGGGCGGTGCTGGCAGGAGAAGTGCACTGTTGCTCACATTATCTCTGAAATAGATGCACATTCATTAAAATGACAATTGTTTTAGAGTCATAATTGATAACTACTTTCATAATTTCAAAGTAAGAGAAAAAAAATAGGTAGAAGAAAAGATGCCTAAATCAGCGATGGCAGTGAAATCAGAAAGCACCAGCCTGAGACAATGGCATTTCACTTTACAAAACACTGTTCAGAGGAGAATGCATTGCCTGATATGGATTCAGTAGAAGTTGGCCGAAGAAATTCTTATAAGAAGAGAAAACATTTGGGATCTCAAACCTCTTAGCCCTCAGCTGGAGGAAAAACTCAGAGCTGGGCTGGAAGAAGCAGGGTGTGCTCTAAGAGCTATGCCAGGCCCTGGAGAATCGGGAGCTCTGAATATAACTTAATCTAAATGGACAAAGGAAATACAGAATGGATGTTAATGGATATTTCAATCCAAGATGAAATACGAGTCCAAGGAGCATTTCAGTATAATATATATTTAATTGAAATAAACTACATATCTTAAATCAAAAATGATGTTAGTGATTCCGTGCAGAAAGAGAATTGCTCTGTGACCTTCATTTTCTCCCTCTCTAATGCTTATTTGGGGAAAGAACCGTTAGCTCAAGTATTTGCTGAATGAATGATTGAACAAATGAAGTTTCATTGGTAGAGGAGGTTTCTGAAAATGTACTTTTAACAATGCAGTTAATTTCCTGTGCTTTCCAGGTTTTCTACAGTGAAAAGAAATTGCTTCAATAGTCAGAATAAGATTAGAATTGGGTCGGGGACAGTTTCCTGTGAGGGGCAGTGAGATACCTACTCTCCCAGGCCAGAGATGGTGCCCTTCTGACCTGTGACCCAACCACTGGGAGAAAGATGAAGACAGGTGCTGGTCAGCAAGGCTGGGGTGGTGAACCAGCTGGGACCGAGTCTCTCTGTATCAGGAGTTGTGCATGGAGCTGGCGTTCCAGGGGAGGCACTCAGATGACCTCTCCCTCAACAAACTCACAGTTTTGGCTGTGAAGGTTCATGCACTTGTCACATGTAATTCTAGAACAACCTGTCTGCATCTGTGGCCAATAAAACAGCAGAGCTGGAGCTGAGCTGAAGAAGGGCAGCTGGCAGATGGGTGGGAACTGTGTCTGTTGAGAAACAGCTGTTAATGCAAAGGAGAAAGGTATACCCTGGCCCACAACCCCTCTCACTGGTCAGAAATGACTGGAACATGACAAACCATCTCAGATCTCCCTAGGGTATGCTTCCTGGCACTCAGAGCAGAAAATTCATTGAAGGATTTCACTGGAGTGGGGGTCACGGCAGGCTGGACAGGCTGGAGCTTTCCTGGAAGGGGCAGGGCTGTATCTGGGCTCCTCTGGATGGGGAGGGTAGAGAGCGAGGATGGATGGAGACCCAGCAATGGACCAGCAGAGGGGCAGCCAAATGTCATTCACAGGAGTATCCTGTCCAGCAGCCCCTGTCAAAATTGCCAGGGGTGATCCTAAAATGTATAGTCCAGAGCCCTATTTCTAGGGATTTCTTCTTCTTCTTCTTCTTTTTTTTTTTTAGGTTTGCAGTTGATTCCAAGAAACTGCATTTTTCACAAGTGCATTTCACTCTGGATGATTCTGATGCAGTGTGTCAAGCATTAGACTTTGGATACTGTATTAGCGTGGGCTGTCATGACAAACTACCACAGGCTGGGTGGCTTAAACAACAGAAGTTTATTTTCTCACAGTTCTGGAGGTTGGGAAGTTCCAGATCAAGCCTGGCAGGGTTGCGTTTCTGGTGAGAGCTCGCCTGCTGGCTGTCGACAGCCACCTTCCCACAGTGTTCTCACCAGGCCTTTCTTCTGTGCACTTGTGATCTCTGGTGTTTCTTCTTCTTCTTATAAGAAGTCCAGCACTCTCAGGTTAGGGCCTCATCCTTATGACCTCCTGTAACTTTGGTTATCTTCTTAATTATTTTCTATCTCCAAATACAGCCACATTGGGAGTTAGGGTTTCAAACTATGAATTTCGGGGGACACAAACCAGTCCACAGTGGGTGCCACTCCTGTGGAAGGGAACTGGGGCCTGGATACCTGGCCAAGGATGGTGGACGATGTTCAGTGAGATGGACCAAGACTGGCAAAGGATCTTCTGCAGAGGGATGACTGATGTCAGTTCTGCCTCCTGTTTCAGACCATTTGAGGATCAGCATGTAGCAAGCAGGGGTTTTACTGCACTATAACTCAAGTAATGCTATATGACTTTATTTTTCTAACATTAAATGACATATGTCCATCCCTCCGAGGAATGAGAACTTCATCTCAGTCATCCCTGGGGTGCTTCCTCTCTCTACCTCCTCCCAGGAGCGAGTGATCTCTCCAGGCCTTCCTTACAAGGTCTGGAGCATCTGGGAAGGTGCCCTGGCCTTGCACCTGCACCAGTCACCATGGTCATGCTCATTGTTTAAACCTGCATGGTCTCTTGAAGGTGGCAACTGACTGCTTGGTGCCCTGCTTGGTAAGACATCTTTTGCCAGGGCTGGGACACCTAGGGCCTGGAACGCAACTTCCCTCGAACATCACAAGGGTATTTTGCTCTGGTTCTGCCCTGACCCCTGAACATCCTCATTACCCCTAGCTCAAAATTTCTCCCCAGCCAAACTGAAGAGAGTGTACAAAGTACCGAGGTCTCTATCGTTCAAGAAAATTCCCTTCCTAGTTCCAGGGAATGTTCACTTCATTCTTAGACCCAGGCCATTGATCCTGCACCACTCCATGCCTTCTGCTCTGGGAGGGGAGGTCTTCCGTGATCTGTGCCCAGCAGGCCTGTGATGGGACGCTGCTGTACCTCCTCCTTGGGTAGGGGCTTGGGAGGAACAGGTGAAAGCTGGTGATTTGGTGGAAGCTGAGAGTTTGTACTGCAGAGTTTAATGGTCTATCCCTACCAGCTCCCTTGGAGTATTTAGGTCTCTGGAACCTGAGGCACAATATGCAGGGTCACCCAGCCCTGGAAGGCAAGAAAGAGCCAGGGAGCATATTTCCTAACTGTCTGAAAAGTAACGGGACCAAAAGAGATCCAGAGTGTCTCCACCAGAACGAGAGGATCATAGAATGTCAACGCTAGAGAGAACCAAGAGCTCATCTAATCAGTTTCCTTGTTTCACAGATGAGGAAACAGAGGCCCAGAGAGGGGAAGGTACTTGCCCAAGGTCACACAGCAGGCAGGTTCCAGGGCAGGAACAGATCCCCCACACCCATGACTCCCACACTGGCCCTGCTCTTTTCATTCTCATCTGATGTGGGCCTGGTTCCTCTGCTCCAACTATATCTTATAATTTACTTGGTTCTACTAACCATAAAATTACCATGTACTTCATCAGAAAATGTGTGGTAGATCTGGAAGCCCTAGGGAAACATACGTACACACACATACATATGTGCACACATTCTCAGACACCGAGGTAACCCCTGTCAGCATTGGGAGGCCTGTTCTCCCTGGACATCGGGTAAAAAGCCCAGCCCAGAGCTCTGGTGTCCGGCCAGCGGGCAGCTTCACACATCCTCCCGCCTCTAATGATAAGCGTGGACCACAGCATCCAGCTCTCACCATCAAGCTCAGAATGGGAATGGGTGGCCACCAGATGCAGTGTCGGGGGAGAAGATCCAGAGACCGCTCCCTCAGCCGCATTAAAACTACAGTGCTTGACTGAGATTTATCCATGAGCCATTAGGAAAGTGGGGAGTGCTTTCATGCATTTCTTTGAGACCCGGCAGCTGTGCACCCTGCCCTGGGCAGGGACATGGTCAACACTGACTTCTCCAGTGAGCTGTTCTGACCCAAGGAGGAAGGCTGAGGCCATGACAGACGGTGAAAGCAGGGAGAATAGCACCAACACTAACAGTGATCCAGCCGACACTGCTTATTACGTGCCAAGAGGCTTACATGGTTATTGCACTTAATTCCCAGAACGAAGTGAGGACAAAGGTGGTGGAGCTGCGAGTGAGAAGGGAGCTGCCAAGTGACATCCGAGGGGCTGGGATGGCCAGGAGGACCAAGAGTGGCTCCCGGGTTCCTCTGATGAAATGTTCTAAGCAAGTTCTGGGTCGTCCCCTGAACTCACCCCCAAAACCCTTCAGCCATCACCTGGGAGTCTCCCTGGTTGGGAGAAGCTAGTGTGTGTATGTGTCCTTCTGGCCATGGCTAAACAACCAGGGTGGAGAGAGAGCATGGGAAGGAAGCTGGTCCTGGCCCCCAAACCATGCTCTCCCTCCTTCCCGTACCTGGGGGGCTCTTCCTGACCTGGCTGGTGCCGGGACAGCCCCAACCAGGCATTGGAGCAGAACGAGGCAGCTCTTGGAAAAGAGGGAAGGAAAGGTTCCCTTATGCAGGTATTTCTCTGGGGAGCAGTGCTGGGGTGGGCACAGATGGGCCTCAGACAGTCAGACATCAGAGGCAGCGCTGCCCTGACTGCCTTGCCAGGGAGTGACCCATTTACTTGGGTAAGTGTCAGTTTGCTGCAATTATTCATGTGACTCCCCCTTCTTCCTGTTCCTCTAGGCCCAGCACCATGGGGGCTACTGCATTTCTCCACGACCAACCTTCTGGGCAGCTGCAGGGGGGCCTGGCAGGTGGACCCTCAGCCAGAGAGATGCAGAGGAGGGCTGCATGGGGCCAGGACCCACAGGCAGACTCACCAGAAGGAGGACGGACACTGACTGTCCCCAGGTGGTGGGCAGCACACCCAATCTCTCACCTACAAGCCTCCTTGAGCTCTCACAGCAGCCCTGAGTCACTAGTGGTTTTATCTTTCTCATTCTAATGCCAAGGAAACTGACTTAGGGACAACCTTTTCTAAGACAAAATGGAAAGGCCAGGCAAGACACTGAGGTGACCAGTTTCTTAAAGACCTCTGCACTGTCCAGAACACTAGAGAAACCCGTTCAGAACTCACCTTGCAGAGTCCCTAGGGACCCTGGGAAATGGACTCTCAGGAGAATGTCCATCCAGATGCTTGTGCGGCTGGGTCCCAGGATGCAGAGCTGTTTCTTTGGCAGCATCCAAATGATTTCCTAACAATCAAAGACAGGCAACAAGAGTCAAGGAATGAAGACTAAAGGAATGAGATTGGAGATTCCTTGGGGGAACCGGACTACTCTTTTGTCATCTTTGTATCCCCATCAAATCCCTTCGAAATCTAACAATATACATCAATAAATACTTAACACATAGTAATGTTAATACTAATTGAGCCATATCTCACTTAAGGATCATAATTGCCTCATGAAATAGGTATGGTCATTATTGTCTTCATTTTTAAAATGATTAAAGCTCAGAGAGACTGAGGACTGGGTCCAAGGTCACCCCGCTACTATTGGGTAGCGTGGATGTGAGACCCATGCAGCTGCCATTGTCTCCCATGTTTCTGGCCCAGAGACAGCAGCAGAGTCCTTGCAATGAGGATGGCACAGGGCTGGGAGAAGACTGCACTCACAGACCCAGCGGCACCCTCTCTGGTTCAAATTTATCTATTTCTGGTCATTTTAAATTCAATTTAAATTCAATTATTTCATTCTGGGAATGGAATACATAGGAAATGTTGTGTCACCCTTCAAAGTTGATGACAGAACCATTGTATCAGTTAGAAATTCCCCACAATCACTTGAAACAGAGACTCACTAAAGATTGGCTTAAAGAATCTGCATCTCTTTTTCTCTAACGTAATGTGATGTGCAGAAGTAGGTGGTTCAGAGCTAGTGCAGCAGAGCCATGATCCCTTCAGGTCTCACACTCTTTCTATCTTTCTCCTCTGCCATCCTGAGGATGTGGCTTCTATTCTTTAGTTCGCCTCATGGTCACAATATGACTATTGAAGCCCCACCATCACATCTGTATTCCAGGCAGGTAGGAGGAGGAGGTGGTAAAGGATAAAAAGGCATATATCAACTGATTTAGCCCCCTCTTTTAAGGAGCTTATCTAGAAGCCTCATTCAGCAATGTCCCAATAACTCATTGGCCAGAACTTAGAGCAAGTCTACTCCTAGGTTCAAGGTAGAATTAAAACTGTATTTTTTTAAGGTGGGCACTTAAAACCATATTTTTTTTTTTTTTTTTTTTTTTTTGTGGTACGCGGGCCTCTCACCACTGTGGCCTCTCCCGCTGTGGAGCACAGGCTCCGGACGCACAGGCTCAGCGGCCACGGCCCATGGGCCCAGCCGCTTCGCGGCATGTGGGATCCTCCCGGACCGGGGCACGAACATGCGTCCCCTGCATCGGCAGGCAGACTCTCAACCACTGCGCCACCAGGGAAGCCCTAAAACCGTATTTTTTTTAAGGTAGGCACTTTGACACCTCTAATAAAATCAGATTTCTTTTACTAACGAAAGAGGAGAGTGGATATTGGGTAAGCCCCTCACCACCTCTGCCACAACTTTACTTTGCCTTGGCTACTTCAGTCCCAGTAGTTAAGGGTAGCCCTGGGGAACACTTTCATAGAGACTAAGCTGTAAGTGGCTTGACCATCAGAAACCTGAGGTGAGCCTGGCCCTGCTCTTAAACTCTTTCCAGCAGCAGCCTCAGTAGCACAGCCCGTCTCTGGGCTGGCCTCAGGTAGGAAAGCACCTATATTGGGGGAGAATAAATACCTTTGGCTTGACCATGTCCCATGGCTGCTGTGAGCCTCAGAGGAGCTAATGCATGTAACAGCACCTCATAAAGTATGATGTCCATGGCCTCACCACTAAGAACCAGCAGCACTGGCATACCTGGGAGCTTGCTAGAAATGAAAATTCTCAGTCCCCCTGCAGCCTTACTGAATCTTTATTTTAACCAGGCCGCAGGTGATTCAGGTGCATTAAAGTTTCAGATGCACTTCCCTCTAGAGCCGTGAGATTGAATCACAAGGGAGGCCAGGTGACAGGAGACAGGTGTGCTCACCTGAGACCCTTCCTCCAGCCTGATGAAGTATCTTGGGAAAGTCACTCTCCCCCTGTGGCCTCGGTCTTCCCAACCGTTTACAGGAAGGGTTTGCACCAGATCCTTGCTCCACAAAGTATGGTCTTGATCAACAGCATCAGCATCACCCTGGAAGAAACGCAGAAACTCAGCAGTCCCCCCAAACCCAGAGTGACTGAAGAAGAGTCTGCATTTTGGCAACCTCCCCAGGTGAGGCATCTGTACGCTAAAGTTTGAGAAACCCTGCACTAGACGCTCTGTGTGCTCTGAAATGAGAAATCAAAGTCATTTAGGCAACTGGTCCCAGGTTCCCAGCCTGTGATGTGGATGTTGGGAGACCACTGATTCCTGAAGTTTCTTGGGTTGGGCTGAGTGGAGATAAACTCCCTTTGAAAGCTCAGTGACTGGCAGAACACAGGGTGGTAAGCCACGCGGCTGGTGCTGTGGGTGCCTGGGCTAGGTCTGGAGCCGGGATCAGACTTGGGGCTTCCTCATCAGGCACTTCTCTGGAGCTGGATGGGTACCTGGAGCCAGAAGCGCAGCTGCAGGCAGCGCTCCGGTGATGGCTCTGGACCACCCCTCCTTCCTGCCCTTCTCCCTCTCCAGGGCAGAGGTGGGCACACCTGAGATGCACAGGTGAACAGCAAATGCATCACGGAGTCAATGCTGCCGGCTTTCAGCTGAAGAAGGCGGGGGAGCCTACCTCACTAGTCTTCTTGCCCCTGAGCACTTCGTTATTTAAAAGAATCCTTTAAGACTGTTTGATGTTTTGGGCTAAATAAAGCTGTGCTCCCTCTCTGATTGAGCTTATAATGGAGTCTAATTTTATAAAGAAGCCAATTAATGGCTTTGTAAATATAAAAGAAAGTATCCCTGCTTCTTTTCTTGACAAAAAGGCCCCAGAAGTTAGTCCTGTAAAAATGTCAAATCTTGCTTTAAAGAATGGCAGGACTTCTCTGAGGAGAATAACAGGAAATGACTCACAGAAGGCGCCCCGAGGCTGCTCAGCTGTACAAAGCGGGGGGCCCCCGGGGGTGGGGGGGGCACCCGGGGGCCCACCCCCACCCTCGCGCAGTAATATGAGGCTGCCGGCTGACTGCAGGGAGGAAGGTGCCCCGCCCACGGAGGGGACGCTGTCTTCTCTAGGCTGGAGCTCTCTGAGGGGCCCATGCTGGCTTGCAGAGACAGACATCACGGTGAGGCTGAGAGTCCAACACTGTCAGGATTTAGCGCCTTGAAGAAAACTCACCTAGAAATGCTAAATTAACCACACATAATTGCCAGTCCAGGGACTCTTACCTGTACTGGACTCTCTCTGGCTCTCATCTTGATCCCATTTGATGAGCCGGTGGAGACCGGGAAGATGTCTTCCTGGGTTCTTGTGGACTAACTCAGACCTGAATCTTCTATTCTGCCACTGAGCTCCCTATCTGTCTGCCTTTCACTTCCTTTCTCTCCCTTCCCGCCCGCCGTCCTCCTCCGCTCCCTTGGCCCTATTCCCTCCTCAATCCATAGGCTCTCCCTGTCCAAGGCCCTCACTAAGGACAGCAGCTCTGCCCCAGAAGCCCAGATCTGATGAATGGGTCAGAAGATATTCATATGGAGCACATCAGTACAGCCACAGCAGCCAAGTCCTAGAGCAAATAAAAGTCCCATGTTATTTTTTTTGTTCTTGGGGAGAAAAGCCATCAGATATTGAATATTTTCCGTGCCAGTTGTGGAGTAGCTGCTGCCTTGAGCCCTTGTACTAGTCAGAAAGCAGAATCCACCTCAGGTGGTTCAGGAAACTTGAATGAAGGACTATTTACAGACTGTGGATGCAGTTGCTTTAGTTACCCATTGCTGTGTTACAAATTACCCCAACATTTTGCAACTTAATATACATTTATGATTTCACATAGTTTCTCCAGGATGAGAATCTGGGGGTGCCTTAGCTGGGTGCTTCTGACTCTCATGAGGTTGTCACCAAGCTGTTCATAGGGGCCACAGTCACCTCAAGACTTGGCTGGGGCTGCAGGGTGCACTTCAGAGCCCATTCAGGGTATTTTGGGCATTTCTGCTCCTGACCATTCCCCTTCAGGCCTCCAATCTTGATGTGTCCTCCTGTTCTTGCTCTTCTCACCCAGAGATGAGGGGCTGCAAGGGTGAGCAAGTTGAGCATACCCTCTCAGCTTCCTTTTTGTTAGTGTCAAAGTGAGGCCCAGAGAGGGCATGGGCATTGCTCAAGGTCACACAGCAAGTTGGTGGCAAAGCAGAGCTCAGGCCCCCGCTGCACTGTGAGGAAGGGCAGGGAAGTTTTCTCAGCATCTCATCAAGGGAGCAGGAAGGCAGCTACAGGCCCCAGTGGCTCTGAGAAAAGAGCCACTGAGCTGTGGGGCTCAGCAGAGCAGTCTTAAGTGTAATTGACTTTAGGCATTAAACTTTTACCAGAATGAGCTCACAAGGTCTGTAGGGAGAAGGAAAGTGCCTGGCATTTCCTGCCTCTTGGGGCAGCGTCTGGGGTGCAGAAAAGCCCATCTTCCAGGCTGCAGGATGGAGCCCTCCCCTGGGAGGCAGAAGAAGGGTGAGGCCCTGGGAGAGACTGCAGGTCAGGATACTGAGTGTTCAGTGGCCACCTGGTTCTCACTAATTCTCGGGGGTGGGGAACGGGAGCTAAGACCACCCACTCAAAGGCGTGACGGCCCTTGAGCAGTCACGACTATGCAATGAGTAACTACTGAGGGGGTGGGGAGAAGGGACAGAGGACTTAGTCCCTGCTCATAGGGAGCAGCCCCCCAACCCCTGGCCATGTCTACTCATCTTTTTATCCTTAAACCTGCCCTACTATCAATCATGGACCTGGTATAAATCACAACCAATCTCCGGGCATCAGTTTTCTTATCTGTATAATGAGGAGCTATACAAGATGATGTCTTGAAACGTTTTGAGCTTTGTCTTTCCCTAATGAAGGAGTTATCCCAATTCTTATCCCAAGGTTTCTTTCCAAATATTGAGGCAGCCACTCTACACATCCAGGCAAGATATCACCTTTGTTTGATGTGTCTCCCCAGCAGCCTCTCCCTTCAGATTTAGTGCTAAAATAAGAGCTCCAGAGGCATATTGAGACTTCCATTTAGATTCAAAAAACTCAAGGGCTTTTTTTTTAAACAGGCTTATTGAAGTATAATTGACATACCACAAACTGCACATATTTGAAGAGTACAATTTGATACATTTTGGCATATATATATATATATATATATATTTGGCCATACCACACGGCATGCAGGATCTTAGTTCCCCAACCAGGGATTGAACCCGTGCCCCCTGCATTGGAAGCACAGAGTCTTAACCACTGGACCACCAGGGAAGTCCCTAGACATATATTTTTCACTTGTAAAATTGATGGTTTTACAAATGAAAACCACCACGATCAAGATAGTAAACAAATCCACCATCCCCCAAAGTTTCTTCATGCCCCTTTATCTGCCCTTTTTACCAACCCTTCCCCTATCCCCAGGTTACCATTGATTTACTTTCTGTCACTATAGTTTAGTTTACATTTTCTTCTTTCTAAAGGAAAAGGCAACCTACAGAATGGAAGAAAATATTTGCAAACCATGTATCAGATAAGGTGATAATATCCAAAATACGTAAAGAACTCATGCAACTTAATAGCAAAAACACAAACAACCCAATTAAAAAATGGACAAAGGACCTGAGTAGACATTTTTCCAAAGAAGACATATGTATGACCAACAGGTACCTGAAAAGGTGCTCAACATCACTAATCATCAGGGAAATGCAAATCAAAACCAAAATAAGATATCACCTCACACCTATTTGAATGACTATTGTAAAAAAGACAAGCCATAACAAGTGTTGCTGAGGGTATGGAGCAAAGAGAACATTTGTACACTGTTGGCGGGAAGGTAAAATGGTACAGCTAATATGGAAACCTATATGGAGGTTCCTCAAAAAATTCAAAACAGACAACCATGTGATCCAGCAAACCCTCTACTCAATATATATCCAAAGGAAATGAAATCACAATCTCGAAGAGATGTCTTCACTCCAGTGTTCACTGCAGCATTATGCACAATTGCCAAAGCAAGGAAACAACCTAAATGTCCATAAATGGATGAATAAAGAAAATGTCCTGTATATATGTACAATAGAATATCATTTAGCCATGAAAAAGAAGGAAATCCTGCCATTTGCAATAACTTGAATGAACCTGGAGGACATTATGCTAAGTGAAATAAGCCAGACACAGAAAGATAAATGCTGCATGATCTCACTTATATGTGGAATCTAAAAAAGTCAAACTCATAGAACCAGAGAGTATAACAGTGGTTACCAGGAGCTGGGGGTAGGGGGTGGGGAGGGAAAATTAGGGAAATGTTGGTCAAGGGGTACAACCTTTCAGTTATAAGATGAATAAGTTCTGTGGAGTCTAACACACACTAGAGTGACTGTAGTTAATGATATTGTATTGCATACTAGAAA
Source organism: Monodon monoceros (assembly GCF_005190385.1). Lineage (NCBI taxonomy): Eukaryota > Metazoa > Chordata > Mammalia > Artiodactyla > Monodontidae > Monodon > Monodon monoceros. The sequence continues at coordinate 60,233,968 of NW_021703780.1, read as the reverse complement.
TTTGCTAAGAGAGTAGATCTTAAGTTTTCTCAGTATACCAAAAGGAAAAAAAGGGTAACTATGTGAGGTGATTGATGTGAGAATTAACTTGACCGTGGGAATCATTTCACAGTGTATACGTATTTCAAACCATCATGCTGTACACCTTAAATATATACAATTTTCATTTGTCAATTACACCTCAATAGAGCTGGGGGGAAAAGAAAAAGAGTATAAGCCATCATTGTGTTTTGGCTCCAAAAGTGATATTAAAATATAGAAAGAGCTTAGAGTATGGGATGGAGGTAAGGAGACTTGAAGCTGTAATGGCACAGAGGATACAATGCTTTTAGTTAGACTGTATGCTCGTTCAGGGTGGCTTGGGTTGGGGGACTGATGGAGATTAAGGAAGACTAAATCAGCACCCTCACTGTCACCTCTTGATACCACCACTGTCTGACTAGCACACTTGAAGTCTACGTTAATAGGGATATATTGTCCAAAGGGAGGGGATAGTCCCTCTCTTGCCCCCTGGGTGCCAGATGCTAGAGGATATAGATTAACCAGAGTTTGCCTAGAGAAGAAGGGAGAAAATGATAAAAGGATTGAAACTACATCAAAGTATTAGAGAACAGAGTACATAGAATTGAGGCTGTTAAATTTAGAGAGGAAGCATAGCACCTCCCACGTAGAGGATGTTTCCACAATGTAAGAACTCTGAAGACATGCATTGTCTCCAGAGGAGAAGAAATGGATAGTAAAAGATCCGTGGACATAACGAGAAAAACTCTGTACCTTCCCTTCAACTTCAATCACACCGTTTCTGTGTGCTACAGTGGTGATATAGCTTAAGCACTGGAGCCAGACTGCTTGGGTTTGAATTCTGTCAGGGCCACTTATTGGTTACGTCGCCTTGAACAAGCTTCTTATTCACTCTACATGCCTCAGTTTTCTCATCAGAATAATGAAGATTCAAAATAGTTTATCCCTACTAGAGCTGTTGTGAAGATTAAACAAGGTAATACTGGAAAGTGGCTACTAAGTCCAGAATAAGTGCTCAATAAATGTTTTTTTATTGCACTTGTCTTCTCACCGCCCCTTTGATGACTCCTGGGCAGTGAGGGACAGGATTGCCCACTGAATGACCCTGGAGGTTCCATCTGGGTTGTCAGGCAACAACCATCTGGGACCAGTGGCTCCCTCTCCTTGAGCAGGAGGAGCTGTACAGGATTGCAGCCTCTCTAAGGACACAGGGTGCTAGTAGCTGACATTCCAAGAGAGCTCTCCTGAACAGCTGGCTCCTGAGTCTGGATTATTTATAAGGCAAACTCTCACGCTTGCTCCATGAAAGCGTAGGGATCCCTTCCTGGAACACCACCGCGCTGTGCCCTGGCTTCTTGAATGCTTCTTGTGGGAAGGGATGAAAAGGTGGGATCATGTATCTCATCTTGTTGGCTATGACTTTCTTGTGAAGCCTGCTCTGTGCCCACGATGTGTGTTGTGGTGTTACCTTCACCTACCTCCCCACACCCTTCTCTGAACCGTCTCCTCACCTTTATTCTCTGAGAGCATGGCCCCCAGGGTGAGTCCTCTGGTATGCTCACCCCTCCACGATTTAAGTCTGCTCCCGGGGTTTCAAATTTCACCCTTGTGCTGAGGACTCTTGTCCAAGCCATGTCCTCAAGTTCCAAGCCTGGCTGAACATTGTCACTTGGACCTGGCATCTTAAACCTTCAAAATGTTCAAAACTGAATTGATTTTTAGATTTTCTTCTTCCTTCATGAAAACAAACAAAAATAAATGAAAAAAACCTTATCCCTCCTAGGCTCATTAATTTGGTAACTTGTGCTGCCATTTATCTTGTCACCCTGGCCCTTAAGGTTCCTCCCTAGACACCTCCCCCATGGACAGGCATTTGGCACAGGTATCTGAGTCACACCGCATTGCCCCCTGCCTGCGTCCTCACTCAGTGCCTCTTCCACACCAGGATCCGCATTCTGATCTCTTTCTCCTCCATTCCACCTGAATACTCTGTCCAGTTAATTTCCTCCCCTGCTCAAACACCGACAATGCCTCCTTATTACCTAAATATGTTAGCACCCTTCGCTCTGGCATTCGAGGCTCTCCACAAAACTGTCCATTTCTAGATTCAGCTGCTGCTGCTCCACTGTCTATACTCTGAGCCCAGTCAATTGAGGAGCTCATGCTTCCTTCCACTGTTTACACTCCTTACACTCCAGGGTGCTGCCTATACTGTCTCCTCCCCTTCAAACACCCTCCCAAACCACCTCCATCCGTCACAATCCCACACATTACCCAGCTCATCTCAGATGCCCCTCTCTCTTGTGAAGCCTTCCTGTGAGCCTGTCTACACTCACACTTTGAGAGCAGAGCTGTGTCCTGGTTCATGCACTTGTTATTTTGCATTGTATTGTCATCACACAAACACCTGTCTAAATCTCCTCCCAATTAGCATATATACTCTTGAGGTCAAGAGCCATTGGTTAGAAGCAGTTTGCACAAGGTGGTATTGCATTGGCCCTCCGGAACTTGTCTATTGACTGAATTGAGCAGGGGCTGATTTGCCTGGAGAAAAGAAGGCTCAGAAGACAGGGGACTGGCTTCATGTGCCCGTAGGGCTGTCTATGGTTGACATTCAGCACGGCCCCAGAAGGACAGAGCTCAGACCAACATCTCTGCCTCTTGGGGGTATCCTGGCTCCTTGCACAGTGAGAGCTGTCTCTGGGGAGTGTGAGTTCTCTAGCACCCATCCAAGGTAATTAAACACTTCCTTGCCTTGACTCTCTTCTCCCCCTTTAGCCCTCTGGCTCTTTGAGCTCTAGGCTCATACAGAGAGATGCTGTGTAGCTTTCAGAAAAGAACATGTTGGGCATTTGCTGCCATCTAGTGAAGGAAGCATGGCTCAGCCTCTTGCAGAAGCCAGAGGGAGGGATCCTGTGTTCTCCCCAGAAGCTGGCTCCAGGAATCCAGCACTGGCGAAAGGGGACCATGTGGGGGTGGACAGGTGTCTGTGAGAAGGGCAGAAGCTATTGCACAGGACAGATTATATTCAAGCCCCTAAACTGTAATCTGGAATAGACAAGACCATGTCCTTCCAGGTCCTCCCTTGCCTCCAGCCAGGGGATATCCCTAGTAGAATCAGGGCCAGCCATCTTTTCCAGAAAACTTGGTAGGGATCCGTAAAACACCCAGAGTTCATAATTGGAGGCATCTTTTAGGGAAGACACAGGTAATCCCCAGGGCCTCAAGCAGAACTGGCCATGACTTTAGAACTGGTGATTTCCACAAGGCTCTTGCAGCCCTATATGGGAGCCCTGTGGCCCTGTCTCAAAAGTGCCCTTGTTCTGGCCACTCCCCTGCCTCAGCATGGCACAGAGGCTCAGGCTCCACCTGCTGAGTGATGGCACACTCACCGGGCTATTGTGAGGTACAGATGAGATTATGCGTGGCAAATGCTTAGCCAGTGCCTGACACACAGCAAATGCTAAGTAAAAATTAGATATTGATAATAATTAGATAATGATATTACTACTTTTTGCCAACGCTCCAGAGCACAAGGCTGCCTACAAAACTCAGGCCCTGGACATGAATACATTGAGTCATGGTTAGATCTTGTGCACATTGTAAATAAGCACGCCCTCCGTGCACCACAGTATCTGGCATTGGCCTTACCTCCACTGGACAGTGAAGGGCAGGGCAGAGGCTCAGGCCTCAGACTCCAGGCTGCTTACAGACACATCAGCTCCTCCAGTCTGTCTGAGATACAGGATTCCAGGACTATTTCTGTAGGGTTCTCCTCCAAGCCTAGATTATCACAGTGTAGTTCTTTGTCCCCAGTCCAGCTAATGTCTTGTTTGGCCTCTGGGCATCTCCAGTTTTTAGGGAGGTCCTGGGCTACTCCTGGGGCCAGGCCCTTCTGATCGACCTGGTTGTTCTCTGGGCTGTGTTTGATGCAGACATTCAGCCAGAACTGAATGTAGGGCTCATCAAATGCCTGAGGTCACCGGCTAACCAGTATGTCTTATGGCTCCCCCGCCCTGGGGTCCAGGTGTTGTTAAGGGGTTGCTCTCTCCATCCAAGTTGCGCATTGCAGATATTTTAACCAGAGGTAAGTGAGACTGTCTTACTGGTTCCAGCCAGTGGTGTGCTGAGCCAGCTCCGGGCAGCTCGCGAGAACTGATTGTGGACGTCTCTTCCCAACTCTACGTTCAGAAACATGTTGGTAGCTTGAAATCAGTCATGATGGGAGTATTCACCACAGAAATCAGTAAATGCTACAAATCATGGCTTTTTTTTCCTGAAGAGCAATTGTTATACACTTATCAGCACACCACTGGCTCCCGCCTTTAATTCCAAGCAAAGTACCACATTTAAACCACTACTCACACAACCACCAAACAAGAGGATTTTTAGTGTAGTGTCTGAATGAAATGCAAACTGAAAGTCACATTTATTTATTTTTTCCCTGGAAATATATAACAGAGATTGCAGCTGGTGAAAGATACGGTGGTAACTGACAAGTCATGACCATGCTTTTAGGTTTGAAATAAACCCCAAAAGCTTAATGCTGGTTAAAAAAAAAATCTGCAATAAGTATTTATTGGCAGGTTTTGAATTTTCACTTAGCATGCAGAAGAGTTATGTGTGATAAGCCATATATTTTATAGGGGAAAACATCAAACAAAGGTATTGGATACTGTACTTAAGAACATTTGGAAAAACACAATTTAAAATATTAATGTTTTCTGTTTCTTATTAGTTTCTTTTGATATAATTTGAACTGTGCTTCAATCGTCACATTAGTGTCCCCTACAGCAGCGGTCCCCAACCTTTCTGGCACCAGGGACCAATTTTGCAGAAGACAGTATTCCACAGACTGGGTTGCGGAGGGGTGGTTTGCGTGGAATGCGAGTGATGTGGAGCGGCAGATGAAATCTTGCTGGCTCGCCCTCTGCTCACCTCTTGCTGTGCGGCCCAGTTTCTGACAGGCCACGGACCGGTAGTGTGGTCTGCAGCCCGGGGGTTGGAGACCCCTGCTCTACAGCCCATTCTAGTGTCTTTTTCCTGGTTAAAACAGTACCGGTGGTTATAGTCGGGCAGCCTTATCTTATATCTCTGTAAGAACCATTTGAAGTGAACTCAGAAACACCATTTCTTTTAGCCAGAAAAAGAAAAATGGAATGGCTAGTTCAGTGAGTCCACTGCTTGTTCGCACACTGAGCTGTGGACCCCTTGGAGCTCAGAGGCTGGAGGCAAGGCTCTGAGGCTGTGAGGTAGGGGTGGAGGTGAGGGGCTCAGTCATAGTGGACCTTGCCCTCAGCCACCCCAGAGCTGGACAAGTCTCCATTGCAGAGTGTCTGGAGGGGTGAATGAGGCCTGTCTTCCAAGGTACACTTCGTCTTCATCATGTACTTTCGAAAGGCCTTTTGAATAACAGCAGCACATCTTTCCTCTTCCTTCCTCTTGGTGGTGGTGACTATGGGTTCATATAACTTCTTGAAAGGGTTGGCTTCCATGAACTTCTCCTCCATCACTGCTTTCATGCTATCCAGGCCACTGGACTCACCAAGTACCCTAGCGGTGAAAGCGAACAGAATATCCAGGCAATGAAGGCGATCTCCGCTCACCATGGGCAAGTCCATGACTAAAAATTGGTATTTATTTGGCTTTGCCACACGCAGAGGCTCAGGAAGGGCATCAGCAAAGTCAGAAAGAGCAGAATATTTGATAAATTGTGTTGCTTCCGGGTCAAACTTTTCCCAGACTTCGTAGAATATTTCAAAGTCGTCTTCACCCAAAGGGTCCTCACTTTCTTCAGTGGCTATATTGAAGTTTTCTAAAATCACAGCAATATACATGTTGACCACGATGAGAAAGGAGATGATGATATAACTGACGAAGTAGGTTATGGCTATGGCAGAGAGGTGACAGTTCTCTGACTTGGGGTTACATGAGTCTTTTGATTGCAACATGGGGCTGAGGAGGGCATCCCAGCCTGCTGATGTGGTTATCTGGAAGAGGCAGAGCATGCTGCCTTTGAAAGTTTTGAAGTTGAATATGTCATCAATTCCAGACTCTTCCTTCACTTTGCAAAAACAGTTCATACCAAAAATGGCATAAATAAACATAACCAGAAAGAGTAGAAGACCAATGTTGAACAGAGAGGGAAGAGACATCATTAGCGCGAAAAGGAGAGTTCTGATTCCTCGTGCTGCCCGAACAAGTCTCAGGATTCGGCCAATCCGAGCCAAGCGGACAATTCTGAAGAATGTTGGAGGGAAAGGAATGTGTGCCTGGGTTTTCAAGGCAGAAACAATTGTACCTTAAGAGAAGGAGAAGGGTCAATAAATTTCCAGCAGGCAGACTGACATAGCCTCTCTCTGCTGCCTTGAATCCGAGTGGGAGCAACTTTCTATCATTACTTCTTAATTTATGTACAAAATTAAGACTTTTTAACCTATATCAGGGAAAATATATATCTGTGTCTTAAGTTGGAGAATAATTTCCAAGGTTCGTACAGTTTTAGATGGGACTTTAGATGGGATAGGACATCTAAAATACTGAGGACCCCCAAGGAAAAGAAATAAAATGCTGTTTATGACAGGTTATTTTATTAGTTATTGTATGCACTAGAAGTACCTTATCCATGTTGGGCATTTAAAGTTATTCATGGGGTAACAAATATAAGTTTTCCATATTTATTGTATATATAGAATGGAAAACTACGGATGGAGTTATTTAGATTAGAATGCAAGGAGAAATTTCTGCTACTGAAGGTCAGCTTGAGCCTAAGTTATCAGTGGAAGTTGTACGATCCCAGCCCAAAACTTCTTAAACGAACAGGTTCTTATCATAGAGGAATTTGAACACAGCCTGCTACAGGCGAGGACAGGGCTGGAGAAAGAGGGTGGTGTTGGGATGTTCCTTTTTGGGCTAAAGCTGCCATGGATCTTTCATCTTTGTCAGTATGCTCATTCCAAGTTCTTCTGGAAGACCTAATTCAAAAAGCTTAAGGGACTAAATTGGAGACAGTTTCTCTGATGTTGTAGATACACCAGAAATGGCATCTCAAGCAAAGGTTTCTGCAGACTGCTAAATATTTGGCCTAAAATGTCACCCTGTTTTCTCATTGCCTGCTCCGCAATCAAGTGATACAAGAATTTAAAACAACTCACATTTTGGCCCAAATATTATAGAATGGCTGGAACATGCTTGCCTTGTATAAGACATGGCCTGGTTCTTGCTCTGGGGATCCTCTAAGGTCATTAGGGGTGATGGGTGGCCAACACTACCTGCCATCGCCTAATGACTAAAGAGAACTAGTTGGTGATATACTTCACTGACTGCCTGATTGTATCAAGGAAGTTTAATTCATATGCTAATTGGGCAGGCAACTCTGGTGAGATGTGGAATTGACTACAAACCAATTCAGCAGCAACTGGAGGAGGTCCCTCCTTTAAGGCCCACCTCCTCCATGAATATTTCTTTGAGTAATCAAGCCCAGAGTAATCTGTCTTTTCTCTGAGCTCAGTTCTTTTGTGTACCATGTGATTTGGGGTTCAATCAATTTCTCTTTTTCTGATCCCTTAAGGTGGTAGGTCTTAATACCTCAATTGGATTGTAAACCCCATAGAGAGAATAACTTTGACTCACTCATTTTGTATTTCTCTAAAAGCTCAGGGGAGAGCATGAGAAAATGTAGAGGCTAAGGATTGGATGGCAGATCAACTGGCAAAAACATAGAAAATACTGCCCACATTGGTGAGTAGGACTTGGCTCAATGTGTGGACCTTCTCATCCATTGGAACAAGATGCTATACAGTGCTATGCAGTGTAGCTGCAATCGCTTAGCAGTTGTTCATAGGACAGAAGTCAGAGATATTTCCATGAACTCTACAGCGCCTGGCACTGCCTGCAGAAGGTCAGTAAAGAGTGAAATGAATGAGCTGCTCTCTGCATATTGGAGGAAGAGCCCTTTAAGTGCTCACAGGGCTGCCCCAGACTCATCCTGTCATCATTTTCTAACTTTACTGCTGCTGTCGATTTCACCAGGAAATGACTAATAATGCTTGGAATTGACTAATAATGATTAACAGTCTATGTAACCGTAACCATGTGGAAAGATCTATTACTAAACCTTATCTACATAAACTTTATGGCTTAGAAACCAGAACAGACTATGAACTGTACCATTCATTTTCTTGGTCTCTGAAACATCTGCATTGCTGCTGTGGTGATAGGAACCAAAATATTTTGATCCAGCATATCTGTTTAATGCATCCTTTCTGAGATAGCACAAAAACTTCCACTTGTGAAATCAGTTTTCATTGTCTTCATTGCTCTTTGAACTATGAGAAGAGCCCCTGGGCAGTTTTACACAATTATAAAAAGTCAAATTACCAGTTTAGTTAAAAGCAGACTTCAAAAACCCAGAGTGAAATCTTATAGCTTAGTCATGAAGAATTTAATTTCAAAGTTGATGTGTGTGTGTGTATGTTTTATAAAAAGGTATATGGCAATAACCCTCTTTTTTCCCTATTCTTCTTCCATAAATCTTATAGTTAATTTCTGCCTGTGGTTAAGAAAAATATGCTGATTATAGAGTGAGGCTGGTTGGTGAATGGGATCCGAGCAGTTGAGACAAGTGTAGTTCCCACTGTGGTTTAAGTTAACATGAGATACAGAATAAAGATAAAGCATTACTTGTCCTTATGACACACTCTTGCAAACCCCATCTAGGCTGGGCCATGGAGGCCCTATATAAGGAGGAGGTACGGGAAGGCCTGGCAATGTCACGGGTGCACAGTAATTGTGATCTGACATCAACATGGATTTTGAACTAGGGAAAAACATGGAAACTAAATGCCGCATCCTTAAGACAAGAAATGCTCTTTAGTTGCACAAGAAAGGTAGAACTTTGACTCAACTCCCTGGATAAAGCAGGTAGCCCCACAAAAACTTTGAAGTCATCTTAATTTTGTCTACCTCCGTTGAATAAATTATCCACATAATTATTTAACTCTATTTCAATTGTGTAGATAGTGAAGGGAATGGAAATTACTCTGTATCTCCTAGCAACTCCCCAAAGAGAATGGCATTAGTTCATCTGTCTATTTCTTCAGAAATCACATTAAGCTTAATTTTCTGCTTTGTGGACGCTCTGGACATAATTCCAAATGATAAGATTTATAAGTTGACTTCTGGCTCTTAGATTAAAGCCCCTCTGGCTGCCAATTTTACTTACTAACGATAGAAATGACCACGATCACACAATCAAATAAATTCCAGCCACTGGTGAAGTAGTATTGCCTCAAAGCAAAGATTTTGATGAGACACTCAGTTGTAAAGACGACCACAAAGGCCAGGTTGAGACGCTCAAGGAAGAGTTCCATGGCTTTGGACTGGCCATATGATTCAGCCATCATGCTAACCATGTTGAGGAAAATGAGGGTGATGATGATGATGTCAAAGACCTGGTGTGTAACTAGGTCAAAAACAAGACCCTGGCATTTGTTCTGAGGAAAAAAAAAAAAAGGAATCATAGATCATTTTGAGTTGTAGGAATGAAATCACATACATTAAAAGGCACATACAGCAGCATCTGTCCTCTCTTACAATTAAAGCAGTTTCTTGGAAAATGCACAGACCTTTTTTAAAGGGCAAGAAATTCTTCTATAGATATTTTTTCATTTAATTTCATTAAATTTAATTAGATAACTGATTTTAAGTTGTAGGCTTATAGCTTTAATTCCATTTTGAAACCAAATAAGTAAATTAATTAAATTTTTAGTAACAACATAACTTTGATGTGGTGGGTGATTTGTTTTTGCTGAAATAAAATAGCTCATGTTGGATTTAATCATAAAAAATGAAGTTCGGTCTCCGTATTTCACCTGCTTCTGTATTTTGACTTCAATAATACTAATGCAGAGAATACTTGCTCACATAATTATGTTGGACAAAAGAGAATTAACATCTCCAAGCCTCCGTTTGTCAGTTCAGAATAATCAGATCTTATACTTAACCAAAACTCTGTATTCAAGCAATTCTTGAATGCCAATTTTCTAATTCTTGTTCACTTAAAGATAAGGCTAGATAAATGGGATTCTGATCCAACGATTACTAAAAATGGAAACAGAAAAACTGATTATTTCACGTTATTACTGATGGTGAACTTGCATATTGGTTTGTACATGGATGGCCTGCTCCAAAGTAAAAATGTGCTGATTGCTCTGGTACAGGTTCTAACTCAAGTTTGCATATCTAATCTACCATGTGCAGTGAAATGACTCAATTATTCCACTATTTTCTTTAATTTAACATCTATAACATACCACTTTGTTCTTTACTTAAGTGGAAACTTTTCTTAAACACAAACTCAGACACTGATATTGTATGGCATACTTGGCTATACACTGGTTGTTTTACATTATATGTATATATTAGATTATTTCATATTACATATCATCTAATCAAAGTATACATATAGTATTCTATTTAGAAACCTCATAGACCCCCTAAGAATTCATCTTTATAACCCCTGGCATCTGTTAAGGTAATCCAGGCAAGAGATGATGTTGGTCTGTGGTGGTAACAGTGGAGAAAGACATGAGCATTTAGGTTTAAGAACTAATATGGAAGTAGAAGCAGCAGGAGTCAGAGAATGTTTGAATGGAGGAGGTTATGGGAAAGTTAAAGCTGAGGCTATAATTTCTGCTTGGTGGAGCATTCAAACAACCAGAGAACAGGGGATGAGGAGTTCTGGGGGGAGATGATGAATGTGTCCTGAGCACATGGAGTTTGAGGTGCCAGTGGGGCATCCAAGGGGACATGGGCAGGTAGAGGTATTGGTCTGGAGCTCAGGCAGAGAGCTGGAATGCAGATGTGGAGTACAACAGCACCAGTACTGATATGAACTAAAACCAAGAGAATGAATGATATCACTCAGGGAGAGCAAGGGCAATGAGAAGAAAGAGGGTCGGGACGGCAGTGGTAAGATACTACCTGTAAGTTTGTGTCTTTCAAACTTTGCTCCAGGAGCCCTAAAGCTTTTATCAAGGAGTCTGGAGAAGAAACTTGAATGTCAAATGCATTTCCTATGTGAGAATGCATCCGGGAAGTCAGAAAGGACCTGGAGAAAAGATACTTTTAAGGGTGCTCTCCAGGGAAGCAGAACGAAGGCTGAGAATAAATGTAAGGAACGGTAAGCATTGGCCTTACAGTTCAACCCTAATATTTAGAAAATGGAGATTAAAAGTATAAGCTACCAAACGTGGTAGATGATCAAAACACATTCTATGTCATTTTAAGATGTACAGGGACTCCTATACCTCAGGATAATTTTTAACCCCAGTAATGAAGCTACCTTGTGGGGGTACCTCAGGTAGAATCAGAAATGATTCCAGATTTCTTGCTCTTACTGCTAGAAAGAATATCCATCACTCCTCAGGTTAAAACAGCTGTATTTTCCCCTCTATGCAATTGCTATTCCTTTGTTCCAAAGGCCAAAAGATAATATGTAGACTTTAGAGATTTAAAAAAAATCTGTGGGGAGGTAAAGTTGTGAGTTAAGGGCTAACAGCTGATTTGAAGTCTTAGCTCAAACTCAGGGACACCAGGGGATATGCTTTTGGGTTTATCTCATGCAAAACTGCTCTCTGGAATACAGAGGTTAAGATAAATGTTCAGCATTAACTGGTGAGTTGTACGTGGCTGTCGGAATCACTCATTGTGAAATCTTGATTGGTGAGCCATGCAGGAAGGGCTTTGGGATAGCACCTACTCCCCGATGAGCCATGCAACAAACAAGCTATAAAAGATGGTTAAGGAATGGAGGTGGCAGCTTCCCTTCGTTAAAGCCGTCCATGCCCACTTCAAGCTCATCTCTCACATCCTAGCATGTCCAATGCAGTGGAGAGGCCTAGAAGCTGCATCCATGCCACTGCAACTTCTGTTCGGCTGTGTGCTGCACTGCTGGCTTCATATCCTTCATGAAGTAAACTGGTAAATATGTGTCTCAAGAGTCTTTTAGTTAATTCCAAATCTGGGACCAACTGGTACTGAATCGGTTGTTGCATAGCGTGCACATGTAAATAAAAATGTCCTGTCTTTTTTGTTGGCTCAAGTTCAAATAAGAACTTCAAAGTGAAATTAGTACTAGAAAGTGAGTTTGGTACTTAAAAGCTAGATCTGACTTAGGTAAAATGAAGTTCCACATACTGTCATCAGATGAAAATTTCCCAAATATATTGATAATTTTATCATTAACCCTTTTGTAAAAATTCTTCATTGTATAAATTCTAAACACTTGGCCCTGACATTTGTAGACATTTTTAGTGCAACACAAATGTTTAATTCTAGTGGGATGGATTTTGTGTATGCCTGAAAACATGCTCTTTTATTCAACAAATAACTACTAAGAACACACTTTACTCTGTTCTGATTGCTGGGAATAGCAGGAAGTTAAACATACCTTTGATAATTTGTGGTCTCATGTTTGAATGAAAATCTCCAAATCCTCTACATGTATCAGATAACAAGCCCCTCTTCCATACTGCTTTCCCAGACTTTTCGGCCCCACTGATCCTCCCTGTCTTGAAAGCCTTCAAACTCACTTGTCAGAGCTACCAACTGTGCCTGTTGTATTACTTTATAATCTAATGCTCTCAAATTCCAGCTCCTCAATTAGACTGTAAGCACAGAGCAGTCCTGTTAGTATCTCGTAAGGCAGGATTCAGCAAAATATGGCCCACAGGCCAAATATGGCCCATCACTTGTTTTAGTGTAGCCCGTGAGCTCAGAATGGGTTTTACTCAGGATGACTTTTGGGAGAAAAACACAAAAGAATAAAATTTTGACACACGAAAATTATATGAAATTCAAATGTTGGTGTTTATAAATCAAGTTATACTGGAACACAGCCAAGCACATTTGTTCTATATCGCCGACGGCTGCTTTTGTGCTACAACATCAAAGCTGAGTAGTAGCAGCAGAGACCACATGGCCTGCAAAGCTTAAAATATTTACTGTCTGACCTTTTACAGAAAAGGTGTGCACGTTCCTGACATAGAAAGTTTATCATAAATACCTGTGAAGTGGAAGTGAGTATGCATGACCTCAACTTCATACCAGAAAAAGTTGGTAAAAGATATTATAAATACATTTTCAATTGGCCAAGAGTAAATTAAAACTAACTGCTAAATTCACATCATTGCAATGAGTATATACTAAGCAGCTATTGTGTGCTCACTAAAAGGTAAATTAAAGTTGTTGCCCAAGCTCTTACTATTGAATTTGAATGTCTAATCTTCCGAAGGACTTGAGCCATACATCAGTGGTACCTGGGTTCATACTGACTTCTTAGGTAAAGTCTATAAATTTAAAAATTAAAGGAGAATGGCACTACAGATATGAGTTCCTCATAACCACTTAATGCATCTATGTGTTTAGAATCAATCAACTGCTCTCACCAGAGGCCTTGGGATGGGCCTTTGAGGTTTTTTGGATCCTAATTTTTTCATTGCATTATAGTATTTCTTCTGTTCTTCTGTCAGAAAGATGTCTTGGCCACCTAAGTATATGGAGAAGATGAGAGCTAATTATCATTAATGGATTTTTGGAAACAAGTTCTGAATTTTCAGAAATAGTTTTAAAGTTATATTACATTTCCATCAACAATTCCTAAAATTCCAATGGGAAGCAGAAAGAGACTCTGGGGGAGGGCTGAAAGGAAATAGGGTTTATTAAATTAAGGAAGAAGGGAAAAATGTTACTTTTATCAGTTACATTTCTCTTTTTATAATATAAACAAAGATTACAAATTCTTTGCGAACCACCACAGAATCTTTACAAAAACTGAATATATTTCAAGTTGTATAAATCAAACCACAATGAAACAAAAATAGAAATTAGTAACAAAAATTTAAACAAAAAATCCTACAAAGTGACAATTAAAATTCTCCTAAATATGTGAATGCATATATCACTACTAGTAAAATTTCAAAAAAATCTGTCCAGAGCCATTCTCAGAAAAAGAAAAAAAAAAATTAGAGAGCTTTAAATGTTTTTACTTCTGGGGAAGAAAGAATAGAAAAATGAAGTAAGATTTTCATTTCTGGAAATTGGGGTTGGGGGAGTCGTAAAACATCTAGAAATGTGGGATAAAATGGAACAGAATTCCTTTAAAAGACATAGCTGACATAAAAAGAAACGAAATTCAGTTATCTGTAGTGAGGTGGATGGACCTAGAGTCTGTCATACAGAGTGAAGTAAGTCAGAAAGAGAAAAACAAATACCGTATGCTAACACATACATATATGGAATCTAAAAAAAAACAGTTCTGAAGAACCGAGGGGCAGGACAGGAATAAAGACGCAGACAAATAGAATGGACTTGAGGACACGGGGAGGGGGAAGGGTAAGCTGGGACGAAGTGAGAGAGTGGCATTGACAAATATACACTACCAAATGTAAAACAGATAGCTAGCGGGAAACAGCCACATAGCACAGGGAGATCAGGTGCTTTGTGACCACCTAGAGGGGTGGGATAGGGAGGGTGCGAGGGAGACGCAAGAGGGAGGGGATATGGGTATAGATGTATACGTACAGCTGATTCACTTTGTTATACAGCAGAAGCTAACACAACAATGTAAAGCAATTATACTCCACTAAAGATGTTAAAAAAAAAAGAAATAGCTGAACTTGCACAAAAGTAAGGTACATCTCCATCGTCCGAAAATCAAGAGAGATCAAAAAGAAAGAGTGGTAAATTAGTCCTGAAGCCATGGCTGGCCTAATGGCATTTGCTAATCTCTGTAAAAACAGGAATCTTGGGATTTAGGAATCTTGGGATTTAATAACTACAAGGGGGTCATGGGGAGAAGGCAGTGGGGTTAGGCCAAGGACCCTGTGTGAATCTGGAGCTCTCCAAGTGCTGCCATTAAAGGGTGAAGAAGAAAACCAAACCTGTCTGTTGGCAATGGAAGACAACCAGAACACTGTCTCAGTCTGTACTATGGGTAAAAACCCAGTCTTCCCTGATAATTTGTGAATCCAAGCCTGCCTTGATGAGGGTGTGTGGTTTGAATTTACACCACCAGTATGGACCAAAAATATACAGCCCTAGGACAGTCTTTTCAACAAATGGTGCTAGGAAAACTGGATATCAACATGCAAAAGAATGAAGCTGAATCAGTGCCTAACATCATATTAAAAAATTAACTCAAAATGGATCAAAGACATAAATGTAAGATCTAGAACAATAAAACTCTCAGAAGAAAACATAGAACAAAAGCTTCACAACACTGGATTTGGCAGTGATCTCTTGGATATGACACAAAGGCAAAAGGAAACATAGACAAATTGGACTTCATAATAACTTAAAAATTTTGTGCATCCAAGACACTATCAATGAAGTAAAAAGGCAACCCACACAATGGGGAAAATATTTGCAAATCATGTATCTGATAAAAAATTAATATCCAGAATATATAGAGGACACCAAAAATATAACAACAGAAAGACAAACAACCTGATTCAAAAACAAGGGCTTGAACAGGCATTTCTCTAAAGAAGATATATGAATGGCCAGTAAGCACATGAAAAAAATGTTCAGTGTCACTAATCATTAGGGAAACGCAAATCAAAACCAAAATGAGATACCACCTCACATCTATTAGAATGGCCACTATCGAAAAAACAGAAACAAGTACTGGTGAGGATGTAGAGAAATTAGAACCTTTGTATACTGTACATATTACCATATGATCCAGCAATTCCACTTCTAGGTATAGACCTAAAAGAATCAAAAGCAGGGTCTCAAAGAGATGTTTGCACACCTATGTTCATAAGAGCTTTATTCACAATAGCTAAAATGTGGAAGCAACCCAATTGTTCATCAAAAGAAGGATGAAAGAGCAAAACATGGTATATACATAGCCTTAAATAGGAAGGAAATTCTGCAATATGTTACAACACGCATGAACCTTAAGGACATTATGCTAAATGAAGTAAGCCAGTCACAAAAAGACAAACACTATACGATTCCACTTACATGAGATACTGAGAATAGTCAAAATCACGGAGACAGAAAGTAGAATGGTAGCCACCAGGGGCTGGGGGCGAGCATGGGGAGTTATTGTTTAATGCATGTAGAGTTTCAGTTTTACAAATGAAGAGTTATGGAGATGGATGGTGACGATGGTTGCACAACATTATGAATGTAATTAATACCACTGAATGTACACTAAAACTGGATAAGACGATAAATTTTATGTTATGAGTGTTTTGCACAGTAAAAAAAAAAAAAAAAAATTGAAAAAAAGAACAGCCCTAGAAGTTAACCAGGTTTTTTCAGGATGCCTGGCAGACACAAGTGTCTTCAATAATCTTATGCATCATGATAGTATTAATACTATTATTATGAGACTGTCCTATGTGTGTGTTGCGAGATAAATAAAATGAGTAGTTATGGAAAATTTTAAGGTATCATCTTTTGTACCCATGAGAACCAGTTTTCTCAGTGTGGAAAAGAGGAGATATAGATGTACTGGTTAAGTGAAAACCTTGTAGTCATGAATTTGAATGATGAGTATTCATATTTCCACATATATATTTCCTTGTAGTCCTAAATTTGAAGTAGCTCTGCCCACTGAAAAAGTCTCAAAATAATCACAATAAGCATTCCAGACTGTCTTGGAACACCACCTCCCAGCACAACTTAGAGAAATGGCTGATTCCAGATCTGGGGCAGGAAGGGTACAAACAAGGCCTAGAACATATTGTCATTCCAGAGAGCAAGGAACTCATCCAATGGGAGGACCTTATTTGAATCCTAATTTGAAAAGAAACAAACTTTAATATCAGTCAGTCAATCAATGAAAGAATGAACACAGATTTTGAGAAAATAAAAGACTGGAGGAAATTTGAACACTGACTGGGTTTTTGACGAGTTTAAAGAGCTCATATTAAACTTTTTAGATTTGATAATGGAATTGTAGTTATATTTAAAAAGAGATATGTTCTGAAATATCAGTGAATGAAATAATATATCTGTGATTTGCTCTATAAAAAATCCGGTGGAAGGATTGGGTAAGGGCATAGATGGCATAAGGATGTTCTTAAATCAATAAATGTTGTGCTGGGTGATGGATATTTTAGGTTCACTCTACCATACTCTTGTGCATGTTTGAAATTTTCTGTAATAAAAAGTAAAACAAAAAAGAACAAAAATGCTATGGACTGATCAAAACAGTGATTTCAAATGTAAACTTAAATCTAAAATCACAAGGCCTGACATTCAAATTGTAGGTGCATATTACAGAGGTGACACCACATAGTACACTCCTGAATAACAGCAGCCATATAGTTGCCTGGGACCGTGAATGATTCTCCCAGCAGACACAAAGAAAGCTCAACAGTATCAGGATACATTGTGGATGAATTTAAGAAGTTCAACAGAAAAATAAAAGTGAGCCACAAAACAATTAGGAAAACCAAAGGTGAATATTTAGTTACCTGATTTTAGGACTGAGAAATGCCTTCAGTATATAAATGCAAGAAAAGAAGGCAAAAAGGACAAGATTGAGAGTTTGACTTCATAAATATGCTAAATGTCTATAAGTTAAAACTGTCATTACAAAAATGTAAGAAGCAAGTCACAAATTGGAGTTACTATATAAAAACATAAGAAAAAGATGATAATGTCAATTTTAAGAAGAGACAAAGACAGTAAACAGATAACTCAAGGAAGAAATACTTATGGCCATCAACCTGTGAAAAAGTGTATAACTTCATAAATGGTCAAATGAATGAATGTAAAACTATGAGATAACACTTTTACCCATCGAGCTGGAAAAGATAATTAAAAATTACAAAAGTCAGAATGATTAGAACAGAGTAAACAGGCATCTTCATATCTTGCAAAAGGATGGGACCCAGAACAGCATTTCTGAAAGGTAATTTGACAATATATCTTTAATGCCTTAAATTCTAGGAACTTATCCTGAGGAAATAATCAGAGATACACAGAGAGAATTTTAAGAATGTTCATGATTATTTTAGAAGAGCAAGAAATTTGGAAATGACCCTAAATGTCCTTAAAAAGGGGAGTGGGGGGAATGATTAGAACAAATTATGATCTATCCATAATATGGGATGAAATTCAGCCCTGAAAATTCTTATAACAAAGATGATCTCATGACATGAACTCATAACTAATGGAGAGGATAGTTAAAAGTATTACATAATTTCAACGGTGTAAAAGAAATATTTAGTTAAAAAGTAACAGGAAAAGATGGTACCAAAATGATGAGGCTTAATCTAAAATCGTTATTATTTGGCGGTCATCTTATGGGTGATTTAAATATTCCTTTTCTCTTCCTTTTTTTCCACATTTACTACAGTGCTCCTATAGATTGTAGAATCAGAAAAATAAATATCTGTTGTTACAATGCACGGGGAAAAAAACTCCCTAAAAAAACCTGTCTCTTCCCCAACCATCTTCTTTCCAAGTAAGTTCAGTAAATCTGCTGAGATTTGGATGTTGAGAGGCAAGACACAAGTTTACTGAAAAAGCGTTTACAGATTTTCCTGTACTTACAATGGTGTTACATCCTGATAAACCCATTGTAAGCTGAAAATATTGTAAGTTGAAATGCATTTAATACACTTAACCTACTGAACATCATAGCTTAGCCTTGCCTACCTTAAACATGTTCAGAACACTTACTTTAGCTTATAGTTGGGCAAAATCACGTAACAAAAGCCCTATTTTATAATAAAGTGTTGAATACCTCATGTAATTTATTGAATACTGTACTGAAAAACAGAATGGTTGTATGGGTACAGAATGTTGTAAGTATATATCGATTGTTCACCCTCAGTGAGTGCGTGGCTGACTGGGAGCTGTGGCTGCTGCTACCCAGTGTCACAAGAGAGTATTGTACTGCATATCTCTAGCCCAGGAAAAGATCACCATTCAAAATCTGAAGTAAAGTTTCTACTCAGTGAGTATCACTTTTGCATCATCATAAAGCTAAAGTCGTGTAAATTGAACCATCCTAAGTCGGGAATCATTTGTACTCTTTTTATCCTGGATAACAAGGTACGCTTGAAAGGTTACTAAAATATGACATAAATACTAATCCTGGTAATTATTTTTCTATTAGAGTTCCTTTGTTTAAGAGGGTAGAGTGGAGAATAAAAACAATGATTTAATAAAACCCAGCTGTTTTAGTTCCTTTCCAGCCATATCCTCAAGACTCTTCTCCAGGAGGCTCCCTCTTTGTTCTCATGCAGATGATAAAGGCTACTTTGCACAACAATTTAGAACAGATTTATGCTCCATTCAAGCTCTTTGGAGAAGACAGGTAAAAATACCAAATCAGGACAACCCCCATACTTATCTTTTTCTGCTGTTGGTTGAAGTTGTCAATAATAACACCAATAAAGAGATTCAGAGTGAAGAATGAGCCAAAGATGATAAAAACTACGAAGTAAACATACATTAATGAGTTCTCCTCAAACCTTGGCTGTTGTCCTTCCTGTTAGGGATTTTTTAAATGAGAGAAGAAAACAATTACTGGAGAAAAACATGAGCCATCTTAACTGCCTGGTAGCAGCTGCATTAACCACTCAGCCTCCTCCAGTCAGCCGTGGCCCTGCAGGGAGCCCCTCTCTCCTCTTTCAGCTTCCCCCAGCACAGCTTGAGTGGTACCATACAGTGGGGAGGGGGTGTGGTGGAGGATTAGGCTTTTCCTTCTAAGCAAAGGAGAATCATTGAAGGGTTGTGAGGGAGGAGAGTGGCATGATCATATGTGTCCTTTGAAAAGGTCTCTAGGATGTCCATATGGACACATAATTGGAGGGAGCCAGGCTGGAGATATCCACCAGAGAAGGGACATGTTCACTTCAGGGGATTGACTACCAACCCTTGTTGAAAGGCTGTATCCTTCAAACAGGGCTCACTACTGTATTTAGCCTGTGCTTGCATCCTGTCACTCTTGAATTCCTAGTGCCTGGCATAGCTTGTGACATGTAGGTTCTCCACACACATTGAACGAGTGGATGAATGATCAAGCTCTAGAATGGACAAGAATGCACTATAATCAAGCTCCCCTAGCTTAAGGCATGACCAAAAGCATCCAAGATCTTCACATGGTCATTGGTTTTATTCATTTTGGGGATAGGTGGCAGGAGCATCTCTGTTTTCTTTCCCCTGATCACATTCAAACATAGAGATGAATGTTGATAGCTCTGTTATGTGTTGAATGTACTCATGATACTTGTTTTTCAAAACCCACCATACAGACTAGTGTATTAGAGGTAAATATTTGAAACAATTATTTTTCTCTTTTGCCTTGAAGAGTACCTGACCTTAGTCCCAGTTGGCTGGAAGCATCTACTTGTTTGAATTAAGGATAGGCATTAGTCTAGAAACAATGTAGTGGAAAGAAGCATTAATATTCAGTATCTGACACTGAAAACAAGATTATGCAGCAGGGTAATCATCTTGCAAAGGGAGGTTCGGACAGAAAGAGGAACACAGAAAGGATCACCTCACTTGTACCCAGGGAACTGTCAGAAGGAGAAACAGAGAGAGAGAGAACATCAGAGCTGTGAGATGTGTGTCCTGATTTTCCCTTCTTTGGGTTTGGAGAGGGGGTTTGGGGCCCAGTAAATCGAGGGGAACATGGAGAGCAAAGAATGTGTGTTCTGGCTCAACTTTGGTATTTTTCAAAGGGAAAACTACTGCTGGGAAGGCCTGGGATATGTTGGGCAGGCAGGATGACTTAAGAGACTGGAGTAGCATAATTGGGCAGACAGCGGTCTCTTGAACCTTCTTTAGTTCTCGTGGCTTGGACGTGGGGTTGACAGCCATATGCCTGCCATTGTGGGCTTCATAGTAAGGGATGGGAGTAGACTGCTGAGCCAGGAGACCATATGAAGGATATGGCAGAGAGTCAGTGTTTGAGGCTAGGAGGAGTTGAAGGAGGAGAAAGGCCCATGGTTTCACCAGTTGCAGCTTCAATATTTGAGAACAGTAGGATGCTCTGTGACTACACAGACAAAGGTCATTATACTAGCACACACCAGTTAGGATATCCCAGGACCACATCAGGACAGGCACACCTCCACACACCTCCACCCACCCATCATTCACTCAAGGAACATATATAAGACATATACTTCTTCTGTCATACATAAGATCTCCTCCCTATCCCCTAGCTCCACCTCAAGGCAGATGGATGTCTAAGGTAAACTGAGGTGAAGTTCATATATTCATATAGACAAAAAAAAAGCACATTAATATTTTTAAATATTTCCTTTGTTATAAATTGCCTCTACTACTACTATAACACTATTCATATCACCTCTACTGCTACTACCAGCTGTACTGAACATCTACTATGTGCCAGGCATCAACTCTGTATACTCTCAAACAATAACACATATGTGTGTGATGGTAGGAAAAAATAAACAATGCTGATTCCATTCTTAATTCAACCATTTGGTCTCACTATGACTTTGGGCAACACTCTTCCTTTCTATTCCTCAATTTTCCCAACTGGGAAATAGAAATGGACTATTTTGCTGAGTACTCTTCTAACCTTGGGAATCCATGATCACTTTTTATTTAACTATAATTTGACAGTTGGCAATTACTAGAAATCCCCTTATTCTCTGGGGAACCTGGAGCCATTGAAGGGTCTCTTGCTCAGACCTAGTCCAATCTTAAGGTTCTCTCTCCCACAGTCAAGAGCAGGTACCCTTTGAAATTTGGCTTCTCCCTTTCCACTCACTTGAAGAGGAGGTGAGAGAGGAAAATCAAGGCATCCTGTGATTCTGTTGCTTCTGGCTCCACCTCCTACATGAGTGGTCAGTATGGAGAAAGAGGACTTGACTTTGTAGCATGCTAGGATGTAATACTCATAGGAGGATGAATAAGAATCCTTTTAATCCCTGTTTCATAGTGTTTGTCCTAATGAAAACAAGGCAAAGAATCCTGGCCACTGGAATTATGATGCAGGAAGTTCTGGGCTGTCCATGTAGTCATGATATTCCTGATTTGATCCTAGCACTCTAGAACATGGTAGAACACAAGCTCACCCCTCTGGAATCAACAGCTGCATACATAATATCCATCCAGCCCTTAAATGTTGCCTGCAATGAAAGCAGAGAAACATGAACGTAATTATAGACTTGCCATCAACAGACAAGTGCCATACAAAAGCCAGCAAGTCCAGTGGGCAGATGTACCTAAGACAATGTCCCACCCTTCCAGGACAGAATGTCCGCATAAAAGAACAGCAGAAGGAAATTCAAGGATAGATGTCTTGGATTTTTTTTCTTCATTTTCACAAGACAAAAAGTTTAAAAACAAGAGAAAATTTCTGCCTTAAAAATTTCTAAAGAAGCTATGAACCAACTGCTGCAAAGAGCCTGATTAAGGCTCTTTCCTGATTCCACATCTGTTTGCACTATCTGTCCAAAACCTTGCAACCACGATTTAACCTGGGACTGACTTCCCACAGGGAACTGTTACTAATGGAGTGGCTTAGCATCTGAGGCTCTACGCCTCTCTGGCTGGAGCTCAGGAGAGCAAGGCACCATTTAGGACAGAGTGAGAGGTCCAGACCCTTATGGGATATCGCCTGGAGGTTGAGGCTCAGTAGAAAATAAGGTTGGAGATGCTCGGTGCGGAACAATTCCAGAGGGCATTAGCTCCCATGTGAGAAACTGGGATTTGATTCTCTTATCTCAATAGAGTCTCTGTATTTTTATTAGCTGAGAAGTGGTTTATGATTCTTTTAAGGTTTCTTTCCCCAGAGTGAAAAACAAACCCACAGCGCTTACCACTTGCAGCAGCGCGAGGTAAGCCATTCCCACATTGTCAAAGTTGACTTTCAGGGTGAACCAGGAGAAATTTCCACTTTCACATTGACTCCGGTTTGCAACAATGTTGTAATTTATAACTGAGTTTCCATCTGTTACGTTAACGCATCTTCCAAATTTTCCAGAAAACAAACTTACTCCCAGGATACAAAATATGAGCCAGAAAATGAGGCAGACAAGCAAAACATTCAGGATGGCAGGTATGGCACCTATGAGAGCGTTAACTACCACCTTAAGGAAGCAAAACAGAAGAAAAATATAATAGACGTGTGAGACTCAACAAGCTCTTGATCTTCCCAGGATGGCCCTAACGTGTGGGGCTGGATTTCTTGGAGCCCCGTCTTTACATTCCAGCCCCGAACCCACACCCCACGGCAAGCCCTGCTCTCAGCTCCATACATAATGGGTCCTTTCTGTTGCCACAGGATCACTTGAGAAGTGTCCTCTGATGATGGTGTTACGAGACTTATGGGACACCTACCCTAGGATTGAAGGGAAGCCAGAGCCCATCTCGGCTGTCACAGAAGCACTTCTAGGTGAAGACTGTATCTTAGACTTTTCTCCATCTCTGAAATTCTAAGCAGTGGGCTGGGTGGGAAGGAGTCCAGGAAAAGCTTGGCAATTTAAGGGAAGCCCAGCCCAAGAAGAGCAGTTGGCTTCTCTGCCTTTCCCTGCTAGCTGACTTTCCTCCCATCCATCTAAAGAACATACCTTCATTCCTTCAAACTGGGACAGCGCTCGCAGAGGCCTCAGCGCTCGCAGAATCCGGAAGGACTTCAAGACCTTTAAGTCGATGAGACTGGTCACAGAGACCTGGTGGGAAAAGAAGCCACAGGTAGTGCACCTGACTTGGTGCCCAGAGAGCCCAGTGGGGATTAAGAGCTGTCTTTCTGAGAGGCAAACTCATTGTGCCCACAGTGGATTATCCAGACACAGAAACCAGCCAGACCCTGCTGGAAGGGGAGGGCAGGTGAGAGGCTATTTTCCTCCTTGCCTGGCAAAGCTACAGCCCATATGGGTGAGAACAATGCATTTACATGATTTGCTTGATGAAAGACAAAGAAAAGCTGAGACATTGTTGTGAATTAAAGGAAACCAAAGAGACATGACAATGATAAGTCATGTGAGGTCCTGAGTTTGATCCTGGATTGCGGTGGGGGGAAAGGTGATGGTGTGTGGGTAGGGTGAATTAGCCATAAAGAACCTTGTGACAATTGAGAAAATTTGAAAATGGATGTGGGTTTTAGTATTGGATCATGTTAAATTCCTAACCTTGATAACTGTATTGTGACTGTGTGAGATAATATCCTTGTTCTTAGGAAATATACACTGAAATGTTGAGGGCTAATGGAGTGTGATGCCTGCAACTTAATCTCAAGCAGTTTAGGGGGAAAAAAATAGAAAAAATGATAAGGCAGATGGGCTGCAATGCTAACAACTGGTGAATCTGGGGGAAGAGTGTAAGGGATTCTTTACACTACTTCTTGCAATTTTTCCATATGTTTGAAATGATATCAAAATCAAGTTATGAAGAAATAATTCTTTGTTTGCTAATATTTCCCTCCATTCAAATAGCTCCCTTTTGGAGAATTAAATCCAATTTTCTCTCCTAACGTACTTCTTCCCAATGGGAGAGGACTGAGGATTGGAAAACTCCGTAAATACACTAACTTAAAACTCAACAAACCTGCTGAGCTTAAGTTGAAGGCCACTATTTGCAGATCTTCAGCCATTCTTATTGATTATGCAGACCCTTCAGAGGCTCAGCTTAGAAGGGGAGTGGCTCAGCATGACAGGAAGTGAATTATCCTGTCAATCTCATTGTAAAAGTAAAATATTTGCAAATTGAGAGAAATTGAGTGAATATGACAGAATAACCAGATTTTAAAATTTGTAACCAACTTTAAAAAATCACCACCAATTCAAAATGTGTTTATTTATAATGGTTTTTTCAAGTAGGTGTTTTTGTTCTTTTGTTTGTGACAGCATTGCCTGTTGGGAGACCTATTTAATCAGCTTTTCCACAAATACACCTACTTTGTTCCTAGCCAGAGGGAAAAGGATGGCAAAGCTTAGCAATTCTGGCTTTACTAAATGACTGTTACCATGGGTGGGGAAGATGTTCCTAGAGGGGCATTGTACACCCTTTCGCCTGGAACTTCACCCCCAGTCTCTGTTCCACCAATTGGGAGACATTGATGAGACACACAAACATAAAAACATCCACATTCTTTCCCACTCTACGGCATTCTTCCAGGGGGGAAGTCTTCACTAGTTTTATTTTATTTCTACCTAATTTGCATTTATCACTCCACACTATGTTTTTGAGATTCCTATCATGTTGATATATATTCTCATGGTTTGCTCCTTTTAACTGTTATGAAATATTACAGCATATAAATATTCATATTTTATTAACTCATTCCCTCTTGGTGAATATATAAATTATTTCCATTTCTTTGCTACTATGAACAATAGCAAACTGGACAGACGTGTGCATTTTTCCTGGGTACATACACAAAAGTTTTCCTTAAATGTATAACTAGAAGTGGTATTTCTGGGTTTGTAAATTGGGCTCATTTGTAATTTTACTTAAGAGTGCAAAACTTTCCAGAAACTGACTGTACGATAGTTAGCAGTGACTAAAAATTCCATTTTCCTAAATTTTTCTCATATTAGATATTATCCAACTTAAAAACTTTTGTCTATCTGATGAGTAAAAAGAAGTGTCTCATTTTAATATGCACTTCTGTGCTAACTGGTGATATGACTAGTGTGTATTTCTTTATACATTTATTAGCAACTTGAGCTCCTTCTGTGAATTGCCTATTTTCATCCTTCTCCCATTCTTACACTGGGTTGTCTTTTTCTTGTTGATCTGTAGGGAGTATTTACATACTGTAGACAATAACTATCTGTTATGTATATGGCAAATACTGTCTCCAGGGTCTAGCCTGTCTTTAACTATAATTATGGTATTGTTGAACAAAAAAAAAAAAGAAAGTTTTACATTTTGAAATAGGTAAACTTATGTCTATATGTATGTACGTATGTATTTGTGGTTGTGTTTGCATTTTCTTACTCCACAATTATAAAGATCATTTTATATAATCTTGAGTAACAAGCAACATAAAAGGAGTATTCACATACACTCTCTCTCATTTAATCCGCATGACAATGCCCTGAATTAGGCAGTGTTGTACATCACTACCATGTTACAGATAAGGAAGCCTGAAGCTCAGAGGATCAGCAACTTGTTTCATGTGGAATTGGGTCTGTACGATGCTAAGGCTGATAATAGTAATAGTGGACCACACTTATTGTTTTTTGTTTTTTGTTTGTTTTTTTTTTGAGGTACGCGGGCCTCTCACTGTTGTGGCCTCTCCCGTTGCGGATCACAGGCTCCGGACGTGCAGGCTCAGCGGCCATGGCTCACGGGCCCAGCCGCTCCACGGCATGTGGGATCTTCCCGGACCGGGGCACGAACCCGTGTCCCCTGCATCGTCAGGCAGACTCTCAAACACTGTGCCACCAGGGAAGCCCCGGACCACACTTATTGAGTGCTTTCTCTGGAATTTATAGAGATATATATTTACAGGATTATTTCTTTTCTTGCTCTACTCATTTCTGTTCCATTCATTTCGTTGTCAACTTTATGTTTGTCTCATTAAATAAGTTTGTGAGCCTCCCCTCTTTTTCTGTTCTTTGTAACAATTTAAACAAGGTTGGAGTTAACTGCTCGCCTTAGTCAGTTCAGGCTGCTATAACAGAATACCATACAATAGCCTGGATGTATAAACAACAGAAATTTCTCACAGTCTGGAGGCTGGGAAGTCCAAGATTAAGATGCTGGCAGTCAGTGTCTGGTTGAGGGCCCATTTCCTGGTTCATAGACAGCCATCTTCTCCCTGTCTTCACATGGCAGAAGGAGTGAGAAAACCCTGTGGGGGTCTCTTTTATAAGATCACTAATCCCACTCATGAGGGTTCAGGAATAAATGTCCTAGTCACCTCCCAAACACCAAAACACTGGAGATTAGGTTTCAACATACAAATTTGGAGCAGGGGTGGGACACAAACATTCAGTCTATAGCCACTGCTCCTTGGAAGTTTGCTAAACTTGTTTTCAAAACCACCTGGGCCTAATATCCTTTTTGAAAGTGTGGTATTCAACTACTGTTTTGATATTTAAATGGTTATTGTTAGATTTATGTTTTCAATTTTGTGTCTGGTCAAATTTGGGCAATTTAGCATCTACACTCTCATTTTTACCCATATGAAAATTTATGTCAAAACTTCAAGCACTTTGCTTGAGGTTACACAGAAAGAGAGTAAACAAAGAAGATTTAGAATCAGTCTCCTAAGTTTAGGCCAGTAAACCACAGGTCCTAGATCAGAAATACCAATAATCTTTCCATTGTCTTATGCATTTTTCACTATAATCTAATAAGATAATGGGTATAGAGTGATTAGCATTCTGGAAACTCATAGGGATCGACATGATGATCATGGGGTTGCTTGTGTTGGAGCTCCAATGGCACTGATGCTTTTCTGAAATTCCTGAACCACACGGCTTATTTGTGCCCACCAACAAAACTATGGCTCTTCAGTGTGGTGTGCTGACCACACAGCTTATGCTATGCATTTGTCATATCTACTTCCTTAGATAGCAGGGACAAAGTCTCACAAATTAGGTCATGGTAGCAAGGATATAGACAGATGTTAAAATCAAGGGCTTTGGAGTGAGGCTTACTAGGTTTGAGTCTCACCTCCGTCACTTCTAGCTGGGCAACCTTGAACATGTTTCTTAGCCTCTCTATGACTTAGTTTACTCCTTTGTATCTGGGAAAAATAACAATAACTACCACACGGAAAGGCTGTGATAACTAAAAGATAGAATGCATATGAGGCATATGGCAAAAAATGTGATCTACTATTACTACTACTGGCCTTAGCATCATACAGACCAAAGTGTGAATTCCAATTTCACCTGAAACAAATTGCTAACCCTCTGAGCTTCAGGTTTCCTTGTCTGTAATGTGGTAGGTGATATATAGGTCTGCTTAACTTGGAACATTGTTGTTCAGATTAAATGAAAAAATGTATGTGAATAATCCTCTTTGTTGCTTGACAATCAAGATGGAGACCAGTCTAATCTGCTCGCTGCTGACCTGCTTTGAGAAGTTTTGAAAAGAAATGAAAAGTTGGAAGGAGAAATAAAAGTAGAGAATATGCAAAGTTATCCTAGATTTACATCAGACATAAGCAGTGCTTATGGAGAGAAGTGAATGAGTACTATCATGGAAAGGGTTGAGGTGGTGAGCGTATGAGATGCAGCGTATGAGGAATGGGAACAAGGAAAGGCTGGACTGCTGATGGATGAATGTGAAGAAAAATATTTTGGAGAGGCACTCATATAAGGCACACAGGAAAAGCAGCTCCCATGTGATCCCCTCCTCCACCCCTACCCATCCACCCCTCAACCCCCACCAGCATGGGACACAGAGATGGTAAACTTACAATCACAATGATGAAATCGAGCCAGCACCAGGCACTGGTGAAATACTTCCTAAATCCAAAGGCCACCCATTTCAGACCCATCTCCAAGATAAAAATGTATGTGAAAATACTGTCAGTACAATTAAGTATTGTTTGGATTTTGGGTTGTGTACCAAGGTAAATATCTTCAAATACCTGAAATGATAAAGCACATCCATAGGCCAAGTTGAACTCTTTGCTGACTGTACCTTTTATTTTTCTTCCTTACTTGAATAAACTAGTACCTCTCTTGGTGACAAGGTTTTGTACAAAAGGTATTAAGGCTGAACTTTTCCAATAGAAAAAATTCCTTGAGTAAGTAAAACCAGAAGAAGGAAAATCCTATTTCTAGATTTCTGTTGCCACTATAGTTCCCCAGGCTCTCAACACTGGCTCCTGGAATATTTTTTTTAAAAATCTTAAAAAAAAAAAAATCTTCACCACATTATTTCCTGGTCTTCCTAATCCTTTCAACTCTTGCCAACACTATCTTGCCAACTTTTCCAGAACCTCCCAGTGGCATACACCATCTCTCTCATCCCCCTAGTTACCTGG
Organism: Monodon monoceros; assembly: GCF_005190385.1. Classification (NCBI taxonomy): domain Eukaryota; kingdom Metazoa; phylum Chordata; class Mammalia; order Artiodactyla; family Monodontidae; genus Monodon; species Monodon monoceros. The sequence continues at coordinate 60,204,984 of NW_021703780.1, read as the reverse complement.
ATGGCTCTATTTCAGTGGCTCTTTGTTGCTTATAACATCAAGTCCAAATACCTTAGCCCACACTCTGGATCCTGCCAACCCTGAGGCTCGTCATCTTCCACCACAAACAGCATTAGCCGTTACCCCAGTGTTCCCTACAGATGTGATCATTTTGTATGTGAACCATGATTTGCAAAAGTTTGGGAAGCAGTGGGCTAGAGCTCCCAATGTAAATTACTTTGAATATTAAATTTCATTAAGTGTGATTTATGAAAATTAGATATCCAAGCTTTTGGAGAGATGCTTTTCCATGCTACATCCAAACTTCCTTCACCTGAAGTATGTGTGCGTGTGACTCTTCAGGGTCTATATTACTAGGGTATAAGCTGTCCTTTTGGTCTTTACAGTGTTAATGAGGATGAAAGAAAAGGGAGAAGAGGTACTAAACCTGCCAAGTCATTTGGCAGGCAATGCCAAATGAAGGCAAGAAAGAAATCAGCCCTGCTCTCAGGGACTAAGGTAATCCCACAGTCCCACAACCCTAGGGAAAAAGAATAAAGAATAAAACAGTCTCACTTCCAACCCCCAAGTGGGCTTTTGACTGAAGAAGGCCCTTCATCTCCTCCTCTGCCGCACTGGCTCCTGGTCAGCATTTAAGATCTCAGCTTAGCTTATATCTTCTATAGGAAACTGTCCTTCTTCCACAGGAATAGGTTAGTGCCATCCTACATGGCCCCATGTCACCCACTGCTTCTCTGACTGTATCACTATGGCCCTGGTCTATAATTTTCTGGACTCCATCTGTCTTCGCTACTAGCCTCCAAGCTCCTGAAGGTCAGGGATTGTCTGTTTGCCTCTTGAGGAGAGACATATCTGAGTGGTGTTGGAAGCTCATTTCCTCTCTCATTTTGAAAACTTAGCAACAAGCTGGCTCAGCAGGTCTGAGTTTGCCCAATGGAAGAGCAGGCTGATATCAGCAACTGAGCTTTGGAAGCTCCCATAATACAACTAGGCCATTTCCTAATCCAGGAAGCTCCCATTATTAAGTAGTTGCCCAAATCAGAGCTTCTCGAACTCTAATGAGCCCCAAATCACTTAGGTTCTGATTCAGCCGGTCTGGGGTGGGCCCAAGACTCTGCATTTTTAATAAGCTGCCAGGTGATATGAGGCTGCTGGTTCATATGCCACATACGGTGGTGAGGGACTAGATGCTTCTTGTCTCCATTTCTCTATAAATACGTGTAGTGAAACAGGGCCTGGGTCCCTCTCCTGGAACCCTCTGCATTGTGTGCTCAGTATCACGCTGCCCAGCCTACGCTTGCCTCATCTGAAGGCAGATGAGAACTAGGAGGATTGTGTGCCCTCTGCTACTTTTCTGATTATAAGTTTTCTCACACGGTGCATGGGGTGTGTGTCTGTGACCTTGTGACAACACCACTGCTTTTCTACTGACTAACACAGGGCGTGGCAGACAACAATGACCATTTGTGGAATAAATGCAAGAACACTGTCTTTTGGAAGTGTAGACAGCTGGTGAGATGTAATCACCAGAAGATTACAGGGAACCCTACAGGGTGAGCGATAAAAATTAATCAAGGGAGTTCTCTGGGATGGTCTTAGGGAAATTTTCTTTTTTGTTTCAGGGACGATTTATATTGCAGTAAGCAGGTAAATGGGGACGTCTGTTGATCACAGGCTCTGGTGGGCCCCCATGTGTGCTCTTCTCCTTTCACCTAGAGATTACACAGGTGTAAAGCACTAACCAGGAAGGCAGGAGTGTAGGAACAAGACATGTCCTTGTCCCTCCTAGCAACTTGTGAAATGTTCTGTGACTCTAAATCCATAAGGGATAGCTCAGTACTCCATTCACTTGACATGACAAATAATAAGAGAATTTAGTTTTATATTATGGCCATTTTAAGAGGAGACACAGAACATAATGGGAGGGAGAGAGAGAAACATGTAGGTGATAAGAGAGAACATACTGTTGCCCAAGGTGAGGATATATGTGCAGAGGAGGAAAGATGGACTACAAGGTGAGAAGAGAGAGCAGAAAGGAATTTATGACTATATGGCTAGGGAGGCTGATGGATTTAGTTATTTCCAAACCTCACTGGAAATCACACCATACCTCAATTTAGAAGGATCTGTCATACACATAAAGTGGTATCTCTTTGTTTCTCCTCTCAAGGGATCATGAGTGGTGAAAAATACCAAGGTAACTTATATCCTAATCTGGTCCCTGTTGACTTCTCCTCCTAATGTTTTACCTTTTAGAAAGCAGCACTATGGTCTTCAGAAAAAAAGAGAATAGGAGCATTGCCGTCTAGAGGAGGAAACGTGTAGGATACAGTGAAAATGTCTAGAAATCCTCCATGAATGATGGACAGACTTGGAGCCAAGGGCAAGACTCCAATAGCCACTTTAAAGTGCCTATTTGGGGACTTCCCTGACGGTCCAATGGTTAAGACTACACACTTCCATTGCAGGGTGCATGGGTTCAATCCCTGGTAGGAAAGGGGGGGGGAAGGAAGGAAGGAAGGGAGGGAGGGAGGGAGGGAGGGAGGGAGGGAGGGAGGGAGGGAGGGAGGAAGGAAGGAAGGGAGGAAGGAAGGAAGGAAGGAAGGAAGGAAGGAAGGAAGAAAAAGAAAAAGTGCCAATTTGGGTCATCCTTCCCACAGGTAAAGCATCTTCGGCTTGGGGATTTCCCAGTTGTAGCATTCCTCCAGAACTTGTGCAAAACCCTGTCCCCTAAGGGGATACAACAGCAGAGATCCCACTTCTTCTTGGTCTCCCCACATTCACAGCCCCATGAGGGGCCAAGTCAGAATGAAGCCACCCAGCTGCCTTGATCCCCAATGTCCCCAACAAGACCATGATAATTTACCAGTGCCCCACTGCTCAGCAGAATCACAAAGATAATAAAGCTCTCAAACCAGCTGTGTTTCACTATTTGGTAGCAGGTTTTCCGCAGGTTCCACCAAATGATCCAGGGGGACTTCCTCTTGTCCATAGTACAGCATGGAGAACAGTAATCCAGGCCTGCAAGGAATTAGCATCACTATCATTAGTGTCTATAATACATGTGCATTAATAGCCCAACTCTTCACCCCTCCTTGTACACACCATGTGACTTTGAAAATCCTCCAACTAAAGAGGTGGAGTCTTTTTCCAACCCCTTGAATCTGGGCTCAGCCATGTGACAACATTTGGCCAACAGAGCAGAAAAGGAGTCATAATGTGCTAGTTCTGACTCAGTGAGAAATTCAACAAAGATATAGCACTATAGGAAATATAAAAAAGAACCAATCAGAAATGAAGAATACAATAACTAAAATGAAAAATGCACTGGAGGGAATTAACAGATTAGAGGATGCAGAAGAATGAAATCAGTGATCCGGAAGACAGGGGAGTGGAAATCACCCAATCAGAACAGCAAAAAGAAGAATTTTTTTAAATGTGAAGAGTTTAAGGGATCCCTGAGACAACATCAAGCATACTAACATTAGCATTACAGGGGCCTCAGAAGGAGAAAAGGGACAAAAGACTTATTTGAAGAAATAATGGCTGAAAACTTCCCTAACCTGGGGAAGGAAACAGACATCCAAGTTCGGAGATTGGGAACACAGAGGTTCCCAAACAAGATGAACCCAAAGAGATCCATGCCAAGATACATTATAATTAAAATGTCAAAAAATTAAAGATAAAGAGAGACTCTTAAAAGCAGCAAGAGAAAAAGAACTAGCTTTACACAAGAGAACCTCCATAAGACTGTCAGATGATTTTTCAGCAGAAACTTTACAGAGCAAAGGGAATGGCACAATAGATTCAAATTTTTGACATTTTAATTATAATGTGTCTTGGTGTGGATTGTATTATTATTGTATTATTCAATTCTTTCCTACATTTTCTAAGTCTTCGTTGAAGTTCTTACTGGGATGAAGTTCACTTTCCTCCCTAGTTTGGTCAGAATTCTTATGATCATCTCTTTGAATTCTTTATTAGGTCAATTACTTACCTCTGTTTCTTTAGGGTTTTTCCTGGGGTTTTATTTTGCTCTTTCATTTGGAATACATTTCTCTATCTCCTCATTATGACTTTCAGTTTTTGTTTCTATGAACTAGGTTAAACAGCTACCTATCTTGGTCTCGAAGGAGTGGACTCGTGTGTGAGTATCCTGTGTAGATGGCTTGCACCTGGCAGCTTTAGCAGGGCAACTGGGGCTGGAGCTTGCCAGGGGCAATCTCTGGGGAGCACTCCTCCTAAGTCCACCCAGGCGGGGCAGCTGGGGTTAGAGAGGGCTTGGGCTGGAGTCAGTCCCTGGGGAGTGCTGAGGCCAAGGCTGTCTTGGTGGGGTAGCTAGAGCTGGAGTGAGTGAGGGCTAGGGCGAGTTACAGGGGTAACTCAAACAAAGGCGCTGTCTGGTGCCTCTGACCCCACAGAGGGCTCCAGTACTTCCCTGCTCATTTGGGAGAAGCTCTAGGGTTAGTACATGGATTTCCTTCCAGTATAGTCTAGATGCCCTTTAAACTGCTGTTTTCTTGCTGCATCCCAAGGTAGGTGAGTCTGTGCTCTGGCCCCGTAGCCATATTCCTTCCTACTGTAGGTCACTAAGTTGGGGTGGGATTCCCATGGATACCATGTCTCCGTCTTTCCTACCTGTTTCTATGTGGTCTTTCTATGTGCAGTAGCTGTTCAATCAACCCTCAGGTCTTTTTCAGGAGGAACTGCTCTATAAGTAGGTGTACAGTTGGTGTGTCCATGGAAGGAGGTGAGCTCAGGGACTTCCTATGCCACTATCTTGGACCCTTGCTCCCAGAGAAAAATCTTGAGAGATGAGTTGAGGGCCTGGCAAGGGCTCTAGTCAACCCCAGACTTATGGTCAAGTTCTCTTGGTCTATGACCTCTAGTACATCCTGACAATTGATGTACTGGGAACTCTACCAAGTGGCAAAAATACTGGCCCAGTGGGCTTTCTGGGAAAGTTTTCTAGATTTTCTGCCCTGGTACTTGGGCTGTACAAGTTGACCCCACCTAAATCAAGAATTTCCTGAGGGCTTCCCTGGTGGCGCAGTGGTTGAGAGTCCGCCTGCCGATGCAGGGGACACAGGTCCGTGCCCCGGTCCGGGAAGATCCCACATGCCGCGGAGCGTCTAGGCCCGTGAGCCATGGCCGCTGAGCCTGCGCGTCCGGAGCCTGTGCTCCACAACGAGAGAGGCCACAACAGTGAGAGGCCCGTGTGCCGCAAAAAAAAAAAAAAAAAAAGAATTTCCTGAAATGGTCCCAAGAATCCAGGGAAGACGCTTCACTTTTGTCTCCAGTAGAAGCAGAAAGAAGGCATCTATCAAAACCATAGATCTTCAAAAAATAACAGAATCCCATCCAAAAATTCCATGAACTGAATGTAGGAATACTGCCACTTACCTTTGGGCAAACATCTCTCTGGTTCCTTTTTGGGAAACATTTCAAGTACCCGCCTAAAGGGATCCTGTGGACCAGTGGTGCTACATTCTGAGAGCACACTCGTAGCATCAGACTTCTGTACATCAGAACAAAGAAAGGGGGAATCACTTTCCAACACCCTCTGTCACCATGGTTAATACCTAATACCTTATTTTATGACTTTTTATGCATGAAATTAGCTAGGCAAAGGTATGAGGGGTGTCTAGAAAGTATACCTCTTGTTGCGTTCTTTCCTAAATGTTCTGACCAGCCCTGACTTCAGGAAAGAATTCTCTAACTGCTCTCGCTTGGTTGATGAAAGATAAGGCACATGAAGACACAGTGCCTCAACCTCTTCCTCCCTCCAAATCTTACCTGATCTGCTGACTAACCCCAAATATGGAAGCCAGGTGATGAGAAGGATGCTACTTTACTGAGACTGAAACTGTCAGCTACCTCAACTCCCAGAATAATAGGCCTAGAACAGTGTTTCTCGTTGATTTTACCCTCCAGTAGACATTTTGTCAATGTCATTGATTTTACCCTTTAGGAGACATTTTGTCAATGTCTAAAGACATTTTTTATTTTTAAATGGGGGGATGCTATGGGCATCTAGTGGGTAGAGGCCAGAGTACTGCTGAACACCCTACAATACACAGAATAGTCCACATAACACAGAATTATGCTGTCCCAAATGTCATAGTGGAGAGGTTGAGAAACCCTGGCCTAGACCTTTGCTTAAGATCTAATTCTGGCAGTTTGCCTTGCACTAATCTTGACATTTTTCCACAGCGGCTATCTCGGAGAAGGTGTATGGATGAGCCATGTTTCTTCTGGGAACACCCTGGGAAAATTACCTTTCGGGGATTCTGTACCGACAGATAAGGATCACCTTCAGAGAATATGTCCATTTCCACAATCTGAGCTCCTGGACTGGTGAGCTCCTTGGTCTTCTGATGGAGTTCACTGGCCTGACACTGAGAAACCCCAAGTAGAATTAATATTCCTCCTGGACATCTCACTTGAGATGAAACAAGTTTGAATTCTATTTGGTTTTCTGTTTGTCATGAAAATTATTACATTATTAACATTTTTCGCTTTACTTTTGAAAACTGATCCTGGAAAAAGTCAACATAAAATAATTCTGGAACACTACTATAGGAAACAGATAACAAAACTTACTCATAAGTAATGTAATCAAAACAATATGGTTTGGATACAAAATTCACCAAATAATTAAGAGGTGAAACTTACTGTAGCCTTTCAATTCAATGGCAAAATAATAAATTGTTTAATAAATGGTACTGGCATAATTAGTTATGCCTGAAAAAATATTACAATGTCAGAATACAGTAAAAATTAAAATCCATAATCATTTGATATTCTGATGTAAAAATAGATGTATAAAAATATTAGAAGAATAACTTGGAAAATAATATTTTACTCTGTGGGGTACAGAGGGTTGGCTTAGCAAAATAGGTAACTGAAAGACATAAAGAAAATATGAAAATATATCACAACATAAAAATAAAAACTAAATTTTGTCTTATGACCTGCAGCTAAATCCAAGAAGGATATATGCAAAGTCACACCTTAAGTGAAGGTTTCATCCTAAAATCTATGTGAGGGTTCCTGTGAATCTGACACTGTAAGGTCATGATTTAAGAACACTTTTCCCCTTTGAACATATACACACAATAAACAGGTACACATTATCTATGGACCAGACACAGAACAAAAATATAAAGTAATAACAATTTAAAGCATGTAGCAGGTAATGGTGAATAAAAGTGCCCCGTGAGAGGAAGGAAACCACAGTTATGTCCAAAGCTTGAAACTATGGGCTGGGTTGAAGTTCTTGCACTTAAGAGAGAAAGTCAAAAGAAGCTGTGGTTTTGTGACGACCTAGAGGGGTGGGATAGGGAGGGTGGGAGAGAGGGAGACGCAAGAGGGAAGAGATACGGGGATATATGTATATGTATAGCTGATTCACTTTGTTATAAAGCAGAAACTAACACACCATTGTAAAGTAATTATACTCCAATAAAGATGTTAAAAATAAATAAATAAATAAAAGAAGCTGTGGCCAATGCTTGGGATTACAATTATACAAAGCTGCAAACCTAGAGAGGAAGGAGGAAGCACAGCCTCAGAAACAAGACCCGGGCAAAGGGAGCCACTGGTTCAGTGACTGGATCTGCAAAATGCCTAGTATCACTATTAGACAAGAATCCCAAGTTGGCAATACAAGACTTAGTTCTGAAATGGATCCTCTAGGAGGGTCGATTAAAGATACCACAGAACTCAGACTGCAAAGAGGGGGACAGATCCTCCCACAAAGATGAGTTTTCAAATTCACACTCCAAAATGTATGAGGAGACAAACATAAAACCAGTATCCCTCAAAAATTAGCTACAGGGAGGTGAATTTATTTGAGAAAAAAGTGAAATTAGTATAGTAATCTGAAAGCATCATTAAAATTAACAAGTTTAGAATTTAATTTAAAAAAGATATACAGAATTTCGCTTCCTGGATAGTAAAGTAAGAAGCTCTGCAGACATGCTCCACAGGAAAATTAACATAAGTGGTGGAAAATATTCGTAAAAAATCATTTAAGTTTCTGGAAATTGTCCTAAGGGCATACAGCAAATGAAGAAATATTTACTAAAAAAACTACACATTTCAGTAATAACAGCAGGAGTCTATGTCACTTGAGCCATGATCTGCTCTCTTCCTTCCCACCCCCAGCTCAGTTTGACAGAAGCGCCACTCTAGGCAGATGTGACCAAGAAGATGGGGCTCCCTTTACCCTCAGCTCCCAATCAAGAGATATGTATCTCACCAGAAGGTGCAGGTTACCAACTTTTCTCATCTCCTCCAACTCTGAGTTGAAGAGGCTAAATTTCTGGTGAATGTGGCCAAGAAGTTGGATTTCCTTTTTCAATTCAGTTTCTACTCATAGGACACAGACTCTATTCCAGGTTCAAAAGTTTGAGAATACTGGGGCCCTGATCACCCTTACTCCAGCTAGTTTGCAGGGCAGAGGTTCCATGAAGGAAGAGGGAGGCTGAGAGATGAGAGACTACTGCCCCTCTGAGTACCAGGGGTAGCGGCTATGGCTAAGTGATCCTTCCCAGGGTGGTAGGCAATACATAAGAAACAAAATCTCCTTTTGTGCTACTCACTTCACCTTCCACACTCCCTTTCTCACCTTTCAGCTAATTCAAACTCTATACTTCTTCTTTTAGGGCTAAACCAAAGGCACTTGATTCCCCTGTTGCCCCAGCCCACTCTGATTGTGTTCCCCTCTGAACTCCTCTGACACCACCCACCTGTGCCACATGTGCAGGACCATGATCAGAACCAGCCCCGGATGTGCAGCTGCCACATTTTATACCCTTATCATCTCTACATAGTGCTCAGAACAGGGCAGGCAACCAGTGGCCTATGGCAACTCTAGCTTTGTACAACCTCTAAGTCTACGTGTGAACCTTCATACCTGTTTTCCAGCCTCAGGTTGTGTGATAGGCTGTGCCTTATCTTCACGAGGGGATTCAGCATCATCTTCTTCCTCTGCTAGTGGGGCCAACCAAGTCCGGTCATGCCCGACACTCAAGGTCTTTGGTGCGGAAGTCAGTACACCAAACTCCTCCCAGGTCTCTGGGCCCTTTCTCATCTCTGTGACCAGGCGAATGACACCTTTGCTCTCTGCCTCAGGGCCTTCTGTCACCTCTTTTTCCTTTGGTAAATGTTGTCTCCTGCACCACTTGGTACAAAAATGCTCAAGAGTATATATGACAAAACAAAACGCCCGGCAGAACCGGTCCAGGGCTAACTGGACTTTGGTTTTCCTGACCTCTCCTTCCAAGTGTCCATCTCTCTCCTCATTGCTGAAGGAATTGAGCAGCAAGGCAATGAAGAGGTTGAGTACCTGGGAAGGGGCAAAGGGAGGGGGGACATAAGGAGAATGAAAAATTTAGCAAAGGAAAGAACACAGTAGGTTTCCACAACAACTTTTCCCCAAGACCCAAAACAAAATCAAATGAGAGTTCTATGTCCTTCTGCCTCCCAAGAAAGTTCATCTGTAAAATAAATAAAAGGAGAGAAGATTGACGAAGTAATAGGGACATCAAGATAAGACCAAAGAAAAACTGAAGTTAAAGGGTGCAGACAGACATATCCAGTCTGTCTGTGTGTAAGCAGCACGTATTGTAGACCCTGGCCAGGGTAAGGCTGAATGGCGAAACCATGTGGCAAAATCAAAAGTGGATATTCCTTGGGGATCAGCCAGAATCATGAGGTTGGACTTTTTCTGGAATTGCCCACAGGGATATGGGTCTGATGTCTAAGACTGCTGTGCTAGGAGGTCCTCTCCTGTCTGCACAATTTGAGAGATGGTATACTTGTGCAGGCTTTTTTTAATCTCTTTTGTTTGTGGCTCTCGCCAGCTCAAACATATACAGCTCTCTGGGAGAAGTGTCTTGTGGGTGTTAACGGGTCTAGTCACTCTTCCTCAGCTTCACCAGGAGAATTCCCAGGTCCGAATATTTGCTCAAGCTCTCCTCTATTTGCTAAGTCCTCTTTGCCTCTTAAGTGCCCTTCTCAAGTACTGTGTCTCCCACAAAGCCTTTCTTAGTGCTCCCTTCCCACTCCCTTGGGTGATACCCTGCCCTTCTGATCTTTCGTATCTCTTACTGTCTATCAACATCACTTATTAGGTATTTAGGAGAGTTAATTTTATTTCTATGTGGATTGTTAATTATATTTGCATGATAGCCCCAACTCAGTTCTGAAGAACTTATGCTCAGGTATCCCTGTCTGTCTCCTGTCTCTTCATACCCTCACTGGTGTACACCTAATTAGCCTCTCCATAAATAGCCATGTTTCCAGCTGCAAGTAACAGACTCAGGGCAGCTTACACAGTAAGAAAATGTCACATGACAAGATATTTGAAACGTTTTAAACAGGGGACCAATTATGACCCGACAATAGGTTTGTCCCACCTTCCCTCTATCTTCCTCAGTGCTTACTTTGTCTTAGTTTAGTTCTTCTCATGGTTGTATAGTGTTTGCAGTTCTACCAAGAGTCACGGTCATAAAAGGTCCAGAGGAAGAAAAAGGACTACTTTTTTTCCCTCATCCCTCCTTCCTCCTCCTCCTCCTCTTCCTTCTCCTCCTTCTTCTTCTTTTAAACAACAAGAAACCTTCCTCAGTGGACATCTCTTTACATCTATTGAACAAATTAAGTCAAAAACCCCTACCTCGGCCAATCAATGGTGATCTGAATAACCACCTGGAGTAGGATAGACACTGGGACATCTTTATGAGCACTACGTGACAAGGTTTTCTTTCATGCTTACCGTACTGTCTTCAAACAAAATTCAAATGCAGATTTTAAAATATTATATAACATTACATTTATAATACTATACTTAGAGTAACAATTTTCACTAGTGAAGTGTTACAAAAGAAGCCAATGCATTTGTTTAGTCCATGTATTTAATACAATGACAACAACAACAAAACTAAGACACTCACCACGAGTTTTCCTATCACCATGATCAACAGAAACACAATAATGCACAGTGCTTGGTTAGCTTCTTGCATACATTCCCACATGTTTTCGATCCATTCCCCACAGAGGATGCGGAATACCACCAGAAAGGAGTGGTAGAAATCCCCCATGTGCCAGCGTCGTAAACATGGGACTGCAGGGTCATGGGACTTTGAATTACTCTTTATGCAATTGAATTTAGAGCCAAAAAGCTGCATGCCAACTACTGAGAAAATAAAGACCACAATGGCCAAGACCACAGTCAGGTTTCCAAGGGCTCCAACGGAATGGCCAATTATCTTAAGCAGTGTGTTTAAAGTTGGCCAGGATTTGGCTAACTTGAAGACCCTCAGCTGTAAAAACAGACAATAAACAAAAATGGAAGAAAAGCCAGTTAAGAACAAATTCCATCTGCTCAGCTATAATTTAAATGGCATGTTCCCAAACCACAGCATTTATAACTTTCAAAAATCTTTTCAAAGCCAGATCCATCCTAAACATGGTCACCAACTCCATGTCCCAATCTAATATTCACCTGTATCTACTTTTTGTTTTAAAAATGGAATATTTTGGTCTAAGATTTTAAATGATAAAGACTTTGGGATCATGATGGTGGAATTGAGCATACATGTTTATTAAATATAATGAATGTATTGGAACCCTATATAATATACCAAGGGTCAAAAACTTTGGCCCCAGGGCCAAATCCATCCCATTGCCTGCTTTTATATGGCCTAAGAGGTAAGAATGTTTTTTACATCTTTAAATGGTTGGAAATAATTTTTTTAAATATTTCATTACACGTGAAAATTGCATGAAGTTCAAATTTCCATGTCCATAAATAAAGTTTTATTGGAACACAGCCACACACACGCGTTCTCTACTGTCTACAGCTACTTTTGTACTACGATAGCAAAGCTGACTGGTTTCGACAGAAACCATATGGCCTGTAAGGCTGAAAATATTTACCGTCTGGCCTTTTACAGATAAAGTTTGCTAACTCCTGTATTATATATTTGAGGTCACAAGTTTGAATCTAAACTTCCTAAGGATGACAAGAGTAACATGATGTTTTGTACCTAGGAGAGAAAAGGCAATCAGCCAGTCAAGACACACTCTCTTTTTCCACGAGAAATTTTCTCCATGGAAACTTACAGACCTTATAGGAGACAATAACCCTAGAAAAAACACAGCAACTAGTTTCATAGATTATTTCTTATATTAACTTTCAATGTAAACCAGTGGTTTCACTCCAAAGTACAACCCTGTTAAGTGTCAACTATTTGGGGGGTGGGGAGATACTGCAGATCAGTAAATCTTATATCACAAGAGAAGGACCACAACTGTCTACTTAGAGGGGAGCTGAGGGCATCTCAGGGAGAAACTGTGGTTCTGTTCTTATCCACAGGCAATGCCACAGAGCTCCTTGCCTCATAGCATGGCTGTAATAAGCCTAAACAATAGTAAAGCAAATGTAATTTTGCTCACCCAAGCACCAATAAAACTTTAGGGAGCAGCCTAATAACGCCTGACTTTAAGCAGTGTGATTTTCTAACATATGCCAAGTATAAAATGTATGCTTAAGTAACTGAATCAAATGTCTTATTCTACAGGCTTAGAAATCCTATCCATGCCAAAAAAAAAGTAAATCTCTGAAAGGGGACAAGAGGTCACCTTTTGTGGTTTCCCTATTACCCTCCCACATGTGATTTCTCTGTGATTTCTGTCCATACCTCTTGTGGGGTCTGTCACACTCCACTTTACCTCATGGTCATTTCTGGGCCTGTCTTGTATTTTCCCTAGACTGCAAACTCCTTGTAGGCAGTGTTTTCCTCACCTTTGAACCTTCCCTCATGTACATATCAGGTGCTTGGCAAAGGTTGCCAGGATGCCTCCAATGGTTCGTGAATGGAGGGCAAAGACTACAGAAAAGGAATGTGGTACTGGCAGCAATGAGGAGGGACCCTGTGAGATAACACCTGCAGGCAGCACCTGACCCCCGTCCTGGGCTCTGTAGTCTACACCCACTTGGTGAGCCCAGCTGTGAGGATGCCTGGCTCAGAGCTCTGTGGGGGAAGAGATCATTGGAGGGGTTGTACACGAAGCAAGGAGCAGAGTCCTGATACCAGGAGACACAATTTTGCATCTGGTTGCCTGAAGGATCATCTTGTGGAGGGAGACGGAGGAAAGTAGGGGTTCACCTGAGAGAAGACGCCTTGGGACTCACAAAGGTATTAAAGACCTGGGTGGGAGGAGGAGTGCAGTTTTGGTTCTCAGGTTATGGTAAGATGGTAAAGTTTAATCCAAACTAGCTACTGAACTCACTCAAGACTCTTCAATCCTGTCAGATAAGTTATTCAGTATAGGGCTTCCCTGGTGGAGCAGTGGATAAGACTCTGCGCTCCCAATGCAGGGGGCCCAGGTTCGATCCCTGGTCAGGGAACTAGATCCCACATACATGCCACAACTAAGAGTTCAAGTGCCACAACTAAGGAGCCTGCCTGCTGCAACTAAGGAGCCCGTCTGCCACAACTAAGACCCGGTGCAACCAAATAAATAAATAAAGAGCTGGTTAAATTGGATTATCATCCTGACAGCCCCTTAAAAAAAAAAAGAAGGAAAGAAAGTGCCTTACCACTCTTAAGGAACGAAGTGATATACAACTTTGTTTTCCTGGACACATACTATTTATTATCACCTCTGCAAAACTCAGAAGAGCAACAATGCTGTCAAAAATGTTCCAGCCTCGACGAAAGTAGTGGTAGGGATCCAGCGCAATGATTTTTAGGCACATTTCAGCCATGAAAATGCCAGTGAAAACCTACAGCGAGACAAAGAAAAATGAGAAAAGGAAGCTACCTCTTCTTGGAGATACACTTTTAAGAATGGTCCAATGGAATTACAGAGGTTACAAAGAACTAAAATGTATTTTCATGCTTGATACAATATGCCCTGCAATCCACACACACACAAAAAATCACACTGTAGTATGAACCTCACTCTACCTTTGCCCCTCTCTCTGCCCTCCTCCATGGCCTCCACTCCAGTGTCACCAAGCTAAGAGACATCAGGATGGAGAATAAATATTATTTTCCATTCTGTTAAAAAATAAAGCAAAATTGACTTCTTGGTAGATGGCAGAGTAATAGGAAGTGTCAAGCAATTCCTCCTCTGAATTCTCTTTAAGATACTCATAACTCCGAAGTGGGGGGAGTACACAACAGCTCTGAAAACTAAAGATAAATATCGTTCATAAACCAGAATGCAGGAGGAGTTCGCCTAACCATTCAATCTCAACACCTTGATCAGAAAAAAAAAAAAAAAAAAAATTAAAAGGGCCCAGAGCAGAGAACTGAAAAATACTACCAGGCACAGAAAAATGTCTTTGAGCAACCTGATATAGAGGATAAACCCTAGATTGGTTATGGTTGAAAGGAAGATTAGCGAGTTAGAATATAATCCTAAAGACTCACTAGAATGCAGGGTGCATCATTCCAGAACAAAATATCAAAGAATTAAAAGGAGGGGCAAGAGCTTAAAAAGCACTAAACTATGTCTTTTCTGAGGGGAAAATAACTCTCTGTTTTTAACAATTAGATAATACAGGCTTAAGAAATTTGCAAAATGTAGCCTAGTAGCCAAATTCAAAACTAAATCTATCTTCTATTCTTTGCAGAAGATAAAGCAAAGCACTCCTTCACAGCAAATAGCACTTTCTCTATCACACACACACACACACACACATTAAATAGAAATGAGAAAAACAATAGTAAGAAAATAATACAGTAAAATGAAAAGGGTTAAAGTCTTTTAAAATGTCCTTTTTGTTGTTGTTGTTGTTGTTTTGTTTTGTTTTGTTTTTTGCGGTTCGCGGGCCTCTCACTGTTGTGGCCTCTCCCACTGCGGAGCACAGGCTCCGGACGCGCAGGCTCAGTGGCCATGGCTCACGGGCCCAGCCGCTCTGCAGCATGTGGGATCTTCCCGGACTGGGGCACGAACCCGTGTCCCCTGCATCGGCAGGCGGACTCTCAACCACTGCACCACCAGTGAAGCCCCTAAAATGTCCGTATTAACAGGGGTCCCCAACCTCCGGGCCGCAGACCAGTACCTGTCTGTGGCCTGTTGGGAACCAGGCAGGAGGTGAGCGGCAGGCGAGCGAGCGAAGCTTCATCTACCGCTCCCCATCGCTCGCACTACCACCTGAACCATCTCTCCGCTCCACAGTCCGTGGAAAGCCTGTCTTCCACGAAACCGGTCCCTGGTGCCAAAAAGGTTGGGGACCGCTGGGGCTTCCCTGGTGGCACAGTGGTTGAGAATCTGCCTGCTAATGCAGGGAACACGGGTTCGAGCCCTGGTCTGGGAGGATCCCACATGCCGCAGAGCAACGAGGCCCGTGAGCCACAACTGCTGAGCCTGCACGTCTGGAGCCTGTGCTCCGCAACAAGAGAGGCCGCGATAGTGAGAGGCCCGTGCATTGCGATGAAGAGTGGCCCCTGCTTGCCACAACTAGAGAAAGCCCTCGCACAGAAACGAAGACCCAACACAGCAAAAATAAATTAATTAATTAATAAACTCCTATCTCCAACATCTTAAAAAAAAAAAAAAAAAAAGGTTGGGGACCGCTGTGTTATAAGACTCTCCTCTTTAGTTCTGGAAACAGCAAAAACAACCCCTAAATGATTAAATTTCCTTACTAAAAAGTACAACGTGATCTATTTTTATAAATAATTCAATGACTTACTATTTATAAAATACATCCCTAAGATAAAATGACACAAGTTAAAATAAAAGGATAGGCATAAATAAACACAGAATAGGCAAATAAAAAGAAATCAAGGGTGGCAAAGAAAAATCAAAGTTTATACCTATCTTCTCCCTTTAAACATTGCTGCCTATTCCTGCCCAGTGCCATAACCAGCGCCTAAAGGCAGGCAGTGTTGCGCATTCCAGTTAATTGTGCTGGACTGATCTCCATCCCCTTTTGACCCACTCTTCCTCCTCCTGTCTCCTTCAGGCTTTAGGTGTCTGAGCCCAACAGCGTCCCTAGATGCTTTGGGACCATTGGTTTTGCAATCCAATTCAATTGCTAGTTATGACTTCTTGGGAGCTCAATGTACTCGCTTGATTCAAGCAATTCTGAAGCCTAGAGAGTCCATTTCTAAGTCTAGTCCACAGAACTCCACAGGCCAGCTTAATCCTGGTCCATCCATCAGACAGGAGAGGTCTGAATGTGTTCTTTCAAGCTCAGGGCTCCAAGGCCTCCCTGCACCACCATCACGAGGGCACAAGAGGTGAGGTGGCTGACCCTTTTTTTGCATGTCTAGGGAATGGGGCACATGGAATAGATGCACAGGCTACATAACCAGCTCTGCATGTTTCTCTTCAATTTTCAGGATCCAGGGTCCAGCTGCTGCCTGTGTTCTCAGACACCAACAATGTCCCTGTGTTCCTTTTGCCTCTGGAGAGAGTGAAGAAGAATGTCACTTAATTTGCCAGCTTCCAACTGTAAAATGCAACTTCACCTCAGCACCCAGGATACCTGGTCAGTGGGAAATGTGAGAGGCGGGCTTTGGCTATTTCCCACAGTTGGACCAGCAGATGAAGTGATGGACAGACCACCTTTGCAACTAAGAAGCCCTGTCCAAGGGGATGACTCTGGGTTCTTTGAGTATTCTCTGGAATTTATCCAATAACTCCATCTACCAGGAGATGCTGAAAGATGGGTCCTGCTAACTCTGTCGAGATAGGGACTGTGGCCCTGAGGGCACAGCATTCTGCCTCCAAGTGAAACTAAACCGTCGGGCCATTCTGGGACACCTCAACAGGAGAGAGCTAAACACCCTGGCCTGGAGCCCAGAAGATGCCAGCCTGTTAGAAGGTATTGTGTGTGTTAGCTTTTTTGTGCAACATGGAATCTAATCTGACCTATGCACACCCACAGGGCACTTCTTCCCAAAGGCGGTATGGGAAAAGGAACTTAAATGCAGACTGTCTGTAAGGAGATCCACCTGCTCTTATACTGCAGTTCCCTACTCTTCCTGCATGGGATGTGGAACCAAGGGTAACAGGCACCTGTCTACAGTTCTACACCATCCTAAACCTGATGCATGGAAGCAGCTCTGTGGACCAACTCCTGATTCAATACGTACTGTGGGTTCTTGTCAAAGTAAAAAAAAGGAAAATTTAAAAATACCTACATACATACATACTGCCTGGAAATACTCTGCAATGCTAAAAATGATCATCTTTGCTACTAAGACCATAGGAAATGAGTTTGTTCTTTGTATTTCCCTCCTTTGTATTGTTACTTATTTTTAAAATTTAAAAAAACATACATTGCTTTTTAAATTAGAAAACTAACATAAAACTGTAAGAAGAAAAGGCTAGACATTCTGGTAAGATTTTTAGCTAATTAACTCATTAGCAAATTAGGGTAGAACATTCACTAGGTACTTACTTATTATTTCTGATATTTGGGAAACTAATTTTCCCTTGGGCCTTCTGCAGGAGCTATGAATTAAAGTGAACAGTTCTTGAAAAATCTGCTCCCCTATCTTAATGTTCCCAATTTAACTGAGAGTAGCTTCATCCAATAACAAACACACTGAAGCAAGCTCAAGTCCGGAACCCCACACCCACCCCACCCCACAAGCCTCTCACACCTACTCCTAGGAAAGAACCTCCTACAGCTTCCATGCTCTGACTCACCTTTCCAGGGAAAATAACACTTAGTAATGGCAGTCACACTGTTTTGTGACAAATGATGTCATCAATATCACTGGGGACCATGGTACTCATTACCATGGATCTCTGGATGTGGTTAATGTTTTCTTGATTATCCAAAATAGTTGACCGTTTAAGATGTCTCCTTGCTTCTGTTTTACCACTGAATGACCCTTTAGTCATCCATTAGATGACTAAAGAAACACCTCAACGTACTAGAGGGCGAACAGGGGCCCATGGAAAATTACTGAAATGGGTAAAAATAAAATCCTAACGGTCACCTTTTCCCTCTACTCCACCTAAGAGGACCAAAGATCTACGTTAGGTTAGGCCACTCACAAAATGTTTAGACTTTGAAAGAGTTATAATTCAAAGTTTGAAATATGTTTTATATTTTAAAAAGCCTAGAGTTACCAAATTCCCTGTGTACAACATGTTCTCAAAACTCTGGTCCATTTTGTAATGCTCCATGGCCAAGAAGAGAGTGTTGATTATGATGCAGATGGTGATGGCCAGCTCAGTAAAGGGGTCAGTCATCATGGTTCTCAGGGCCTTCTTAATGCACAGCCACCGGGGGCTACAGTCCCACACGAGGTATTTGGATGCCAGGTTTTCCCCACATGGGAGGCAAGGTTCCTGTGATTTTTCTTGTTCTGGAGAAGGAGAATTGAAAGAGCACTTGAGGAGTTAGGTCTGAGCCAGTCTGGCTGTTCTTTGCCTGGGTGCATTCCTTCCTCCCTCTTCCCTAGCATCTCCTGTGCTACAACATGATCAGTCAAGAAGGGTACTGACGCATAGCTAGGAAGGTTTCCCACACTCAACTTCCATGTGGTATAGTCAAGCACTTCAAGTCTTTATACTTATATTGAGAATCTGGGAGCAGGGCCACACTGTGGGAGATACAGATGGGGAAGTCAACACTGACTGGCTATGAACCCATGAGAGAGAAAGACACAAGCCCAAGTTATGTTCACTCAAGGAAGACCATGGTGACGGCTGTACCAGAGCACAGGAAGCTACCAGGGCTCAGGGGAAGGGGAGATATTCAGGCAGGGGCATCTATAAGCACTGAAACAAAAGGCATGCTATCAGTTGGTTGAATTCAGGCCAGAAAGCAGCTGCACCCTGATTTCCACACAATTTCAAGGCCTCATGAGATGATGCAATAGGCTCAAAAGTGCTAAGAACCCATTTGATCCCATTCTTGCTGGGACTTGAGTCCTGCCCTTGAACACGAACCCCTCAGTTTGGTCCCTGTTGCCTCCTGTTAATCAGGTCCATCAGATGGTTCCAGCCTGCATACGCAAGTCTTCTTCTATTATTCATGTCAGATCCCTATTCTAACTTCAATGACAACTGTAACCTCCTGGAAACTTCTATGTCTTCTCTTCTTTGGCTGGCTATCATTGTCACTGAAACTTCCTGTGACTGCCTGGCCTGAACGGGAAGTCCCGTTGGTGCGCTTGGTCCCACCACTACCCAAGTGGCAGCTCAGGGTGGGCCCAAAAGGAAGGCCTGCTTCTTCCAAGCCATTTTGCTCACATGCTCCAAAGAAGCATGGGGAGTCACTCTGCAGGAAGTACAGTGGGTTGCAAAGGGCTTCTGGGGGGCTGGAGAGAGGGAGAAGGGAAGGGCATCCTTGAAGTTAGGCTCCCCCTTGGTCTTGGAACAGAACTTACCGTGCATGGTGATGGTGAGGATGCTCACAGCGCTCAGCGCTCTCTGCCTTTGGAAGGGGTCTCTGTGCTCATCACAGTGGTCCACTGACAGATTCTGGGACAGTTGTTTGGTTTGTTCAAGTAGGTGTGGCTATAAGAGAAGGCATAGTGGACTGTCTAAGGGAAGGGGCGACCTCTCCTCAAAACTTGACAAACTGGTTCAATGCCACATGCAGCGAAGATGCTCAACTCACTTCAACTTCATGGCATGCCAAAGGTGCAGTTTTCTTAATTCACATTTAATAGATAAGAGAAATATGATTTGAACATTCATATTTCTTATGTATGCCCATTTCTAGAGTCTAAAGTTGTACCTACAGAAACATTTCTTTCTCTGTGTTGTATTCATTGTCAACAAAGAGCAAAAAATATTTTACGAAAACGAATGCGCAATGGTTCAGGGTATGAAAACAATAAAAAGTGCGATTTAGAAACAATGTTTGCGAGGGGCAGAAGTGGTGTATAAATTTAGAAAGGTGGATTGAGGCCACATAGTGAAGTGCCTTGAGTGGCTGCCTAAATAGATTTTGAAATAGTCAGTAACTAAAAAGAACAGTCAAAATAAATATCACAAAATCCATATACTAAACTTCAAGCACTCAGGCTATGTCTAAGAGCTTATTGATTCTCACCTTATCTACAACTCTAAAGTATCTAGAGATTAAAGGACATAAACCTGCAGCTATCCAGAAAACTCAGGTATCCGTAATTACTTATTCCCCCAAAGTTCTGACCAACCACGGCCCCAGAGGGAACTATCCCTTTCTGAAAAGCTATTCTAAAGGAAGCCTGTAGTCTTTCTATAGCTATTTCCTATTCTAGCTAAAGGGAAAAGACACTTTATGTTAGGTGTCTGGGTCTTTGTCTATTGCTTTGTGAAATGAGGAAAAACTTGCAAAATATTAAAAAATATATGCAGTCTCTTGAATATGCTGTGATCTGATAGCAAAGAAGCCTCTAAATCATGAGATCTTGCCCTGTCACTCCATCAGAGAACTGCTCAGAGCAGTGGGTGAGGTCCGTGCATCTACTTCTACAAAGGCCCTTGAACTCCTTTTCCCCACCCCGGGCTCAAGCACACACACCCCGCCTCCTGCCTGCTTCATCCTCCCCCTACCTCAGTAAAGAGGCTCTAGCCATTATTCCCTGGCCTGTGTCACCAACATCTTCCTCTCTTTTGACTTCTCTTCTCCAGAATTAAAACATGTTCAAACATCCCCCACCTTAAATGATAAGAATAAGCTTTCTTTTTCTACAGTACATCCTCCCATAGCTTCTTTTCTGCATATCCTGCTGCCTACTCAATAGCCTGACTTGAATGCCCCATAGGCACCTCAAAATTGGCACACGCAAAACTTAGCTTGCTATCTTCCCCGCCCCCAGAACATGCTCTTTGCCCATCTCAGCAGATTACCCACCAACAAGTCAGCTACCCAAGCCATAAACCCCACCCTCTACATCTAGTCAATTGCCAAATCCTTGCCTCTGCAGATCACTGTAACCTGTTCATCTCTCTTTATCCTCACTGCCCTAACCATAGTTTAAGCCATTGTCACCTCTTACTTGGATCACTGCAACAACTTCTTAATTGGCTGCCTCCAGTCTCGCACTCCTCCAATCCCCTCTCTTCAATGCATCCAGGATTTCCACAATGTAAATCTAGTCATATCACTCTTCTGCTTAAAACCTTTCCATACTGCTTACCACTTGCTCTCAGTGTAAAGAATGAACTCCTTAGCTTGGCTTCAAGGCCTTTTATTATGGTCCATATCTTACCACTAAAGCCTCTTGCCACCCCCCCAACCTCATCTCACACACACACACGCGTGCGCACACACACTTGCACATTTTCTACTGGGTCATGTTCTGCTCTCCTTTGTTTCCAGGCCTATGCGTGTGCTGTTCTCTCTATGTGTAGTGCTTCATTCTTCCTTTTACCCGGTTAATTCATCCCTTCAGCTTACACACTGCTTCCTCTGGGAACTCTTTTCTGATCCACTGCTCTTTTCCTAGCCCCCACCAAGTCTGGGGTTGGTTGGCTGAAGCAGACACTATTGTTGGCCCCATCCATATGTCCTCAGGCTTCCTTTGGCAACCCAAACACTTTTGCCCTAACACACAGCACGTCAGAAATACAGAAAACTTATTGTTTCCTGACCACAGAAGTCTTGAACCAATGATGGACCAAAGCTGATGTATAAATACTCTAGTGCCCTCACTCCAGGGAGATTAAACTGGCTTAATAATGCACATTAATTGGCCACCTTCTCTTCCATGTATCACTTCTCCCCTCCCCTCTTAGTGCTTCCTGAGATCTCTTCCCAAATAATCTACTTGCTCTCTAACGTCTCAGGGTTTGCCTTGCAGGGGACAAACATTGCCCCTAAGACGATGCTCCTGCTCTGCTCTCCCTCAGTGATCATCATGTCGGTCATCACACTGAACAGTAACTGCCTCTTTGTCAGTGTGCCTTCATCATTACTTGCCTGTGTTATATATCCCACGTATCCCCAGTGCCTACCCCAGTGCCAAATAAACACTGTCAACATTTTAAATAGACATCTGTAAATAAATGGATAATTGAATAGACACATGGATGCAGGGAAGTATGTGCAAATGGATGAATGGATAAATGATTGAGTGAATGAATGAGTCCTTTCAATTAGATTGACAACTTGACCTGTCCCCCTGAAGAGTGCTAAAGTATCATCAATCCCTTGGCCCAAACTTGCCTTTTTTGAAGAATCTTCATCAGAATCTAATCCTGGAACCTGGTCTTTCCCAGACTTTCTCAAAAAGAAGGATTTTCTTTTCTTATTACCAAATAGCTTTCTCTTCTTCAGGGAAAAAGATGATGCTTCAAGGGAATTAAGTGAACTTCTGTCAATACCCATGGCAACCAGAGCCTTAGAGAGTGAAAAAAAGCAATTAATGAACAGATCACACTCCCCACAGAACACTGTAAATGACTTCGACCTCAGTAAGCATTCTCTCCTCTCTTCTGGTAGCACTGGACCATTTTGATTGCTCATTGTCCAACTGTAATATGCTAGCTTTGTCATTGTTTATGCGGGGAACATGTCCTGTTTGTCCACGAGATTGCAGCCCTCGAAGGCAGGGTTAACTCTTAGATACCTCTGTGTCACTAACCCTTAGCACAGTGCCCTGTATGTGCTAAGAATTCAGTAAATGTTTGCGCTTAACGCTGCAGACATCAAGCACTTAAGATGGGCTTCCTCCTGACAAATCTCTGTGGAGGATGAGAAAAAGCATAAAACATGGCCCTGCTCTGAAATCTTAGAATCGAATCTTAGAATCTTAGAGCTGAAAAAATGTAAAGATGTCACGGAAACAATAAGAATGGTCTGTAAATATAACAAGGATTATAAGAAAGGATCATGACTGTCATCTCTACAGCCACCATGATTGATTTTCCAAACTCTCGCAAGCAAAGTCCCTGGACACAAACATCTCCAGCTTCCCACAAGAAAGCCTGGAGCAGAGCCTTAATTTACATACACATACATTTTATCCTCTAGCCAGCAATTTGGGATCTATCTTTGAAGGCTCAGGTTTCAGAAGGTCAAAGATCATCAAAACCAAGGGTTCCCTTCCTCAAGAGCCCTGCACCTGGACATCTTAGTGGGAGACTGTAGCAGAGCCAGCTGCAAAGGGCTTAAAAATTCTCAGAAAAGCACCAGTTAGGAAAGCACTGAGACTAGGCCTTATACAGAAACCTTGAGTGTCAGACCCCACAGCCTCTGGGGTCCTCCCAAGCAGATCCCACTGTCTCACACCACGTGCCCCTACCTCCTTCTCCTCCTTTAACAGCTGCTGGGCTTCCTGGAACATCTTCTCCTTGGCTTCTGTCTCAGCAGCTACATTCTTGTTCTGTTCCTCGTAAGCCATGGTGACAACAGCCAGGGTTAAGTTAATCAAGTAGAAAGAGCCCAGGAAGATGACCACCACAAAGAAGAAAACTGAGTAGAGCCCTGAGGTGCGCAAAGTCTGCAAGGGACACAGCACATGCTGGCGTCTGAATCCTTCCTCCGCAGAGGGGTGACTTGACCTCGAGTGGAGATTACACTGTAGCAATTGGTCTCTCCCCAGCCCTGGTTGGCTCAGCTACCTGCAGCATCATCTACTGCCTCCCCCATCACCTAGAGCTCCTGATGCCCTATCTCTCAGCAAGGAAATGCCATCTGTACATTCACACAGAAGTCAGAGTGACTTTACTGTGACTTTCTCAAGGGTATTTGCATTTTTTAAATTAAAAAGGCAAGAGAGAGAGCAATGCTGCATGAAAGCTGAAGCACCAGTGGTGGAACTTCAGTCAGTGGGGAATCTGGAGAGGGGTGATATTTCTAGGAAGAGGAGTTTTTTTGTACTCTTCTTCCAAATGTCACATTTATAGTCTTTTTTTTTGATGTTTCTAATAGAATTTCTAAAACACAATTTAACAGTACAACTGTTAAGGATAAGAAATAGATGACAAAGGTGAAGGAGAGATGGTAGGTTATAAATAAATGATGAAGAGATAGATAAGTGATGGAAAGGGAGAGAGGAGGCAAGGAGGCAGAGGGGCAGGGAAGAGGGGGGAGAGAGAGAGAGGGAAATAAAGAGAGAGAATGAATAAATAGATAACCTGTTGATAAAGCTTCTCCCAGGAATCTTGGGTCATAAGCCGGAACACAGCAAGAAAAGACCAGCCAAAGCTGTCAAAATTCGTGTAATTATAGTCAGGATTTTTATTGGTATGTTTGCATTCAAATTGTTCAGAACAAGCCCTAGATATTGGAAACAAAGGAACAGAGAAAGAATTACATACCCTGCAGCCCACCTCCCCTCGACACCCTGCCCAGGGCACTGATTCTTCCAAGAACCATGGGCTCACACTCAAAAGTCCTAGGTGAAGAGAATATTTATAGAGTTGGCCATCCTCCACCTTCCAAGCCTCCCATTCTATATCTAAACATGGGCACTCATAGACTTTTCTCAAATGGATTGATTAAGAAGTTCATACCGGCAGTTTTTCATTGAAAAATTAAGTGCAGTGACATAGTGAACACTTTACAGTAAAAAAAGGATATACAATGAATACGATGTCTCCCTCTCTCCCCACTCAGCCCCACTTCCTAGAGGCACAGTTTAACAGTTACTTTAGTAAATTTCCAGAAGTCCTCTATGAATATAAAAGCACATATTATCAATATACATTTTCTATAATATATGGATGGGAGCATTCTTTGAACACTCTCTTGCACTTTGCTTTTTTCATGGAATGGTATTGATTGGAGGTCTTTTCCACCAGCATACAAGGAAATATCTCATTTCTTTTCATGTCCTACAGTTCTGGGATTTATATAAGTGCTTTGCTAATGCTAAATATTTAGATATCAATTGTTATCAGTCCTCTATTCTTACAAACATTTGGGTTTTACTTTAAAAACAGTAGATACCTTGCATATAGGTCTTTGTCCACATCACCAAAAACACATCACTGAGTGCATCTATCGAATATACTATGAGTATGTACTTTCTTAATTTGTAATAAACATAGTATTTTTATCAAAGTAACACATGCATGTGGTTTAAAAAAAGTCACATGGCACCAAAAGGCTTGTAATGAAAACCATTCCATCATTCTTCATCTGTCATTTATACACCCCAAATTCAACAACTTCTAGCTCTTTTAGGTCTGTTATCTCTAAATATAGTGCTTTTACTGGGAGAAGATCAAGGTGGCAGAGTAGGAGGATGCTGAGCTCACCTCCCCCAATGAATACACCAAAAATACATCTACATGGGACTTCCCTGGTAGCGCAGTGGTTAAGAATCGGCCTGCCAATGCAGGGGACACGGGTTCGAACCCTGGTCCAGGAAGATCCCACATGCCATGGAGCAACTAAGCCCATGCGCCACAACTACTGAGCCTGCGCTCTAGAGCCCGTGAGCCACAACTACTGAGCCTGAGTGCCACAACTACTGAAGCCCACACGCCTAGAGCCCATGCTCCACAACAAGGGAAGCCACTGAAATGAGAAGCCCATGCACCACAACTAGAGAAAGCCTGCGCACAGCAACAAAGACCCAATGCAGCCAGAAATAAACAAATAAATAAATTTATATTAAAAAATACATCTACATGTGGAGCAATTCCCAATGAAAACAAACTGGACACAAGACTGTAAAGAAAGATCCACAGAGTCAGAAAGGAAGGAAGGAGAAGCAATCAGGTTGGGACTCCCTAGTTAGGGGCACAGAAGAGAGGGATATCATGGGCTTGGAGATCCTCCCTGGGGAGTGAGGGGTTTGAATCACATATTGGGCACCCCAGCCCTGGGGTCCAACACCAGGAAGACAAGTTCCCTTAGCTGGTTTGAAAACCAGTGGGACTTACAGCAGGGCTGTAACAAACTGAGACTCTGCTCATGAAGAACATATGCACACGCTTGCTTAATCTCAGGAATAAGGTGGATGCCCACTCTCACCACTTCTATTTAACATAGCATTGGAAGTCTTAGCCACAGCAATCAGCCAACAAAAAAAACCAACAAAAGTCATCCAAATTGGAAGGGAAGAAGTAAAACTATCACTATTTGCAAATGACATGATACTATAGATAGAAAACTAAAGTCTCCATCAAAAAAACTATTTGAGCTAATAAATGCATTCAGTAAAATTTCAGGATACAAGATTAATATTCAGAAATCTGTTGCTTTTTATATACTAATAATAAACTATCAGAAAGAGAAAGCAAGAAGACAATCCCATTTAAAATTACATTAAAAAGAATAAAATACCTAGGAATAAACTTAACCAAGGAGGTAAAAGACCTATACTCTGAAAACTATAAAACACTGATGAAGGAAACTGAAAATTATATAAAGAAATGGAAAGATATACTATGTTCATGGATTGGAAGAATTAATGTTGTTAAAATGTCCATCCTACCGCAAAGCAATCTGCAGATTTAATGCAATCCCTATCAAAATAACCATGACATTTTTCATAGAACTAGAACAAATAATCCTAAAATTTATATGGAACCACAAAAGACCCTGAAGAGCAAAAGCAATCTTGAGAAAAAAGAACAAAGCTGGGAATATCATGTTCCCTGACTTCAGACTACACTACAAAGCTACAGTAACCAAAACAGCAATGGTATTGGCACAAAAATAGACACAAATCAATGGAATAGAATACAGAGCTCAGAAATAAACTCACGTACTTATGGTCAATTAATCTACAATAAAGGAGGAAAGAATATACAATGGGAAAAGGACAGTCTCTTCAATAAATGTGATGGGAAAACTGGACAGCTACATGGAAAAGAATGAAATTAAAACATTTTCTCAAACCATATACAAAATTAAACTCAAAACAGATTAAAGACCTAAATGTAAGACTGGAAACCATAAAACTCCTAGAAGAAAACATAGGCAGAACACTCTTTGACATAAATCATAGCAATACTTTTTTGATCTTTCTTCTAAGGCATAGGAAGCAAAAGCAAAAATAAACAAACTAATTAATCTTAAAAAGTTTTGCACAGCAAAGGAAATCACTGACAAAATGAAAAGACAACCTACTAGATGAGTGAAAATATTTGCAAATGATATGACCGATAAGGGGTTAATATCCAAAATATATAAACAGCTCACACAACTCTATCAAAAAAAACAAACAACCTGATTAAAAAATGGCAGAAGACCTGAATAGACATTTTTCAAAGAAGACATACAGATGGCTAACGGGCACATGGAAAGATGCAGAACAATGCTGTTAGAGAAATGCAAATCAAAACCACAATGAGATACGACCTCAAACCTGTCAGAATGGCTACGATCAAAAAGTCTACAAATAACAAATGTTGGCAGGAATGTGGAGAAAAAGGAAGACTCGTACACTGTTGGTGGGAATGTAAATTAGTGCAGCCACTGTGGAAAACAATATGGGGTTCCTCAAAAAATTAAAAATAGGGCTTCCCTGGTGGCGCAGTGGTTGAGAGTCCGCCTGCCAATGCAGGGGACACAGGTTCATACCCCGATCTGGGAAGATCCCACATGCCGCAGAGCAGCTGGGCCCGTGAGACATGGCCGCTGAGCCTGCGCGTCTGGAGTGCTCCGCAACAGGAGAGGCCACAACAGTGAGAGGCCCGCGTATCACAAAAAAAAAAATAGAATTACCATATGATCCAGCAATTCCACTGCTGGGTATATAGCTGAAGAAAATGAAAACACTATTCAAAAAGATACATGCACCCTAATGTTCATAGAAGCATTATTAACAATAGCCAAGATATGGATGCAACCAAAGTGTCCACCAACAGATGAATGGATAAAAAAGATGTGGTATAAAAAAGAATGAAATAATGTCATTTGCAGCAACATGGATGGACCTAGAGATTATCATACTAAGTGAAATAAGTCAGACAGAGTAAGACAAATATCGTATGATATCACTTATGTGGAATCTAAAAAAATGATACAAATGAACTTACTTACAAAACAGAAACAGACTCACAGACTTAGAAAACAAACATGGCTACCAAAGGGGAAAAGGTGGGGGGGAGGGATAAGTTAGGAGGTTGGGATTAACATATACACATTACCGTACATAAAATAGATATTCAAAAAGGACCTACTGTAGAGCACAGGGAACTATATTCAATACTCTTTAATAACCTATATGGGAAAAGAAACTGAAAAAGATTAGATGTATGAATATGTATAACTAAATCACTTTGCTTTACACCTGAAACTAACACAACATTGTGAATAAACTATACTCCTATATAAAAAAATAGAAAAGATGTGGTGTATATACATACAATGGAATATTACTCAGCCATAAAAAAGAATGAAATTTTGCCATTTGCAACAGTGTGGATGGACCTAGAGGGTGTTATGCTAAGTGAAATAAGTCAAACAGAGAAAGACATATACTGAATGTTATCACTTATGCATGGAATCTAAAAAATGAAACAAATGAATATAACAAAACAGAAACAGAATTAAATATATAGAGAATAAACTTGTGGTTTCCAGTAGGGAAGGGGGGAGGGGCAAAATAGAGGTAGGGGATTAAGAGGTACAAACTACTATGTATAAAATAAATAGGGGACTTCCCTGGTGGCACAGTGGTTGAGAGTCCGCCTGCCGATGCAGTGGATGCGGGTTCGTGCCCCGGTCCGGGAGGATCCCACGTGCCGCGGAGCGGCTGGGCCCGTGAGCCACGTGCCGCGGAGCGGCTGGGCCCGTGAGCCATGGCCGCTGAGCCTGCGCGTCTGGAGCCTGTGCTCCGCAACGGGAGAGGCCACAACAGTGAGAGGCCCGCGTACCACAAAAAATAATAATAAATAAATAAATAAATAAATAAATAGGCTACAAGGATATATTACACAGCACAGGAATATAGCCAATATTTTACAATAACTTTAGAGTATAATTTATGAAAATATTGAATCACCATATTGTACACCTGAAACTAATATGATATTGAGATTCAACTATACTATAATTTTTTAAAATGCTTATCCTGGTATTTGATTTATCAGTTTTAGTCTTTGTTGACTAGCTTTCTGCTGTGGTAGATAAGGGTTTTCCAACATCCCACCCTACCTCACCACTACTTATATCACTCTTCATGGAAAATATCATGGCCTGTGTCATTGGGTCTCCTGCGTCAGATACATTTTTTCTTGGCTCTTTTGTATTGCTCTTTCTAAGTTTTACTCCCTCATTTTTCTGGACCAAACCTCAAGTAGCTTTTTAGGAAGACTGGGTGATCTTTGCACATATGGGTATATCTTTACTCTGCCTTCACAGTAGAGTTACAGTTTGACCAGAAATAGAATTTGGGGTTGAACATAGTTTTTCTTCAGAAACATAAAATCACTGCTCAGCTATTAACCCTATGTTGTTGTTGAGGATTCTGATACTGTTCCTTTTTGGGTAACCTTCTTCTCTTTGGTTTTCAGATCTTTTTCCCCAAAGGTTCTGAAATGCCATGATAATGCACCTGACATGGTCCTTTTTCATTCATTGTGTTGGCTACTTTATGGGCCACTGAGGTATTTGCATCTTTAATCCCAGGGAAATTCTCTGTATTATCTTTGCTAATTTCCTCCCTTTTGCTTTTTCTGTGCTCCATTTCTGGAATTCCTACTTAGTCAAAAGCTGAAACTTCTGGATTGATATTTATTCTCATATTTTCTGTCTCTTTCATTGCTTTATCTTTTAATTCTATATTGATTTTTTCTATTCTCCCCTTTGCACTTCTCACCACTATCCTACACGTGCATTTGCACAGACATATACATGCCAACACCCCTCTTCAATCCACAAGTCTTGTTCTTTCTGTCTCCTAAACGTCTTTGGGATTTATCCATCCATTTCTCTTCATCTCCACTGAACAGCTTCGTGACTCTCATCTGTATTAACATAGCCTCCTAAGTGGCTGCTTCATCTACTCTATCCATCCATTCTCCATGTAGCAGACATAAGTGAGTTTTAAAAGTATCTAATCTGATCAGGTCTTGTTTCCTTTGTGATTGAGGTCAAAATCCTCAGCAGTGATGGGCTACCAGGTCCTGCATGGTTGGCTCCTGTCTCCTGTCCCTCTGCCTAACAAGCTTCTGGGCTTCTTACTATCCCCGCATGTCCTCATGTCCTGAGGCTTTCATCCTTGCTATTTGTACCATCAGGAATCGTTTGCTCTATCTTCTCATCCACCAGAACTTCCCGCTCATGCTTCAGATCCATGTTGTAGTCACCACTCAGTCAGTCCTCAGAGGAGGCAGTGAGTAAAGGCTGAAAACCAGGCCTGGGCCCTGAACAGAGGCCTGTCTGGGAAGGTGACCTCAGATCTGCCATCTCCTTGGAAACTACCACGTTATGATCAGTGTCGAAGGTCATGTACTAGGAGTTCGCTTACTGTAAAACTCCTGAGCTTTGAGACTATACCTAGACTGAGAGAGTTGTGACTGGCACACAGTTGGAAACCAAGGCTTCTGCATCTGTATGTTTAGATGGCCCACCCCACCTTGGATTTTGCTTATAGTAACCATACCTGCCCTGCATGGATGATGGATCAAAGAAGCACTGTTGTGACAGCTGTTGGGCTCCTCATTGAATGAAAACGATGTAGGTGCAGTATGTCCTGCCGAGGATCATTCTAGAGAGCTCAATAAACCCTGTATTAAAACCTAATAAGTCTGTGAGTTTGACCTAATCAGAATCTGTGACCACCACGAGAAGACGTCCTTAATTTTACAGGCAGGGTTACATCTCTGTTATCTCTCTCAGTATCTACAGGTCTCTCTTATAACATTCATCACACTTTCAAGAATTTACTGTACATCTCTGTTGCCTGAAAGATGTCAATTTCAAGAGGGCAGCACTCCTTTGTTTGTACTTGGATTCCTAGGGCCTAACACAGAGCTTGGCACAATGTTGGCCCTTGATACCTATTTGTTATTGAGAGATAAATGTCGTCTATTTCATCAAAGTGCCTAGCATATTATCTTAATTTGAAATACACTCAATAAACCTTCACTGAATGAATCTCTCACCACAGAGAGTACTAATATCCTGGAAGAAGGGACAGTATCCCCAAAGGGTCAGAGGGCTACTAACTGTTGAAGTGAATGTGTATGAACACACATACAACAGTGTGTGCAATTAGAGGCAGTGGGGGTCACAGATCAACAAACAGAAGACGTGTGCTGAGATGTCTTCCATCAGGGCCATGTCATTGAACAGGAAATACGTCTAGATGGGGCTTTCAGTCACAACATCCTTTCTTACCTTTGATGGCCTTGAATATCCGCTCCATAATGTCAAAATATCCCTATGTTTTCAGTAGATTTCTCATCAGATACAAATTCAATATAATTTAGGAGAGAGAACTGCTTTAAACACTTGGAAATAATTTTTAATTTAGTAATGCTCATCTAAACCTGCTTAGAGGGACTTCTCTGGTGGCGCAGTGGATAAAACTCTGTGCTCCCAGTGCAGGGGCCTCGGGTTCATTCTCTGATTGGGGAACCAATCCCACATGCATGCCGCAACTAAGATTTCGCATGCCACAACTAAGGAGCCCACGTGCTGCGACTAACAAGCTGGAGAGCCGCAACTAAGGAGCCCGCCTGCTGCAACTAAGACCCAGCACAACCAAATAAATAAATAAATATGTTTAAAAAACCAAATAAAATAAACTTTCTTAGACACATGAAATAGTAGTGTTTGAGAACTACCACCACTGCTTCTACAAGTCATTAGATAAAGACTGTCTGCCACATCACTTCAAAAAGATAGAATGAAGAGTATAAACATCTTACCCGCTCTCCATCCATGTGCCACATATTCTGAATTCAGTGGAATCTTTCTTTTCAAAGCAATCGTCTGAGAAGGAAATAATTATAAATTCAGATTTGAAAAAACAACATTGAAAGGAAAAAGAATAGCAAATATGCCAGATTATGCTTGAAACAGATGGTTCAGAATCCTCCAAAATGATCAAAGTGATCAAAGTGATCTCAATGAAATGATCCTGAGAGGAACTAGAGCCTAAGCCCTCAGGAAGATGCAAGAGAAAAAGAGGGAAAAGGAGAAGGAAGGAGAAATAAGAGGAGGAAGCAGTAACACCACCACCACTTTGCCTCTCAGTACATAGAACTGAACCAGAGACCACCCCTAGGAGAAGCTGGACACAGGGTCAGCCCACGAGAAGCTCATAAACCAGGACAGTCATGGAGAAAGTATGGCCACATAAAATTCAGGACACATGAAATTGATATAGGGTTGACCTCAGAGTGGAGAGGGTGCAAAATAAAAGGAGCAATATCATTGAAGAAAATACTTGGGTGGGGGCAGGCATTGTGGGAAGTTGCTGGTCCCCTTTGGCCAAAGCCAGGCACTCTGAAGACTTCTGCAAAACATGACAAGGAAGTGGGCAGAGATGGAAGATGACACCACTCCTATAGATGTGGCTTCAGGATTTTACTTCTTCATGGAAACCCAAAGAGTGAGGCAGTTCTCTAAGAAATGCATCTGCCCACTTGAGAACCCTAGAGGGACAAGTCATCCCTTGATCCTAAGACACTCTGTAATGCAGATCAGTAGACATATGAGTGGGGATAAATAAAAGTTAACCATGCACAAACCAAGGAGTGAAAGGTGGGGTGTTTACCTTTATAGTCAGAGCCACAGTCTTTCCTCACACATTTCTGGTTCAGATTTCCCATGAAGAGCTGCTGACCTACCAGGGTGAAGATGCTGAGGCAAAAGAGAGTCAGGATCATCACATCGACAAGCCTCTTCACAGAGCGCAGCAAGGCCCCAACAATGACCTTCAGACCTGAGGAAGAGTACAGATGTGGGGAGAAGCCCCCCCACTCACACACACACACACCAGACACAGGCAAGGAACAGAGAGGGAGCAACAAGGCCTCAAAAGTTGTCTGATTGCATGCTGGTATCAGAAACTGGCCTGACCTAGGATTCTGAGGCCATAACGCTGTGCCTTAGAAGCTATGGGTCATCAGAGTGGTCCACTGGTCTAGGACTCGGCCTCTTTATCCTGCTCTACAGATGCCACAGGGTTGCTCTGAAGGGCAAGTGAGAAGACTTTGAGCAGAAACATGCCACAGAGACACAAGACATAACTTGAGGACAGTTGTGCAGGCACCTCCACGGCTGGGGGTCACAGGCAGCATTAAGGCCAAAGTGAGGCCTCCTGAGAGAAGGAGCAGAGCTGTATTTGACATTTGGTAGCTATTACCTACTATAAGGTACACGAGGTGCCATGAGATATAGCTAAATTGGGGGGTCAGGGAGCTGGAAGAAGGAGCTTTGTCTGGACCCAAATAATAAGGATGTCTTAGGAAAAGAAACTCAGATTACTACTTATTATAAGGGTTTTTAAAAATTCATTCAAGAAATATATTTACCAAGCACCTACTATGTCCGTGGTACACTGTCAGGCTGCCAAAGTTACAAAATAAAAAGGACATAGTCTTGCAGTCTGTTGGTAAATGTTTAAAATCAGCTCTTGCGGGGAGGGGAGACAGAGAAAGTCTTCATTTGCAGCATTTACAGATGTCCTTGTTTGCTGAATTCCGGAGTGTAGATCCCTCTTCTCCCTCCACACACCCTTCTCCCCCAGCTGTTTTCAAGCTACCAACATGACGTCCCTGGATGCAGAGTTGGAAAAAGATGTGCACAGTCTGCTGGGGAGTTGGAACAAGTCAGTCCCAGCACAACACTGAGTCACAGGCTCTGCTCTCAACACAGCTGGAGAGATAAACCAGCAGATGGCATCGGTAATGTGTGGGATGACACTAAGTGACAAAGTTTCGGTTGATCAGCATAAACCATGAATGGCAGACTTGAGAACACAAAGCAGCATCTGATGGGAGGCCAAGCCCACAGCAGATGACCTTCCACCAAGGGTGATGCCACATGAGAAGGAGACTTCAGGCCAAGCTGGGACATCCACTGGATTCACCAGTGCACTGATGTTCACGCCAAGATCACGATTCCCCTGCATGGTCAGGGGCACCAAACACGAAAATAGTGTAACCTCATCTACGCCTGATTTTTCATCTGTAACAAGAGGCTCGAGTCTTCTCCAAAGCAAGATGATTTGGATGAAAGATAGCTGTGATTCCTGAATTATTTTTACATAGTCCCATAAAAGATTGTATCTCATACTCTTCCTTCCAAAAAGCATCCAGGGATCTCATGCGTTTCATGAGTCAAAATGGAGAGTATGTTCACCTGCTTAGAGATGAGGAAGGGAACATGAAAGCTGCTAAGTGTCTCCCTGAATGTATATTTTACCCAAGCGAAGTATGAGGGACTCAGCTCAGGCATAAAGCCCCTAAATCTACCTGGGAAACCAAGGTCCACCTTGCAAAAGAGGAAGAGAAAGAGCGGCATGTTCTACGTAAAGTGTCCTCTGACTGCCAGTTGCTTTATCACTATGCAGTTGTTCTTCTGGAGTTTCCAAAAATAACCCACTGCCTCTGTATGAAAAAGATCCAAATTGCCTGGAGTTTTGATAGAAGAGACTAGAAGAAGAAGGGAAGAAGAAGGGGGGAAGGAAGAAGTCCAGAGGGAGAATATTTTTTAATAAAGTTTTTTTTTGTAAAGGAAAGAGAGGAAAGGGGAAGGAGAAGACTGTGCCATAATAACCTCATTTCTGATAAACTGGAACTCATATTTACAACCCCGTCCTTGGCTTCATCCTGATCCACAGAGCTCCTTCCTTGCCTGGCTTCCAAGAGACCACTTTTGCTCTCTTTCCTCCTTTACTGGTGGCTCTTGCTCATCTCCTTTGCTGGTTTCTCCTCTCTCCCCTCCCCTTTAAGGTCTACAGTGCCTGGGACTCAGTCCTTTGTCCTCTTCTACTTTCCATCTATGCTCATTTTCTTGGTAATCTCATCAGGTTCCATGGCTCTAACTATCATCTACAGGCTCATAATCTCCAAAATGATATCTGCGGCCCTGGAACTCCAGCCTCACGTATCTAATTGCCTACTTGGTACTTTGACTTGGATGTCTCACAGCCATCTCAAACAGAACACATGCAAAGCTGATTCCTAATCTGACCCCCAAGGCCTGCTTCTCTCACAGCCTTCCTTTTCTCATTCAGTGATGATTCCATCTTTCCAGTCCCTCAGACAAAAAACCTTGACTCATCCTTTACTCTTCTTTTGCTCATATCATGTATACAATCAACCTGTCAGGAAGTTCTCTTGTCTCCACCTTCAAATTTACACAGAATCTGACCACCATTCACCAACTCCTCTTCCACTGCCTGATCTGAGAGCACCACCACCTCTTGCTTGGATTATGGCAGTGGCCCCCTGTGTCAGTTTGGGCCCTCTGAGAAGCAGACATTTTGAGACCAGATTGCAAGAGATTTCTTGGGGAAATGCTTGTGAGGAATAATCTGGAGGGAGTGAGTGGAGGGACAAAGAGAGCCTCAGACTGTGACACAGGGCTGACACCTGGGAAAGGAGATCAGGAAGGAAGCAGGATAGACAGGAAGTGCCTCAGACTGCAGTGCTGCTGTGAGACAGTCTCACCCTGGTTGCTGAGGAGCTGCTGAGCCAAAGTCCCACATAGAGGAGTCCCATACCCTTCAGGGGTGGGCCTGCACTAGCGGCCCCCACATGCAGGGAAAGCGTGATCTTGGCATGAACATGAATGCAGTGGTGAATCCAGAGAGGGGGCAGCTGGGACCATTAGTCAACTGCACTCCCTGCAGCAGGAGATCTGAGCAGCACATTTCCATGGTGACCAACATGCCTCCTATCTGGTCTTCCTGCTTTGCTTTGCTCCCGCACATTCTGTTCCCCACACAACAGCCAGAGTAATCCTTTTAAAGCCTGGGTCAGGTCATGACTCCTCTGCTCAAAGCCCCTGCATGGCTCCCATTTCTCTCAGAGCAAAGCCCAAGTCTTCCCGGTACTTAGGTGCCTCCCCTTCACCTCTGTGGTCCCTCCTCCACCACCTGGCCCCTCATTCTGTCTGCTCCAGCCCCACCCACATGTTTTATAGTCCTCGGTCTGTAGACTGGCTGCTTCCTATGCTCAGAACACTCTTTCCCATATATCTGCTTGTGAAACTCCCTCACCACCTTCAAATCTGCTCACATCTCACCTTCTCAATGACACCTATCCTAACCACCCCACTAAAATTGCAACCTGCTTCCATGAACCCCCGTGACTTCCAAGAGCCACCACATCGCCTACTTTTCCATTTTATTTTTCCATGGCATATGTCACTTTCCAGCACGCTATATAATTTACTTATTTATTATAGTTACTGCTTAAGTCTGTCTCCCAACCTCCCACCTAGAATGTAAACTCCATGAGGGCCGGGACCTTTGTCTGTTTGCTCATTGATATACCCCAAGCAGCTAGCACAGTGGATATTAGGTGCTCAATACATATTTGTTGAATGATCAAATAAATGAATAAAGCAGAGTTTGTTAGTTTGTGGTTTACATGACATATTGAGAAATTTTAACTATTCTCTTCCGCTAAGAGCCAGTGTTGAAAGTTAGAGTGACTTACCTGAAATTACTGAAATTGCTTTCAAAGCTCTGAACACTCGGAAGGTACGCAGGGATGACAGACTGATGCTGCTGTCCTTGATATATGGTGAATATGATACAAACCTATAAGACAAAGCACAAGGAAAGTCCAGGCTTGTTCAGGCATGCGTCTGCCCTGCACATCTCCACAAAGGTCACAAGTAAGCACAGCCTGAGGTGTGTGTCCACCAGAATGAAATCTGCAACCTCCCCTTCCAATCCCACCTTCATGTCAGGACCTGGCAATATCACTAGTGCTCTATTGCTATGGACCCTATGGACCACAGATTGCACAGGAGGCTGCTCTCAGCTAACCTTTACACTTGGACATAGATGAGGATTCCTTGAAATAGTCACTGCAGTTGTGGCTACATCCATGGATAACAGAAATCAACTTAAACATTTATTGACCTGCTATCAAGTTCCAGGCCCCAGTACACTTCCATACGGTCTCACCAGGTGGCCAAGCCCAGAAGGAACCTAGGCGGTCTGGCTCCAGAGCCCACATACTACACCATCTCTCAATAACCAGGAGCACCTGACCATTGACCTTCAAATGTAAAACTCTGAAATTAATACTAACTACTTCAAAGGGCTTTCATGAATATTAAACAGAAAAATATATGCAAAGCGCTTAAGACAATGGCTGGCACAAATTAAATAAGGTTGGGTTTATTATTATTGTGCTGGCAATGGGCCATTGCTCCTCTTGCTTTTTATTTTGCTGACTCATGAATTTGGAATCTTATCATTCGGATGCCAAATTGATGCCCTCTCCTTCAGGAAGAACTTCAACTCTAACCTCATGCCATATACAATAACTAGCTCAAAATGGACCACAAACTTAATTAAACATAAGAGCCAAAACAATAACACTTCTAGGAGAAAACATGAGAGAAACTCTTTGTGACTGTTCAGTAGACAAAGATGTTCTAGACCCCTTAATTCCTCCTCCATGCTCTAACAGCTGGAATCATGCACAGCTCCTATGCTAGCACTCACTGTAGCAGGTTATAATGGTCATTAAACGCCTCACTTCCCCTCTGACCTGCGAGCTCCAACAGGGTGAGAACCATGCATGATATATTTTTTTTCATTATCACAAGCCCTATATCTGGCACAGAGCCTGGCCCCATAACAGGTCAGTGTTTGGTAAATAAATGGCTGAAAAAGTAAGATCATGAGTGTTGGCCGAGAAATGGATTTGTGAGGAATTCCCTGGCAGTCCAGTGGTTAGCACTTGGTGTTTTCATGGCCATGAGCCTGGGTTCAATATCTGGTTGGGGAACTAAGATCCCACAAGCCTCACGGTGCGGCCAGAAATGGATTTGTGTGTGTGAAGGCCTCTGGTCAGTTGGCTACATGGTGCAGTTCAGTGTCAACCAACACTGCACTCACAGTTCTAGGCTTTACTTGGCTGCACTCAGCCAGTCATGTGGATCTACACAGGGCCCTGCTGGAAGCCAAGGGGCTTCTTTCCCACCCCTAGTCTCTTTGGTAAAAATCTTAACATTCTTACGCTGTTGCAATGACAATGGAGTCCAGCCAGTTCCACGGATCTCGAAGGAAAGAAAACTCATCCAGAATAAAACCTCTTGCCAATATTTTAACTAATGCTTCAAATATATAAATCCCAGTGAAGATATACCTACAAAGCAAATCATTCAGAACAAGAAGAAATATGATAAGCTATGTGAAAAAGAGAGAGCCCATTTGTCTGATATGACCTTCATGAGGTCAGATTCCATTTTAATGTGACATTTAACATTCTTGTCTTAGCAAATCAGAGTTCAGAAAGGTAAGGTCCTCAAGCAAGTTCTGATATTTGGGATTTCTGAGAAAGAGGCCCATGGATAAAGTTGTAAAGCTGCTTTTAAACACCTAGCTTCACAGCCATATTCTTGAGAGAAGCTTCAGCCAATATGGACAGTCTTTTCAACAAATGGTGTTGGGAAAGCACAATATCCACATGCAAAAGAATGAAGCTGGACCGTTACCTTATACCATGTACAAAAATTAATTCAAAATGGGTTAGAGCTAAATGTAAGACCTGAAACTAGGGACTTCCCTGGTGGTGCAGTGGTTAAGAATCAGCCTGCCAATACAGGGGACACCAGTTCGAGCCCTGGTCTGGGAAGATCCCACATGCCGCAGAGCAGCTAAGCCCGTGCGCCACAACCATTGAGCCTGCGCTCTAGAGCCAGCGAGCCACAACTACTGACCCCACATGCCACAACTACTGAAGCCCACGTGCCTAGAGCCCCTGCTCAACAACAAGGGAAGCCACTGCAACGAGAAGCCCGTGCATCACAACGAAGAGCAGCCCCTGTTTGCCGTGACTAGAGAAAGCCCGTGCACAGCAACGAAGACCCAATAAATAAATAAATAAACAAATAAATAAATAAAAATGTTGTGAATATTTAAAAAAGACCTGAAACTATAAGACTCCTAGAAGAAAATATCTGCAAATCATATATCTGATGAGGTTAATATTTGGAATATATGAAGAACTCCTACAAACTCAACAACAAAAAATTAAATAATCCACTTAAAAATGGCCAAATGACTTGAATAGACATTTTTCCAAAGATTACATACAAATTGCCAACAAGCATATGAAAAGACATATGAAAAGATGTTCAATATCACTAATCATCAGAGAAATGCAAATCAAAACCACAATGAGATATCACCTCGTACTCATTAGGCTGGCTACTTTTTTAAAAAAAGCAGAAAATAACAAGTGTTGGTGAGGATGTGGCGAGATTAAAACCCTTGTGCACTAGTGGTGGGATTGTAAAATGGTGCAACCACCATGGAAAATAATATGGAGATTCTTCAAAAGATTAAAAATCTAATTACCATATGATCCAGCAATCCCACTTCTGGGTACATATACAAAAGAACTGAAAGCAGAGTCTTGAAGAGATATTTGCACACCCATGTTCACAGCAGCACTATTC
This sequence comes from Monodon monoceros, assembly GCF_005190385.1. Classification (NCBI taxonomy): domain Eukaryota; kingdom Metazoa; phylum Chordata; class Mammalia; order Artiodactyla; family Monodontidae; genus Monodon; species Monodon monoceros. The sequence continues at coordinate 60,165,497 of NW_021703780.1, read as the reverse complement.
ACAATAGCCAAGAGGTAGAAGCAACCCAAATGTCCATTGACAGATGAATAGATTAATAAAATGTGGTATATATATATGCAATGGAATATTATTGAGCCTAGGAAAGGAAAGAAATCCTGTCACATGTGACAACATGGATGAACCTTGAGGTCATGTACTAAGGGAAATAAACTAGTTTAAAAAGACAAATATGGTATGATTCCACTTACAGGAAGCACCTAGAGTAATCAAATACACAAAGACATAAAGTATAATGGTGGTTTCCAGGGGACTGGAGGGGAGGGCAGAATGGGGAGTTATTGTTTTATGAGTACAGAGTTTCAGTTTTGCAAAATTAAAAGAGTTGTGGAGATGGAGAGTGGTAATGGTTGAACGTCTGTGCGAATGTACTTAATACCATTGATCTGTACACCTAAAAGTGATTAAGATGGCAAATGTGATGTAATGTGTATTTTATCACAATTTTTAAAAAAACTATTTCCATTTTATTCCTTTAGTCCTTCATCATGTTCTGCCTTCTAATTTATTTCCCTTATTCCCCTTCCTCCTCCTCCAAAAGACAATACTCTAGCTCTCTTGTTATAATCCCAATAAAAATATGCTTGGTTGGCGCGCGCACACACACACACACACACACACACACACACACACACACATGCTGGTCCCACATCTGGGACAGAAACAATGATTTTGAACACTCTGCTGGTTCAGAGTAAAAGAAGTGGACCTTTCCTGGTAGAATGTCCAACCATTGTTAGCCCTCAAAGCTAAAGAACTAAGGTCTTGGGAACGCGAAGAATCCCAAAGCAGCTAAGTCCAAGAGCAGAAATGGTCATGAGGCTGCCTTGGGCAAGAGCTACTTCTCCTTCAGCTTTTTTCTAAACTGCTCACCTTTTAGGTGACAAATAAACACAGAAGGTTAATTAATGTCTGCCCTTAAATGCCATCTTTTAAACTCAGGTATAATTTATAAAATGATAGGTATTTTGAAAAAAGGCTATAATTGCAGATGTGTGGGATTCTGCAAGTCTTCATCTAGATCTCAAGCAAATGAGACAGCCACCTCTGACTGCTATTTCTGCCTAGCCATTTAGCCTTCTACCTCCCACCCTGCCATTCTCTCTTTTCCAGCAGAAGCCTGCCAGTGGTGGGACATGTGGACCAAAATGACATCTGCTATGGAGTACAGCCATGCCCACCAGCAGGAAGCAGGGCTTGAGATCTCCATGATAGGGAGACCTCAACGCACCAGGCAAATCAGGCCCTCTGGGGTGTGTCACTGTCAGTTCAACCATAGTTAGGGTGTCCAGTCAGGACCACGGTTGTCTAGCTAGTAAACCCATTTCTAAGACTCTATTCTAAGAAAATAATGATTTTTTTAAAGTAGCTTTATACCAAAAGATGCTTGTTGCAATGCTATTTATAGCAGTAAAATGCGAGGGTAGTTAAGTAAATTATGGTATAGTCACCTGATGGAATATTGTACAGGCATCAAAATGGGCTCCTATTAAGCCTACATAAGGACAAAGAAGACCACTTAAAACTAGACATAAAATCTGTATGTGTGCTGTTTATTACAAATGTAAGTTTAAAAGGCCTTTAAAGACAATTGTAAGTGTACATATACAAAAATGAAACTGACTCTGCCAGCATTTGTGCTGGGGATCTGGGATTATGGGTGACTTTTTCTTCTCTCCACAGCTAAAATCTGAGGTAATCGTAATTCTTTTAGGTTTATTTGCTTGAAAACATAGGACAAATGCACGCAGGACAAACACTTACTCCGCACTCTCAGGATCTACGTTAACGCTGTCCTTCCCACGCGTCATGGCCATGAACACGCAGTTGATGATGACGGTGCAGATGATGAACATGCTGAACAAGGTGACTAGGGCCGTTAAGGCAGCTACACTGCAGGATGGCATGGGTCATTAGTTATTGCAGCTGAGGCTGTGGGGGTCCCTGCAGGGCCCCTTTTCTGCAGGAGCATCTGTCCTCTAACTGTGAGCGTTGGCTGAGAACAACCCACAGCTGTCCCCTCCCTTGAAGAACTGTCCTCAGCCTGAATGGCAGCCTCCTCACCCTGGAGGGCTACACTCCCTTTCCACATGTCTGACCGACAGATTTACAGAAACCGGGCCTCTGGCTTTCAGACGGGGCAGCTCTGTGATAGATTCATGCTCTGGAGATCCCCGTGGCTCCGGCTGATGTCTGATGTGGGCTCAGCTGAGACCCTGTCCTTGCTTGGCTCCTCCTTTTGCTCCATGCTGTTTCCCTTTTTCCTTTTCCAGAGAGCACTCCCCCACTAAATCACTTAAATAAGAATCCCATCTCAGGCTCTGCTTCTAGGGAACCCAACTTAAATAGATATTCCTTCCCGTTTTCCTGAGTACTTCCGTCTACCAACCCACGTCTTTTTCACACCCCCCTTCCCCCCATCTAAAACTGCCTGGTGTCTCCTCACCCCCTGAAAATCTGGACTTTTAACACTAGAAAGTGTTTCTAAAAAAGCTTTAAACACTGTAGTTCTAGCACGACTCATTTATCAGCTAAACACAGTGCACAGGTTGCCAGTTTACCCTTTATTTGGGTCTCAACTTAGATGTTCCTTTCTTCAGGAGGCCATTCTTGATACCTCCAAAGCACAACAGAGCCTCTCCACACTCCCACTTCCAGGCTGCCCATCTCACTAAGAAATTGCTTGCCTTTTGACCTGTCTCCTCTGAGGCCACAGGATCCCAGACAGGTGCCAGTCCCAGCACAGCCCTGCCATACAGCAGGGCCACTCACCCAGTATTTCTTAAAAGAATAAGCTATTTCCACTCAACAAACATGTGAACCCCTAGGGCTTCTGCACACTTCACATGACCTGGACTTGGTAAAAGAAGCAACAAAAGGATATGAATGGACTGAAATTCTAATGGCTAAACTTCTGATTGAATTGAAAGGCCCCAAAATGAACAAGGCACGTTTGGCACTGAAGCGGTAGATTGTTCTCTTTTTGTTCAACACCATAAATGTCTGCAAAAAAAACAAACACAACAGGAATTACATGCACTGACCAAACAATATTTATCATGAGTTCATTCAGAGAAAATTCGGTGGAACCACAGGTTGAGTCATGGCTTATCTTATTATGATGACTGTAGCTTCTGATTGGAGACCTGTCTTCTGAAGCCAGAGGTACTTTCTGACCAGCCTACACTGTCACTCTGGAAGCCAAGAGATCTCCCCATGTGGCTTGGGTCTCACTCAGAGTCCCAAGACTCTGATCTGTTGAAAGTCATCCCTCACTCCCAAAATAACTGTTGAGCTGTGGACTGTCCACCCAGTGAAATACTCTGGAAGCCCCAGAAATGAAGCACATGGCCCCTGCAAGTAAAGAAAAAAGGGGTGAAGAGTAATAACTGGGTCAAACAAAACCCTCTGTATTGTACTCCATGGTATATATTTATGGAGATAAGAACTAGAAGAAAACTTGAAGAGACAGAAATAGGATTGAACATTCACACTCGGCAGATTATTTTAAATTATTTTGATTACTAATGAAAACTTTGTTGGCACAACATTGTAAATCCACTATACTTCAATAAAAGATAAAACTAAATAAAAACTTTGTAATGAATCTTAGAATAGTCAGGTACCTAGAGAGTTTATATTGTTATGCCTGAGCTGTGCTACATGAAAGAGTCTGCCATTCACTTCTAACCTTGAGGATTTTCAATAAAAAATCATCACGGTTCCCAGACTTGCTCTCCCATTCCCCCCACCTCCCTGGACATAGGCAAATCTGCCTGAGGTTCTCGACTGGCAGGGGAGGGCCTACAGAAGGCAATGGAAATGTGTGTGGTTGTTTTTGGTTATCTGTCACAATCACTGGAGGCTCTACTGGCCTGTAGTGGGTACGTCCTGGGATGCCAAATCCAGGACAGACACACCAAATGGTGCACTGTTCACCCAAAGTGTCCAGTTGGGCCCCACTGAAAAACACCAAACCTGCACCTGTTTCCTCCTTGCATGTCTTCCTGGGCTCTGGGCCTGAACCCACACCTGGACAACAACCAATGACTCACAGGCTTCTAACATCAACCCTCAGACCTCTCCCTTTCCATTTAACTGTCATCTGGCTGTCCCCTTATATGTCCTGAAGGCTGTTACAAAAGCCTTCAAAGAACTAGGGTCATTCCTGTCTTCTGTGTCTTTGCTCCTTTCATATTTGCAGAAAAGTACTACTTGACATGTAATCCAGCATATTCTCAGACAGGAAAGACAGGTCTTGTCACCCAGGCCCAGAAACAGTGGGGTAGCTGCCGCCTTGGTTGAGATACCAGGACTTCAGCCAATGCCAAACATCAGCTTCCTTCACTGAGTTGCTGGAACTTACTTGTCTGCTGGCCATCTGGCTGCAGGGAAAATGTGGACTAGGATATTTTCTGTTTCCTCTGTAACAAAATGAAATGGGCCACAGGGTTCTTTAAAAGCTATGAGCCCAGGAGTCTAAGACTCACTTTGGGGATTCTGTGCCCTTCCTTTAGACAGAAAGACGATTTTAGGGCAGAGAGCAAACCTCTTCCTAAGGTGGGTCACCCAGATTTATAGGTGGCATGATATGGCTCTACTTCTATGCCCTTTGATTTTTTTTGAATTTAATTTATTTTTTTATATAGCAGGTTCTTATCAGTTATCCATTTTATGTTCTTTGATTTTGATATTTTATTAATGCCTCCTCTGACTGCTTTAAATATTTCAACTAATGGTGTATTTAACTACACTTGCCAGGGTTTTAATGATTTAAACCTGTCTGCTTGCTGACACATCTCCACGCTTTTCCTTGTAGCTCTTCAAAAATGGAAGCTTTGAAAAGAGAGGAAGTGACCTGCGACTACAGAAAGAGCCCTTGGGTTTGAGTCCCAGCTCCACCACTAACTAGCTGTTTGACCTGGTATAAGCCACTTCCCCATCAAGGCTTTGTCTCCTCATGTGTAAGGTGAAGTGCAAATGACACCACACATAGCTCACATGACTGCTGAGAGCACTGACGTGTTAGGTCATGGGTGTGCAGAGCTCTGAACAAGTATCATGTCTCCTGATTTAAAGGGAGGACCCAGGCTGAGAAGAGATGGTCCTAGAACATCCACCCCAGCTGTATCAGAGCCTGTCCTCCCAGGACTGTCTGCAAAACACCAAGTTGCTGCCTACCTCCTGGATCTCCTACCTAGCCTAGAGGCAGAAGGAGGCCTCCAGGAGTTATCTCACCTCCAACTACTCTGCCTCCCAGAAGCCCCTGGAATTCTGGGGCATTAGGAGAAGGAGAAATATTGGAGTGTTTTTGTTCCTTCGTCTCTTTTCCCCTTTTTTGTCCTTCCCACTCATACCCAGCTTTCTTCCATCACACAATCCCCATTCGGCCTGGTAACCCCAAGTCTGTCCAATTCAAGTACAAACCAGGCAATCTTTCTTTGGAGAAGTCAGTTTCTCATGGGTGCCAAAAAAGGACGCTCTCAGCATCCCATATTTTCCAGGACTTGCCCCAAACTCCCCAGCTTCCTTCCTTCCTGTCTTCAGTCTGGCAAAGTGGGTTTTCCATTCTCTGCTGGATCACACAGTGAGATGATGATGGCAAGGTCTTCTGAGTCTTTCCTGAAAGGGGATGGTCTGTAGAGGACTTTCCTCACTGCCCCAGGCTTTCAAACAGCCATGAGAAGAGCCTGAGCTCACGTTTCCTCATCCAGGAACCCCTTTGAGGAACTTTTACTAGAATTTCCCTACATCTAGGTAGCTAAAACAGCAAGCTTATCACATATTGGCATGGAGTTTACATGTAATCTGCATGTGCCTACTTGATTACAATATTCTTAAACTTCATTTATTGAGCTCCTCTTATGTGCCAAGTGTTGGTCTAGGGCTTTGACCTTCATAAATCTCATTTAGTAGCCTAAAAAGCCTATTGCCTAAGAGTTTTTCAAGGTAAACTCTAGTTGCTGAAATGGACATTCATGGACAGTGATACTAATTCTTCATATCAGTATAATGCCTTACAGTTTATAAAGTTTTACAGTTTTTAAAGGCTCCATAGCATGCCTATGTTGTAATGTAGGGAGAGCAGGCATTATTCCCATTTTACTGATTAGAAAAGTGAGAATGAGTGAAGTGATTTACCCAAAGTTATAAATCCAATTACTTGAAATGGCCTACACCCAACTTTTCTGACTGCTAGTCCAGTCCTCTTTCCTGACACCATCTTATGTTTTCTCTGTTCTCCTTTTACCCTTCTGCTGCTCCTCGTCCTCATTCATCTTCTTTTCCAAGACATGCATTATTACAGAGAGAAACTTAGTACTGAAAGCCATTCTCAGGACTGTGAAAGCAATGACAGCGAGTGACAGCAAAGGAGAAGTGGGGTCTGGCCTCTTTATACCCTGAGATAAATATTTGGAGATCCATGCAATGCCAATCACAGCTGGTGGTTAGAATATGGTTAGAACACCCCAGCCTCCCCACAGAGGGTACCTTATGATTTCTGTAGAATGGGTCCAAGTCTTCCAGGGGCTTCCCTACCAGCTCATGGGGAATGTCACCATAGAGCATGGGCAACTTTCTGGACACCTTTAGGTCAAGCTGAGGTCGAGGCTGGGGTTCTGCTGCTGTCTGGTCTTTGGACTTTTTTTTCTCCTTTTGGATGGCGATCCTCTTCTTTATTGCAGCCAAAGAGTCAGGAGTGAAGGGGCGGAAATTCCTCGCATCTGGGAAGATCACCGGGTAGCACCTGTCATCCATCTTCACCCTCAGGGCAGAGACAAGCAGTAGATCCTCAGAGAGCTCTGGGAGGTAGAAAATTACACTGTCTGCCCTGAGATTCCACTCTCCAAGGACCATATCATGGGGTCTACAAGAGTTGAGACTGAGGTGAGGGGGCCTGGGAACTCACTAGCTGTGGAGAATGTCAGAAGAGGTGACCACTATTGTGGATATAAAAAGAATTTGGGGCATAGGCGAGACCAAAGCAGGACATCATTCCTGGAGGACCTGGAAATAGGTGGGAAGCTGAGTTCAGGGTCAATGAGCAGAAGAAGCTCAGCCTCTAAAAATGAGACCCAAGCATCAAGGAAGACAGTAAGACTGAACCAGCTGAACTGCTGAAATGGGACCTGCAGATGGTAAACAAGTGGACGCAGTGTGAACAGGAGAGGAAGGAATAGGGAATCAAGTGGGCCATAGTTGGGGGTTGTAAAATCAAAACTATGAGTGCATGAGTCTTCACCTTTGGTCGGCAAATTTCTCGAAATGTGACAGGATGGAAACAAAAGAGACATAAACACAGGCATGAACATTTACACTGACATCTATGATCCTTTGCCAGCTCCCTAACTTCTGAGACCCAGACCTGGCAGAAGTGAGACCCCAAGAAAGCAAAAAGCATTTGCCAAAGCTAATAGGTCACTCTATCATGGAAAATAGCTCTCCCAGCCCCTATCCCTGACAGCCCTTTCTACAAGGACTTTCTCTACAGCTTCAGGCTTAAAACTAGACTCTGAGAAAAAGCAGTAGTGTTTAAGTTAAATGCATTTACTCCCCATGCCAGGCATCTTCTTCCTTTCTAATTTACTGAATGCCAATCTAGGATTGACTCCCACACCACTCCAAGGAATTACAATGGGGAACCCAACATAGGATTGGTTTATTCATTCAACAACCATGTGCTCAGAGCCTGTTCCAGGCATAGTGCTAGGCACTAATGGTGAAAAAACCTCAGTCTCTCCTCCAGGCCCTACAGTTACACTGCCTGCTGTAGTGGAGAAGACAGATAAAAGACATGAAATTACAGTAGAGTAAGACAAATGCTACTATAGGAAATAAATAGAGGGTGCTATGTCTGTTCATAGGATAAGCATCTAAGCAGTTTTGCAGAATCAGGGATGGCTTACCGAAGCTTTCATGTCTCAGCTGAGACCTGAAGGAGATGTAAGTCTCAGAGAAGAAAAAAACGGACGTTAGAGTGTTGCGGGGGGGAGGAAAGAGCATGTATGAGGACACTTGGTTGAAAAAGAACATGGTGTCCATCAACAGGTTTTGTTTGCCCAGAATGGAGATTGTGCGGAGTGGAATGGTCAGTCAGCATTGGAGAGCATGTGGGGGCCTGTAATCCTTAGTAAAGATCATGGACTTCACCCTGAGGGTAGCGGAGTGTTACTGAAGGGTGGGTTATTACTATTATTATTATTCCAGAGGAGCAACACTATCATTTTTTTAATATCCCTCTTCCTGGTGAGAATGGATAGGCTTGGGATAGGGGAATGAAGGAGTTGGGAAGGCCAGAATAGGAGAAATGAGCCTGGAAACTGTTGCAACAGGTCATAACCACTGAGGATGACCTAATGGAGTGCATGGATTTGAGAGTCACTTAAAAAATAGCCTTGACAAGTGACTCATGGGAAGAGAGGGATTTAAGGCACAGGAAGGAGCCAAGGCTCCTGGCTTCAGCAAGTGAGTCAACAGTGCCACTCGCTCAGATAGAGAGCACTAGGGAAGGAAAAAGCTTTGGGGGAATAGATTCAGATTAAAACACATGGAGTTGAAGCCACTGATGGGACCTGCAAGTGGAGAGAACCGGGAAGCACTTGAATACAGAGAAATCACAGCTTACACGTGTTAGCCTCTGAAAAAAAGCACATAAGAAAAAAACAAAAACAAAAAACAGTCAGCACTTCCCTTGCCAATCCCTTAGGGAGGTACCATATTGAAGAGGCATCCCAACTCACTGGTCAACAAATTCAATAGAACCTCTTTCTTCAGTGAAGAAAGTAGTTGGATTCTGTTTAAAGGCCACGATAAGGGCAACATATGTGTCTTTAAACACACTAAGGGTAATGCAGTACTCACAAGGTGTGAGCCATATGTCAACAGAAACCAAATATGGGACCGTAGATTCAGTGCATTCTGTCCTGCATTCATTCAGGGTCAAGATCTTTATGGATGTCAGGGTCAAGATCTTTATGGATGCTCCTGGATAATGGAATTGGCCATACTATTTAAATTACTCTCTCTCCTCTCCTCTCCCCTCCGTTCCTCTTCCCTTCTATTTCTTCCCTCACCGCTCTCTCATAAACATATGTAATTGAATTTGTATAAATGAAGTGAGCATATAATGAGACTCTACTGAATTTGGCTCTAGAGCTCATAAAAGATATTTAAGACAAGCATGAAGTCTTTTGCAGTAAACAGCATATGAATGCTAGTTGATCCTATAAAATGGATGAGCCAGGAAAGACCCTGGATGGCAAAAACTGGACCTTATGCTAAGTTGCAGCAAGAAATCCAGTGGAGGGCTGCTGCCATAATAATGAGACTATTAAAGAAGAAACTGGACATTCTGGCCCTGCTGTTCTGACCCTGGGGTATTTTGACTGGGTCCTTGAGGAAAAGAGACTTAATAAAAATAAATAACACAAAATAAGACTGACAACCCCTGAAACTGCACATGTCAAAATTTGTTATTGATGGGGACTTCCCTGGTGGTCCAGTGGTTAAGAATCTGCCTTCCAATGCAGGGGACATGGGTTTGATCCCTGGTCGGGGAACTAAGCCTCGGGGAACCTAAGCCTGTGCACTGCAACTACTGAGCCCGTGCCAGTAGAGCCCGAGTGCCACAACTAGAGAGAAGCCCACGTGGCCGCAACGAAGAGCCCGCATGCTGCAAAGAAAGATCTCGCATGCTACAACTAAGACCCGACACAGCCAAAAAAATTAAAATTAAAAAAAAAAAACTGGTTTATTAACAGGTAAAAAAGAAAGGTAATTAGAAATTCCATGGAAACAAAGTGTTCTTCAGAAAGTCACATTTTACATATGAAGCCAGCTAAATGATCTGAGCAGCCGACAGAATATAATAACAGGAAAAAAGAGAGTCCACTTGACCCTGACACTTAGAATGTTCTCTTTCATGCAGCAGAAGGTCAGTGACATCAGAGTCCATCCCCTTCTTTATGGGTCCCAATATAGTACTTGGTTTTAGAGACTAGTAGCTACAAAATCTTTATATCATAAAGGTTATATATTAGTTTTTGATTTTTAACAATCTGATACATAAAGCAAAATTAATTATAGTTACAGAATAGACTTCAAATATTATCAATGTTATAAAATTTTGCTGCAAGCTGGAGTTGGAGAGAAAAGGTGAGGGGAAGCTCAGAGGCACCAATTTCCTCATCCTAAACACGTGGAGAATTAAGACGTTCTATGGAAGGTCAACAGATCAAGCAATACAAGTATAAGTCTATCCCTTAAAATTACACAGGTAATCAAGTGCAAAACCAAATTAGAAATATCAGGAACAAAAACTGGAAGGAATCATGAGAAAGGCAGAAGGATTACTGTCAATAAGCTAAATCCCTCATCGCACATAGGGGCAATTCAATATTTTTTACTTAAACTTGATAAATCAAGAAATAGAAGAATAAGAGAATTATTTAGAGTTAAGTGAGACAATGACCAGAAGACTGAAAAACTGAAATGGTTAACAGTGCGACTGGATATATAGGTGATGGTGGGGACATTTTATTTTTCATGTTATATCCTTCCCAACATTTTTTCCTCCTGAGCTATTTGAATTATATGCATGTATGTTACTCCCATAGGATTGCGAAAGGATTGTAAAAATCCTTCAAGGGCTCAAAACATCCCCTAATTCAAAAAAGAGAGTTAAAATAGAGAATCAAAATAGAGAGTCAATATCAGGTATGGAGACAGGCTCTAAATCTCCTTGAGTCAGAAAGGAAGCAAGCTTAATCTCAAATTGCAGTCCTAAACCAGGAGGCCAGCAACATGTGAATTATAACTTGACACAGGGCAATCATGGGAGACAGGGAGGCCTGCGAGGAGGCTCTGCCAGACCTCCATCAGGTGATGGGCTAGACTGGCAAGGGAGGTGGGGAGCCATCTGTCAGGGCCTCTGAGGACCAGCCTGTGTTCAGCAGGCTCATGGGCCCACTCCCACTAAATAGAAAGTAAACAAACACTCATCTAGGAAAGAAAGCCAAAGCCTCACTTCCTCAAGCAGAGGCCCTAAATTCTTTGGGAATTCACTCTGTTAAGATTAGGTAGCTCTGAACCTTAGTTCAAATCTATAGCTTTATAGAGGTATTTAGATCTGAACTCCAATCATTCATTCACTCATGTGCTGGGTGCTGGAAATGCAAAGTGATATAAAACACCATCCCAGCCTCAAGGGTCTTACAATGGTGTGGGGAATCAGGTAAGTTAAGGACAAAGGATGAAACCACACAATGAGTGTGGCTACACTAGGGGAAGCACCGGGTGCTGTGGGAGCCCAGAGGAGGGCATTGTTACAAAGATGAAGTCATGGAGCTGAAAGGAAAGAGGGAAGAGTATGCATGTGTGAAAGCACTGAGGGTAGCAAAAGGCTTTTGTTTCTTATTTATGACTTTACCTATAATTACAAAAGCTACATAATCTTACTGTGCTGGCCATCTTCGGTTTGCCCTACAGGTGTCTCCCCATCCTTCTCCACCCTGCTCAGTGCCCATGAAGCTGATCCACATGGACCCCTCACTGGGGTCCCCTGAACTCTGGCTTCTGGTTGAGTTTGGCCAATGGGAGGCACCAGCAAGAGACCCAGAAAATAGGGGAGAATGAGGTTGGAGACTTCTTTCCCAACTCTCTCCCTGATGGCTGCACGCACCACAGCTCCTATCAGATGGCCCATCCACACAGCTTCTCCTCCAGTTATACAGCACCTCCCCCTGCCCCTTCAGGTGCAGGGTGTAATGGCTCCCCACTCTCAGCACACCTGAGAACTGCACTGTCACTTGTTTCTGTTACTGTAACTCTGCCTAAACTTTTGTAAAATGTCCCTTCAATAAAACATCCTCAAAATGCCCAGTTTGAATGTGCCATCTGTTTCCTGCCAGGGCTTGGGCTGATAGAATCATCCATTAAATAAAATTTAGAAAACAAGACAAGGAAATGATCACTCACCAAAGCCACCTAACACATGCAAATTTTAACATTTTGGTGTATTTCTTTTCCACAGTCTTTCTGTGGATATATTTACATAGCTGTCATTATGATGGGTATGCAATTTTACCCTATGAACTTTTCAATTAACGTGATATCACAAACATTTTCACAATGATAGATATCATTTAAGGATGTCTACCTTGTTCCAGGCAAAATTATTATCTCATTTAATCCTCAGAGCAACCTCATGAGATAAATATTATCCTTGGGGGATTTCTGAAAGGAAATATTCATATGGTGAATTCTTCTCCTAAGAGGCAGACATTTTAACCTTACATCTTCCTTTGACTAGTGTTTCTCTCTAACTTTCTCTCCAGGTAAGGAGCCAAACTGGACAACCTGACCCTTAAACTTTACCCTAACCAGTAAGGGGAAGTCACAAAAGGATTGCACCTGCACAACCAGAACCTTTTGGCATGGATCTGGTCCACACAACCTAAAATGCCAAAGGTCCATACTGAGGTTAATAAGAGTTCTGAGCCATAGGCTAAGCACTGTCAAACACTTTAAATGGATTATCTCTCATAATTTCCCAAGAGAGTTACAGCGTAGATATTATTATATCATCCACATTTTACAGAAGAAAACATTAGGGCTTAGAGAAATGGAGACACTTGCCTATGATCACGTAAGTGCTGGAGAATCTCAGTCCCAAACAGTCACTACCATGCAATTCCACCTACCTGCCTAGTTCTTCATACTCAAACTAAGACACCCCTTCCTGAGAGAAGGGAGTCAGGAGGAGAAAGCCACACAGCTTCCAGCTGGGCTGCACTGGGTCGACGGCACCCTCACTGTGTGTGACATTCTTCCCTGGACATCAGCCTCACCACCACCGCTCCATTCACGTCACTCCCACAGGCATTCCACTGGCCCCACCATGACACCCTCCCACTCACCCAAGCCAGACAACCCAATGGTGGATATATCCTACAGGATGCCCCTTCATCCATTTTGGGTGGTGGTCTGCATAACAAGTTCCTAACTTTGGTGATTCATAAGCTATGTACGTTAATGTGGATTACAAGAATATATATTCTTCCTCCTTCATAAATCCCATAAGAAAATCAGAAAGAAAGCGAACTTGAACAGACTTTAACACAGTTTGATCTCAGTCCAAAGCCAATCCCAAGATTAAGTTGCTAGCTCTTCAGCAAAAAACAAAACAAAACAAAAAAAACAAAACCCCTCATGTACATCAATTTCTGATTAAGTTCATTGGCCACAGGGAATTCAGAAAATATTTGGAGGATTTGCACCATAGCCTCAGATGGACACAAGACTTGAGCACATCATTTCTAGAAAAGTCCAATTCCTGACACAAAGTCCAGGGTTGCAAGCACCTACCAGGCCAGCCAGCCAGCCATCTCCTGTCCCCATGCCCTCATGCCCTCTCAGAGCATTTGAAAGGAGGAGAACCACCTGATGGACCCCATCACCTGAGCCATGTATCCTATACCTGGTCTCTGCCTCTGATTTGAGCAGGAAAAGGTTACAAAAGGCCTGTACTCTGTCTTGATGAAAAAAACAGAGCAAGTTCCATAGTGGCAGGTCCAGCCCTGAAAGGACCGAAGAACAGGGCTGCCCCCAGCCCAGAGGACTTACCTGCCTCCTGGTAAGGTGGCTCCAGGCAGCAGCCTCTGTGGTGCCTCTTGAAGCTCTCCGCAGAGCAAGTCTCTCACAGAGTCCAAGCTCCTGCTCCTGGCAGTTGAAGCCTTTCTGGGAGGGGCAGCTCCAAAGCTGGGTGGAGAGCATAGAGGAAGGGAAATGGGAAGAGAGCCAAAGTGATTTTAAAGAATCGTGTAGGAAACCCTGTAACCGGAGAGTGACTGAGACGGTACTTACTTTGGAAGCATCTGCCTTTAATCAGTGCTTAATCTAACTCTGCAGAAAGCATCATTAATAAAGAAACAGGTTGTTTTTTTCTTTGGCCTCATCCAAGTGGGTGAGAAAATATGGAAAAGTCTATCTGAAAAGCCATGCTGTTTCTGCATTCAGCTTAGCCTGCAGGCCAACTAACTTGGGGGCTCTAAGGTCTCATCCCCCAGGACCTACCAAGGTCCACAACGTGAAACTGTTCACAAGACACCCATTCAGCTCCTCCTTCTTTCTCTTCTCTTGTGCCATCAACACTGGGGTTCAGACCTATGAAAATACATGCTTGCTTATATGTCTGTCATAAGGGACACCAAGAAGACCCCTTGGCTACCAAAGCAACCCCACAATGGACCTGTCACCAAACCCAAACTCTCCCATGTAGGCTTCTGTTTTGTTAATTCTTGGGGAAAAATGCAATCTTGCTGGGCAATGTCATACCATAAGCTATTTTCAGCCATTGTCACCTTACAGAGGCCGGCTGACAGCCAACTGAGGTAAAGGATACAAGATGTGTGTTTATAAGGAAGCATGAAGTAGGAAATAGGAAGTAGGTGTTGAAAGGAGTGCTGGATTGGAATCACAGGCAGATTTGGGTCCTGCCAGAAGGGGCATTGAATACTGGTCAAAAGAACTGGGCTCTACCACTCTAAGCTGTGTGATATTGGATGGATCACTCCATTTCTCTGAGCCCTTATTTTCTCCCTATAAAATGGGATAATCTTCCAAATCTCCTTAGTCTTAGGAAGCAAATGTGATAATAGCTGTGAAAACACTTTGCAAACACTAGATATAAGTATCTTAATTTAAGAGAGAAAAGGCCTGGTTGCTTTTCTACCTCTACTGACTCAACATCTAGACCCCATGGAGAGGATGAAATCACAGACATGGGATGGGATTAGTACCAGGCCTGGCACAGTGTATATGACCCGACGTTTTAAGGCAGTGATCAGAAATTCTAAACCCTTGTCTGATTTTAGGGTGACTCTCAGAATGAGAGAAGATCAAAGAATAAAGGAAGTGCTTAGAGTTAATAAGCATTTTTTACGTGGATAAAAATGTGTGCATTTGAAGAGGTAAAGGAGGCCTCTAAATCCATTATCTTAAGAGGCCTTGGCCTTTTTTAATATAAACTCTTTGCAAATATTATTTTCCTAAGCTATTAAGTCAGATTCAGACTTCCCAATCTGAAGTTTCAAAGAATCTTCCTAGCTCCATCTTCAAGGAAGTGAAAATGATTCCAAATGTAAGGACTTAAGTGACTAAGAGTAACAGAAACACAGGCCGCCTGAGCACTATGGGGCTTTGCATTCAGGACTTTCCCTAGATTCATGTCTCTTGTGGAGAACTTAGGGAAGGCAAACATGCGTCTGAAAAATGGAGCAGAGCACCTGTGCTGGGACTTCATAATGTAAGATGCCAATGCCAGAGCACCCACATTTGCATCCCTCGAGTCATATAGCATCATCACCGCCCTCAAGTGCTAGCAGGCAGCAAGACCTTGCCAGTCTCAGTCCCACCATCTGATAAGCTGATCAGTTTCAGCATCAGTGGTCAAGGTGGTGCATCAGCTTTAGCAGCAGTCATGCCTTCCATCTGTTGATTTAGCAAAGATGACACTGAATCTCCACTATTGCAGAGCACCTGGAAATACCAAAATAAGACCTGGGCCCTTGAGCAGCCTGCAGTCTCTTTATGAGAAAGAAACCCGTCCAAAGAACTATAAAACAAGAAAGGGAGCATCAAGGGGCTGCAAGCAAGATGCAAACAGAGGCCTTCGCAGCATAGAGCAGAGAGCAACTCATGCCAAGAAGAGATGGGATTTGAGCTGAGGCTCAGAAAATGAGTAAGAACTCTATGTGAGAAAGTAGGGCTTTCCAGGAAAAGCATGAGCCAGGACACACAGGCCTGGAAGGATAGGACATGCGTAGAGAATCTCAAGTGGTTCCACGGGGATAGAAGAGGAGGAGGCTAAGATGAAGGGATGATTTGCATGGCCTTGCATACCACTTGGATACTGATGAGTATGAACTTGAACTTGTATTGAGTCACAGGCATGGCACTAGCACTGTCTTAGGCTTCTGATTATTTTATGAATAACCACCAAGTCCTGTTTCCCTAATATGCACCATGGCTGTAATCACACTGACAATCAGACATCCATGCAAATGAACAGATGTTAATGAGTGATGCTGAAGGTGTGATGTACACCACAGCAGAAGGTGAGAGCAGCCAAAGGGAACAGGACATTTTGTGGGGAAACTTGGAATGAGCAAACCCAGGAGAACTATCTGTGACTGATGCTGAGGACACAGCTCTGAGGAAGTCCAGAATCCATTTCCTAGCATGCACTTGCCTTTAGGATCCTAAGGGAGGTTCCTAGATAGTTCCTTACAGAAAACATGCTTGTTGAGGACACAGTTTCATGATCTTGTTCACTGCTATGGCCCTATGCTTAAAAGAGTACATATTTAATAAGTGTTTAATAATTATTTATGAATGAATAAAAGAACTGCTAACCTCACAGTCCTTTCTGAAACCCAATGCAGGCTCCTCAATCCTGTCTGTCTGGTTCTGGGAAGGAAGCCCTGGCGTGTCCTGCTCTGTAAGATCTTGCTCTTCACTTCCATCCTTCATTTTTAGATGTACAAGCCCTTCTAACCTCTCACTGGACTGTCACAATGGCCTTCCCAATGGACAGTCTGCCCCAGCCCCTTCCTGGTAGACTGTCCCACGCACTGACCACTCCTCTCCCAGCCACATCCCTCTTCTCTGTTCCCTGCCTCGCTCAGGGTACAGAGGTATAGGTATATACAGAGGTACAGGTATTGCTAAAGCTGCCTTCCTCTTGCCTTTCTTCTTGCCCCTTCCCCCAATCCCTCCATCTCTCAATTCCTGATGCTTCCACAAAGCTTTCATGACCATGCTATCCCTCTGTGAGCTTCCTCTACATGGTTAACCATCAATATTCCAACAGCGCAGTATATCACATACCTTCGTGATCAGCTCCACACCATTTCAAAACTATTTTAATCTATACTCGTACTTTCATAATTCATAATCGAATGAATCTTTTGCCTTTTACTAAAGATTCATGTGGAGAGGGACAAGTATGACTGTTGCTTCCATTTTTTGAGGGCTTGTGGGAATAAGCAAGCCTGATATTCCTGTGTATAAAAATAGACCTAGCAAGGGACTTTCCTGCTGGCCCAGTTTGCAAGGCTCGGTGCTCCCAATGCAGGAGGCCCGGGTTCAATCCCTGGTCAGGGAACTAGATCCCACATGCATGCCGCAACTGGGAGTTCACATGCCACAAGTAAGGAGCCCTCCTGCCGCAACTAAGGAGCCCACGTGCCACAACTAAGACCTGGTGCAACCAAATAAATAAATATTAAAACAAACGAAATTATTTTACATACTACCTTTGTGTTTTGGGTTAGGTTCCTCCAAAAGCATTAGACAAGTACTTCAGTGAAAGAGTTTGTTTGGGAGGTGAATCACAGGAAACAGGAGTGAGGGAGAGAGGAATAGAAAGCTAAGAAGGAGGAGAAGCCAACAAAGGGTGTGCACTTCAGATGATTACAGATATGGCAGACTGGGGCTCAGCCTCTCTGGGGAGCTTCTGAGGAGATATGCAGAATTTACTTCAGAATTAGGAGGCTGGGCATTTGTCCTCTAGCTTACATCCCCTATTGGCTGAGGGTTGTCCACAGGGGCATTATGGTAATCAGCCTCTAAAATAGCCCCAGTGACCCTTACCTCTGATACAGTATTCATGTTCTTGTGTGGTCCTATCCCAAATTGAACAGGTATAACCAACATGATATTGCAGAAGTGACAGGGTGTAATTTCTGAGGCTTGGTCACAAAAGGCAACGTGCCTTCTCCCTGGATTGCCCCTCTGGAGAGAGCTAGCCACCATGCTGTGAGGACACTCAATCAGCCCTGGGGAGATTCTGCATGGGGAGGAACGGAGGCCTCTTGCCAAGAGCTGGCACCAACTTATCAGCCATGAGAGTAAGCCATCTTGGAAGCAGATCCTCCAATCTCAGTTGGGGGTAACTTCTCTCCATCCTCCAAATCTCTGGGCTATGCTTGCTCATGGGCTGAGAGAGCTCCCGTGGCTTTGGAGAAAGCACTGAGACAGAAAAGCCAAGGGAAGCAAGACAGACCCTTGAGGTGGGATGCTGTTAGTACACAAGAGCTGTCCAGCACAGCTTTAGCTGAAATCAGAGGTAGTCTGACGGAATGTGTCAGGAGTACCGAAAGCATCTGCTATGCTCGGAAACTTCCTAAAAGATGGTTCCTGTGTATTCTTCTTTCCCCTCCACAGGGTTTGCCAAATGGTTACATACATGTAGGTTGTGAGCAAGGCTTCAAAGCCCAGCTCATGAGATCTCCTGCAACGCAACAGCAAAAACTGCTCCATCCTCTAACTCCTATCGTTCACTTCTTGTACCTATATTTAGTGCTTAGTTCACTGCTTCCATTTTCTGATATGTATTTTTCAGGGTTCTTTTGGTTGCAAGTAAGAAAATCCTAACCCTAGTATACAGTATAAGCAAAAAAGATTTTATTGGCAGGGAACAGGAGTGTCATACAGAATCCAAGGGAAGAGAAGCTGCTGACTCTCATGGAATAGAACCAAAGATTGAAGACCTGCAGGACGTTCAGGAAGTTCTGCTTCTCCTCATCTCTTGGTTCTGTTGCTGTTCCCCAGCCTCTTTGCTCTCCTGTCTTACTGTACACTGGCTTTCTCTGGTCCTAGCTGACCTGACAGAAAACGGGCACTCTCAACCACTGTGTTTACATGCTGACCTTTTTCATTCTCAAAATTCCCGGGGAAGGGGCTGAGTGACCTCACCTGGCTCGGGGGCCTGACTCTAAACCAATAAACAGAGGATCAGGAAGCTAGAGGTCAGGGAGCTCCCAATGCCAACCTGGGGATAGATCCGGGAGGAGAACTCCTAAAGAACCCAAATGGGGACAGCACCAACATCATAATGTTTTAATGATTAAATAAGGCAATATGAATGAACTTCCTTTTGTACTCTTAAATGTTATACAAAGGTACAACTCTATTGTTATTTGAGAACCAGTGTAGTGTAGAGAGGAAACACATACACACACACACACACAACTTAGAACTGAACACCTGGTCTTGAATCCCATCTTGTTCTGCCACCTAATAGCTGTGCGATCAATCCCTTTGTAAAATTTCTCTGAGCCTCAGTTTCTTCATCCATAAACACCTGGATGTACAGTGATAACACCTACTTGTACAAAGGATTCATGAGATTTAAATGACCAGGGGATAACACTTTGTAAGGTACAAGCTAAAATAAATGTTTGTGGCTGAGGTAAGAGAAAGCGTTTATATACGTGATCTTCCACTATCTACCATGTCCCTGCCCCTCACAGGGATACAAATACACACACACTTCAAATTCTTTATACACACTACAGCCCTGACCACATTTAAGCTCCAGGAGGTAGTAGCTACAGAGGATTGCTACTTAATTGTGCAGGAGGGAGGGGGGAAGAGGTGGTGGGAAGGAGGGAGGGAAGGAATGAGGCAGACAGGTAGGCATGCCGCCAGCCTGAGGCTGGGATAGGTGGCCAAGTCTATATGGAAGCCCAGTGAGGGACTGGCTGGAAGTCAAAAAGGATATAATTAACTTAAGAATTGCAATAAACTTGTAGCCACACTTAATAGGTTTCAAATATTTTTTCTCAATTTACCCTGGCTTCGTTCTTCTCGGTTTGGTCTTGGGCTTGTTAGGGACAAAGGGAAGAGGTAAAGCCAAGGAAAAGTCTTAAAGGGGCAGCACCACCAAGCTTGTAAAAGGGAAGAACGGGTCTAGGCTTTCAGCAAAAACTCAGTGGCCTGCGTGACATCAGATATCTGCACAGTCAAGTCCTTGGGGAATGCAAAGGAAGGGAGTTGAGCTGCAGCAACAGGAAGAAACACATCTGACCTGACTGTGAAGCTGCCTTCCTGACCTCCCCCGCTTCCCATCCTTCCCCCCCGCCCCCCCGCCCCCTTCCCACCATCCCCTGGAGGCTGAAGGTGGTCCAGGGGCTGCAGTCAGTGTTCGAGATGACATTTCAGCTTTCTTTTTCTGTTCTTTCCTGACTAGGCAGAAAGAGGATGTTGGTATTTCTAGAGCAAATTTAAAGGCATCTGGAAATGAGTGTACATAGAAGAGAGACAATATCTGCTAACTGAGGTTTAAGTTCAGAAATAGAATAACTGAGTGTCACAGGAGAAATTGGAAGGCCTTCCTCCTCAGTTCACCATGTGGCCTCGGGTTAATTGTTTCATGTCAAAACCTAAACTGGATGACACTCGGTTCTCTCTCTAAAATCCTGAGCACAGAACCTCCCCGGCTACTTCTGTATAAGGTGGCCCAACCAAAACCCCCAGGTATGCTTGACCCTGTGGCCATCTGTTGCCATTAAAAGAATGTGTCCTTTTATTGTCGCACAGATGTTAGTTGCCTGTCCCTCTGCTGTCACCTGTATCCAATCCTGTTGCCCCTCACTTCTGGCCCTGGAGGATCTCTCTTGGCTTTCCCCAACTCCACTGGACCCTCAGTTCTTTCTATTCACCTAAATTTCCTACCAACTTTCCTCTCAGGAATGAGGCAAATTTCTTTTGATGCCTCGAGCATAACAGTTTCAAAGATGCCCCATCTATTTTTTTACGTGCATGCCCCTGGGGTCTTACCCTCCACCTCAAGCAATTTCTCTGAGTATTTCTTTCAAATAAATAATATGCTCTTCCCCAAAGACATCTGAGTAAAGAAGTAGGTCTCCACATCATTGGATTGCCATAGTTTGGAATTAAAGGTAATGTTGTCTTATTTTGCTTGCTTTCAACTTATATTTAATTTCAGAAATTAAAAAGAAATCTTAATGTTTTTTTTTCCCCCTGAGGCCTCATTTTTAAGACATTTTAGCCAAGAGACACCCTGAAGTGAGCATATGAATACAGGCTCCTAGATGGCTGGAGAGTCAGACCATGGGGTCCCTCCACATCGTCTCCCTCCTCAGCTCACTCTCCGGGATGATCTGTGCCCTGGGCAGTCCAGTCTGTTAGCACCTTGGCTCCTTGGAAGGCCAGTGAGACCCCCTCCCCCAGCATGGTGTTTCCTTCTGAGAAGGGAACAGTGCACTGGGCTGTGGGCACACCCTGACTATGGGACCCTCAATGTGACCCCAGAGCCCCGGGACCTTGCTCAAGAGGATGGACCTGTGTAGGCGCTCCTTCAGCTCCTCCGAAGGCACAGGCTTCCCTGTCTCCCCATGCTTAGGCCCGTCCTCCACCATCAGGGAGCCCAACAGGCCTGAGGTAGGGACAGATCTGCTATCAGGGCCTCTTCAGGGGCCCAGGGTCTCACGGCCTCAGTGACTCAAAGCTATGGCCCCTGCTGCCCCAGTTCAGTTATTACCACCCCAGCGCCAAATCCAGAAACATAACTGTCTGATGAGAGTCCCTGAGAGCCAAGGTGTGCATTCACACATACCTGATCACACACACACACACACACGCACACACACAGAGCCCACTAGAATACAGCTGTGAAAGTAAATAAACTAAGAAAACCTAAAACTGCCTGACTTCCTCTGTAAGGTCGGGCTCTCCACACCCCAGAAACCATGGGGTTAAGAAAAGGAGGCTCATAGGCCAGCTGATCCCATAGGTGAGACAAACTAGCAAGCAGGCAGACAAAAGGCTCCCTTAATCAGTGCTACCCTGGTTAAGGTTCACTTCCCTGACTTTACCCCACCTGCCCTCACGCCAGATTTGCCCAAATCCACACTTGTGCTCCCACTAGGCCCTTGCGTGGGCTGCCCTCTCCTCTACTTCCTCCCCAAATCCACACCAACATTCAGAACTGGTTTCAGTCCTTTCCTCCAGGGAGCTTTCCTCACAGCAAGGCCGAACTTTGCTGACACTGACAAATACGGTCCCCTCCTTCCTCCTCTGACGGCTTCACGTTGGATGAGCCTCATCCCCCGTTAGGTTGAAAGCTGGTCCAGAGCAAAGACTGTATCCTTTTCCCTTGCATTTCTCAGCATGCAGCCGAGAGTTCATGCTCATAAACTAACACTCAAGTTCCCTATTAAATGGGACAAGGATGCTAGATGAGAGGCGGCTCAGCTGCTTCTAGAAATACACTAGTGCTTCAAAGCTCAAGGAAGGCAGGAGGAGGGAGGGAGGGAGGGAAGGCATGCATTAAAAGCTTATGGAATACACAAAAGAGCTGAGCATCAGAACAAAGACTCATTTAAAAGGGCAAAGGAAACACTAGACGGCTGTTAATGGTGAACTGAATATGATAAATTATTACTTAAATCACTTGGTTTCACTCCTTGTTGTTATGCACAGTTAATTGGAGGGAACAAAATGCTGGGCCTCCCTGAATGGGGAGGGGAGGTGGGAGCAGTCTCAGGCTTGTAGCTTCCCCAGGACCACAGAGCCATCATGCAGAGATGACAAGTACTGGGCCAACCTCCCACTCCAGCCTCCCGTGGTGGCTGGGTCCCATTACCCACACTCTGGTGCTCCTTTAGCTGGAGCTGTTGGCAGCCAGGTGGCCTAAGAGAGACAGAATCAGAGGGCTGGGCTGAGTGGCAGGTTCTGAACACCAACCCTGCCCCTGCTGGACCCCACTCAGACGTCTCGCAACCTGAAGAAAGCCAGGTGGCCTCAACAGCAGATTAACTGCTATTCAAAAACTTGGATTCTGACGCTGTTTTTTCTTCTTATGTTTCTATTCTATTCATTATATTCCTGAGTTCCTCCTAAATTATAAACCACTTAGACCCAGAAATGAGTAAGACACAGCTTCTACCTTCACTCAGTTGGGAGTGCAGATACAAGCATATTGAACTCATTGTGGGCTGCATAGAAAAAAAATCTTGCTAACACTTAAGACAAAGAATGTGTTACAGTCTGGGAATAAATTAATAATCCCACGGTGAAAGGGAGAAGAGGCAGACAAAGTGAGCCTGATAACACCATCATCAAAAAGAGAAATTTAGAAACATATAGATCTGTTATAGACCAGGATTTCACAAGTAATGCTTGTATGACAATTATTAGCAAGGCCTAGAGAGTTATAGTTACAGGATAATGGCAGACAACATTCAAATGTGGAAATCCACATGCCTACAGGACAATTTAACAAACATTAGCAAAAGATATTCTTATGATTACAGACATAGAAAAACAGAGTTATAGCACAGGTATAAGTTTGAAGACCATGTTCCTTTTCCTAATTTAAATTTATATTTAATTTTATTTTTAAACACTATTCTCAACCTTCAGTTTTATCACAACAAAAAATTAATTGCTCTACTCCTCTCCATGAAACTTTTGTATAAATAAATGTAATCTCAAGAGAAAAAAACTTTTTCACAAGCCTGTTAATTAGAGGCTCATAGGTTCTACTTGAAGGCAGAACTGAAGATATATATATATATATATATTTATTTATACCCACACGCACACACACACACACACACATATATACCCATATCGCAAAATCAAAACAGTAACAAAGAAAGGAATATGAGATAATGGTTTTTATATAAAGAAAATGTGAAGCTTAAAGAGGACCCTGGACTGACATGGAGAGCTAAATACCCTAAATAATTTTGCAATTGAAACAATTAAAATACTGGATAAAATATTAAAAGATGAAAAATTAAAATACTTAAAAAGCTCTGAGGACTCTAGAGATAAAGAGAAAACAGAAACCCTTGGATGAAAGAGAGTGTTGGAACTATCTTTTACCTAAAGGACCTCTGCCACGCCCTCAAGCCCTTATGCTGCTGTTTAGATGGCTACACAGAGTATGGAGCAGGAGAGAAAGTCTGGGGGCCCCTAAAGTGGAACATGTCAGAGGAGTCCACTGTGTAAAACTGGAGCATCTAAGGGCTACACCCACAAAGTAAGGTGAACAAGAAATAAAACTGCCTCTAGAAGGAGGCTAGCAGAAACAAATACAAATCCTTTCTGGAGAAATTCCACTCTGATTCAGGCTTCAAGCAATTCCCACAAATAAGGTTTTAATAAAAATTAGCAGTTCACAATCCAAATCACAAAACATAGAAAGAAATAAGTCACCATCAGTGAGAGCCAGTCAAAGCAATGGACAACACAAAGATTTTAGGTACTAGAATTATCAGACAGAAAATTTAAGAACTAACAGAAAAAATGTGAGGAAACGAGAAACTATAGAGAATGATCTTGGCAAATTTTAAAATGAAACAAACAGAATGTCCACAAATTAAAATATTTAGCAACTGCAAGTAGAAATGTAGTATGCAAGTTATACAGCAGAGTAGACACACAGGCAGAGAAAATTTTAAAACTGGAAGATAAATATAAAGAAATTAAACCAAAGTGCAGCAAAAGAACACAAAATGATGCAAAACAAGTAAGCGGGGTTAAGAGACATGGAGGATAGATTAAGAAAGCCTATTGTAAGTCCAATTAAATGGGCACTTAGGTTATTTCCGTATCTTGGTTATTGTAAATAAAAATGTACCATCTTCTAAGCATACAGTTCAATACTGTTAAGTGTTCACATTGTTGTGAGACCAATCTCCAGAACTCTTTTCATTGTGCAAAACTGAAATTCTGCACCCATTAACTGGCTATTCTACCCTTCCCCCAGCCCCTGGCGACCACCATTCCACTTTTTCTCTCTGAATTCACTACTCATAGGTATCTCATATAAATGGAAGCATAAAGTATTTGTCTTTTTGTGACTGGCTTATTTCACTTTGCATAGTGTCCAACAATCTCCATTCTTTACTCCTTTTCTTTTATATATATATATAATATATATATAATATATATACACACACACACACACACACACACACACAATGGAATATTCCTCAGCCATAAAAAAAGAATGAGATCCTGCCATTTGCGACAACATGAATGGACCTTGAAGGTATGATGCTAAGTGAAATAAGTCAGATGGAGAAAGACAAATACCATATGATTTCATTCACATGTGGAATCTAAAACAAAAACAAAAACAAAACAAAACAAACAAACAAAATAAAACAAAACCAAACTCATAGATATAGAGAACAGATTAGTGGTTACCTGAAAGGAAGGGGTATAATAAGTGAAAGGGGTCAATTGCATGGTGATGGATGGTAACTAGACTTGTGATCAGCACCAACACTCCTTCCATGAGAGTTGACTCCACATCATGTTTGCAATTCTTGACAGTTCTGCTTACCACCTGTATGACTATTACTATTTTTATTTAAATCAAGTCAATTTTTAATCTTAAACATATTTTTATAAAATAATCTATAAGTCACTATGACACATTAAAAATTAATAATACTTGCCGTAAATAGAAAATAATCCTAAAAAAGCAATATAGCGAAGACAACATGATGTGATTAGGCTTTAAACATGATAAGCAATGATAAAGACAAGCCCCTTACCATGGCTCACAGACCTGGCATGGTCTGGCCTTGCCCCCTCCAGCCTCCTGTCACTTCTTTCTTCCCCTGGCCACAACAGCTTTCTTTCCTGTCCTTAGTGCTCTCCATGGCTCCTGAAGCCACAGGGTATTTGCACATGCTGTCCCCCGCTGCACCCCAGAACCCTCTTCCCCACCACACTCTTAGCGCACTTAAACTCCTTCCAGCCTTTCAAATATCAGTGTAAGATATTTCCTTGGGAATACTTCACAGACGTCCCTGATTGTGCCAAATCCTCCCACTCTCAGGCCTCAGAGCACCGCAAGTCTCTCCTTAGCACTTATCTCAGAGGCAGTTTTCTCTTTGTTTATGAGATCGATTAACATCTGTCTTTTCCTCTGGATTCTTTAAATTCCACCAGGGCTATGACCACTCCTGGTTTTGCTGACCATTAAATTTCCAGTATGGTGCCTGATATATTATAGGCACTCAATGGTATCCACTGAGTGAATGAGTGGATGAATGAATGAGTGAATGAATGATTCTTAGATTGTTGAGACATAAAGTAGTAAAGTCCGGCAACTCCTTGTGGGTGTAACTTTTCTCTTCCTTACTCAACTTCTGGGTTCCCAGTTTGATAATGAGGCATGGGAGACACTACAAGCTTTCTCCTGTGGGGTCAGAACTTCTTCCTGGGACCATGAAGGCATAGCAGGGCATACTGCTCACAGGTTTTGAGAAGCAGAGCTTTCTGAACCTTATGAGTCCTCCAGACACTGCCATTTCCATGTCCATTTTCTGCAGACCTCTGCCATGTCATTCACATGAGACCATGGCAGGCAGGGACTTCAACACGTAAAAATAAACATATAACTAATAAAGTTTTAAATGGCCTTCCATGAACCTTTTAAACTTCACCCTTCATAAAACACTTCTTTGCCAATTCTGCATAGCGTTCCTCCAAAATCTCTTCTAACTTTGTTTCTCCATCTCGATTGCTAATCCCACTCTTATCCTCTGGCATCTGTACCATCATAATAGACCCTTCCAGTCCTGGTCTTCTCTAATCAATTCTCTACACAGTCAAAAATTCATATATGGGCAGGTTGCCTCTTAGCTGAAAAAGCTGAAGTCTCCCAGTTCCCTACAAAATTCAAGAATTTCCCAGCAAACATTTAAGATCCTCCTCAGCGTGGTCTAACCTCACCACTCAGCCTACTTCCTTAACGAGAAATCTGTACTGAGATTTAACCCAGGCCTGCAGCATGCCAACAGCCCAACTCCAGAAGCAAAGTGGTTTTTAAAACATCTTTCCAGGAAGGGAAGTTAATGGGTGAGCAGTGCAGCAAAATACCCAGAACCAGTGCAGGCAACTGTGTACTGTGATCTCAGTCATTAACGGGAGTTAGGAGTCGCAGCTGCTACATGCACTCACTGCGGGAGCCCAGGCAGGCCACTTCCCTCTCCAAGTCTGCAGTATGGAGACTACAAACTGAACACTGTGGGAAAGGCAGGAGGACAAGGAGAGACATGTGAGAGGCTTCAGGTGTCTCTGAACCCAGGAGAGATCTGGGAGCTTTTCAAGTTTCCAGTAGGTGGTTGTGTCTAGCAGGGTCGAATCAGACACAGAATCTTGTCCTCAGCTTTGATGGGTCAGAAATATCTCATCTATTTAACAAAATAGTCATGACTACTATCCCAGGAAGCCTCTTCCCAACATCAGGATTTCTGGGAAGCCAGGGACTTCCCTGGTGGTCCAGTGGTAAAGAATCCGCCTTCCAATGCAGGGGATGCGGGTTTGATCCCTGGTCAGGGAACTAAGATCCCACATGCCGCGGGGCAACTAAGCCCACATGCCACAACTACTGAGCTCGTGCGCCTCAACTAGAGGGCGCAGACGCTGCAACTACAGAGCCCACGCACTCTGGAGTCTATGCACCACAACTAGAGAAGAGAAAACCTGCTGCCACAACTAGAGAGACGCCTGTGCACCGCCAACGAAAGATCCCACGTGCCTCGACGAAGATCCCGGTGCCACAACTAAGACCCAAGGCAGCCAAAAAAAATAAATTAAAAAAAGAATTTCAGGGAAGCCAAATTATTAACCAGAAGTTTACTCACTAGGGGTGGAAGTAAGCCAAAGGGAATCAGGTAATTGCAGACCTATTTTTTTTTATATATAACCAAAACCTATATAGAGCCTGAAATTTCTGATGCGGTGGAGAACTGGTTTGCCTAAAACCCAGGATGAGATACACCAGCAACACCAGACACAGTGCCTTACTCCCTTGGCTGCAGCTGAACAAACCTTGACATTGGTTTATCGCTGGTCTTCCTTTGTCTATCCTCTCTGTAGACTTCCATCCTTCTGCCTACATCTGTTGGTACACGTCACAGTTTCCAAGGCCACAGTTTATTTTACGTGGCTCCTTATCGTCCTCATTTGGAAAAACCTTAATTTCATCAACCACAAGCCTTCTCTGGGGTTGGACTTTCCATCTATTATGGAAATTCTTATTATCCAGGAATGTCACTTCCTGACCTGATGGCAAATGCAAAGAGTGCAGCTGTCTCCCCTTGCACCTTAATTACATTTCCAAGAAGGAATTCAGAAAAACAGACCTGGAAAATGGCTTACAGTTGGCTCCAACAGGAAGTAGAGCTCTGTCAGCTGAGAAGGACTGAAAAAGTAGTAACACTGAAAACCAGGGGAGCCAGTGCCTCGTGGATGCAGCCCGGTGGTTGTGTCCTTAGAGATCGGTCTTCAGTTTCTCATTTTGCCCTCTTCATCTGTGGCCTCTGGAAAGGGCAGCAGGCCGTCTGACTTTGACAGATTTTTGAGGTCAAGTGTCATGGTGGCCATCCCAATACAAAGAAGGAGGCAACATGGCAATCCGCAGGGAGAATTCCAGTTCAAAAACCAGGAGGGACAGAGAGTGGCCCCATTCAACCTCAGACTTTCTAGTGAGGGGGATTAATCTGACAGGGAAAGTGAGTTGGCATTAACTCAGAACCACGGGAACAAGCATAAGTCAAAAGTAGAGACTGAGGCCAACACCAAGCCCTGTTTGGAGCTGTTAGGGCTCAAAAGCCAAGTGTTCAGGAGGAAATGGTAGTCCTGTTACCTGCTCTTTTGGGACCACACCTGGATCAGCTCAGGGTGCAGAATTCCTGGAACTTTTAATGAGAGTAAACAACATTTTTCACAAAGCAAGAGGAAATTAGCTTCACTCTCAACAAAGTGCACAGATTGTCCTGGCCCACGAAACATCATTTTTCTTAATGGTTTAATGGCCCTGGGTAAATAGCACGTGAGCCCCTGACTTAAAGGGAAAAGTCTGAGTTTGTATAATACAGGCCCTTGGAGTTAATAAAAGAGGGCGGGGAGCTGCTTCAAAGCTGCTACTCCTATGTGAACCTAAAGGCAGATGAAAGAACCTTGCAGATTGTTTTGCTGGAACAAACTTAAAGAAAGGTTTCGTTTATCAAGGGAGGGAGATTTCCTTAAAAGTAGGGAATCAGCAGAAATACTGTGGCAAGGCATTATGTGGTTACCTAAAATGTGTCATGCTATGCAGTGAAGATAGTGGATGGCCCAGGAAAGGGTTGGGGCAGGAGGCGGAAACCGGGTCAGGAGCGTGGGCTAGCCTGTAACATGGCTGTGATCTTGGGAAGCCCCTTCTGGGCCGTGGTTTCCACATCTGTGAAATGCTATAATGACAGTGACCAGCACTTACTCAGAGCTTCCTCCAATGCCACACGTGTGTTCTAAGCACTTTAGGTGAGTTACTTCTTTCAACTGTTACAATAACCTCATGAGGTAGGAGAAAAAAAATGCCTAGCTTCTCTTAAAAAATCAGAGAATCTGACAATGTTGGGCACCAGTCCAACGTAGCAGAATAAGCCAGAGCTGAGTAGAAGTCAGGCTGTTCTAAGATGAGGCCAACAGCCGCAGCCCTCACACTCTTCTTGTCCCACTTATTTTGTTCATGGTGCCTGAGTGGCTCTTGCAGCCTGTGGGTCTGTGGCCCCTGGATTAGATGGTCTCAGTGATTTATCCTCTACCCTGAGAGTTGATGTTCTTTGCTCCATGTCACCCTGCTCAGAGTGGTCAGGTCACTCATCAATATTCAGGCCTCAGACAAAGGGTATAGAACATTGGGCTCCCCCAGTTGAGGACTCGTAAGAAGCAGGAATATTGGGGACTGAGGAAGGGCACTTCTGTGCCCTATGACATAGAGTTTCAGTGGACACCGGGCCCTCTGCAGCCTGCCCTCCCCTGTGCCAGGAGCTTGAGTCTCACTTGAATGGAGAAAGGAAGTAATGGAGGAATGAACAAGGACATTCTGAAACCCCCAGGGACTGTTTCAGGACGAATGAGGACCTGCCCATCCTAGGAGCAAGACAAGGTAATTACTTAACCTCTCTGTGCCTCAGTTTCCTCACCTATGAGTTAATAATAGCACCTACCTTACAGGGAGGTTGTAAGAAACAGAGTAAGAACCCCTTTGGGTTGCTAAGGACTCTAAAGTTTCTGATTCTAGTCCTTTGGCCATCATGACTCACCAGTGGTTTCTTGAAAGAACGATCTATCTCTATTTAAAAAACAAAACCACTTTCGACTTAAGCTAAGCTTGTCTTGCGTTTTACCCATCAGGAAGTTAGAGACAGAAATTACTTAGAGATAAACTTACAGATTACAAGTCCTTCAGTTCTATGTGCTTTTTCAAATGTTCTCTTACTAAATGGGCCTCTGGTGAAGATAACGATCGGTTCACTGATTTGTTCCCAGGAGAATGGGGTGAAATGAAGTCCTGTTCATCACATTTTTAATTCTTTTTTGTCCAATTACTTTGGAAAGGTTTCTACACCAGTTATCCTTCTCCAAGCTCTCCCTCTTTCCCCCCACCTGCGACACCTCCTCAACTGCCAGGCCATAGGAGGAATCACAGAGCGGTCTTGCTCTATGACCAGCAGGTCCTTTTCAATAAGAGCTCTCTCAGACCATATTCTCCAAGTTGGGTTTACTCATTCTTCAGCTGAGGTCCCTCCAGAGGGGCAGATGCTATGTCCAGCTGGAGACCAGTATGTTCACAGCTGCCTGTTATCTGCCTCTTCTTGGCTCTTCAACATTGTCTTCAATCAAATGAACCCACCCCCACCT
This sequence comes from Monodon monoceros, assembly GCF_005190385.1. Classification (NCBI taxonomy): domain Eukaryota; kingdom Metazoa; phylum Chordata; class Mammalia; order Artiodactyla; family Monodontidae; genus Monodon; species Monodon monoceros. The sequence goes on along the minus strand of NW_021703780.1, from coordinate 60,134,957 downwards.
CTGTCTTCCATAATTGCTATTTTATTTTTTAACAATTCATACATTTATTTTTACAAAAATATTTAATGAATACCTACTATGTTCCAGAAACTGTTCTAGGCATTGAGGATGGTACAATACCAAGACAGACCAATTTTCTTTCCTAATGGAGCTTGCAATTCTGCAGTAAGAATATGGTAAATAGGCAAATGAATAGCTAATTAAGAAAACTACAGATTGTGATTTGTATGTCATCAACTATTGGTTTATATATTGACATCTAAGTGTGTGTATATGTAGATATTGATATATACATGTATATACCTATATATCTATATTGATGTATATATGTGTATCTCTATCTATCTATCCATCTATCTAAAATCACAGAGTTATCACACTAGCTTGTTAAGCACTGTTCACTCCTTTTACAGATGAGGCGCAGAGAGGTTAAAGATCTTTGTCAAGGTCATACAGATAATAAAGATCAAAGCCAAGATTTGAACCCAGACACTATGGCCCCAGGGCAGTGCTCGTTCTATGATTTCACCAAGCTGTACTACTGAGCTCTCTGGCAGGGTGGAGAAGTGGGAAATAAGAGGGAAAGGGATTGGTTGGTAATGATGAGAGTGAACCAGAAATGACTGACAAGAGGAGCAAAAGGTTATGAAGTCCAAAAGGGGAAGGAGGTCCTAACTTGGAAAATAGGAAGAGGGTTTTCAGTTTTCCTGGAGGATTTCCAAAATATCAAGACAGGGAAGGCAATGTGGGCAGACAACAGGCTCTGGTCAAGTTCTTATCAGTATTCTACTGGGAAAGTATAGTTTAGCTTTCCCTTGTGAGCTTCTATTTTAAGATGGTGTTGGTCTTGATGATAACTATTCTCTTATTCCTAATAAAGTTTCTGGGTCCCTCACAGAGGCACATAGTAAGCTTTCCATTAATTGTTACCGTAATTGCTATTTTAAACAGGAAAAAGTTGGCTTCTGTTGCTTGCAACCCAAGAACCCTAGCTCTAATACGGTACCTCAGTGGTGAGAACAAGGGAATAGATTGTAAAAGAGAAGTGTTTATATCTGAATTTCAAAATGGTGACAGCAGAGCATTAAACCAAGCTTGATCCCTCCTAGGTGAGGGCCCTGTGTGACTGCATGGGTTGCACACACGTGAAGCCAGCACTGCCTACCTGTTACTTCCCGTGACTGCACAGCCCCAATGCCTGCTATTGACATTCATGCAGCCAGTCTCCCTACATGTCCCCTCCAGCCCTGGGCAGAGCCACACAGGACTCTGAAGGAACAATACTCTTCCTTGTCTTACTGTCTGTCTCTCACTCTCTGAGCCTAGGAAATTTCATCTTCCCACCACCACCACCACCACCACCCTCCTCACCCCTGTCCAGGGACATGTCCTGTGGTCTCCATCATCAATGTTTCTGGCCTAACCCATCCCTCCTTCTTAGAGTTCTCTTCCTGTCTTGGGCAGCAGTGGTATCCCCACAGCTCATACCTGACCTCTTGGATCACCTTCCAGTCCCTTCCTGTCTTGGGTGGTCCTCACACACTCCTCTCACTTCAGCCCAGCCCTTCTCCATCTCCCACCATCATTCTCAAGGCCCTCTCCCATTTCTCCCTCCAAGGTCACCAAGCTTCGGCCCCACAAAAGAGTTCTGCCTGCAGCTTGGTAATATTCCAATCCCTTATCATAATCCTGCTCAGAGCTGTACAGGACAGCTACATTTTAAAGATATTTTGTACAAAAAGATACACGCACCCCTATGTTCATAGCAGCACTATTCACAATAGCCAAGACATGGAAACAACCTAAATGTCCAGTGACAGATGAATGGATAAAGAAGATGTGGTACATATATTCAATGGAATATTACTCAGCCATAAAAAATAATGAAATAATGCCATTTGCAGCAAGATGGATGGACCTAGAGATTATCATACTGAGTGAAGTAAGTCAGAAAGAGAAAAACAAATACCATATGATATCATTTATATATGGAATCTAAAATATTTGCACAAACAAACCTATCTACTAAACAGAAACAGACACACAAACATAGAGAACAGACTTGTGGTTGCCAAGGGAGGGGGTAGGGGAGGGATGGACGGGGAATTTGGGATTAGTAGATGCAAACTATTACATACATTGATAGAATGGATAAACAACAAGGTCCTACTGCATAGCACAGGGAACTATATTTAATATCCTGGGATAAACCATAATGGAAAAGGATATAAAAAAGAATTATATATGTGTATAACTGAGTCACTTTGCTGTATAGCAGAAATTAACACAACATTGTAAATCAACTATACTTCAATAAAAAAAATTTTAACATATTTTATACGTGACAAAAGATATCTAAAAGTTTATTTATTTTGTAATAAATACTTTTATCAATGAGAAAACAGAAATTTGGATGGGTGAGGTAACTTTTCCAAGGTCACACAGCTAGTTAGTGGCAAAGCCAGGGTAGGATTCCAGCACCTGCTGACTTCAACTACAACTCCTATGTAATTAGGGATTAATGGGGTCATAAAGGAGTGAGGACATAAAGGAATAAGACAGCACTGTGGTTTTTAAAAACAATGGCTACATATTCTTCAGCATTAGTGGGAGGTGGGGTCTGTGTTCCTTCCCTTGAGTCTGGGCAGGCCTGTGACTACTTTGACCAATAGACTGGAGTGGAAGAGATACTATGTCATAAAAGGTCTGCCTGGTTCTCTTGGGAGGCTCACTCTGAGGAAAGCCAGCCTCCACAGAAGAGTACCAAATACCCTGAGACTGTCATGCTAGAGAAGACACATGTGGTGCTCTGGTCAACAGCCCCAGCTTAGCTCCCAGCTGACAGCCAACATCAGCTGCCAGCCATGTGATGAGCAATCCTGGATGTCCAGCCAACTGGACCCTTAGAAGATGCCAGCCTCCAGCTGTCAAGTGACTCCCTGCTATATGTCTTCCCAGCTGAGGCCCCAAACATCATAGAGCAGACAAGCCATCCTCATTGTTGTCCTGCCTGAACTCCTGACCCACAAGATCTGTGAATATAAAGAATGGTTTTTGGAAGACAGTCAGTTTTGGGATGATTTGTTATGCAGCAATAAATGGAACAGACACGTACAACCCGTGCATCCGTCCACTAATATTTAAGTCATAAATTTCACATGACTTCTTCTAACAGCTTTTCAGAATTCTCTTAGCAGGCACTGAGAAGGTACCAGTTTCGGGGAATGTGCTTAGAGAGAGAAGGGCTCCCCCGCCTCCTCATCCACACTCCTCACTTCAGCAAGGTCTACTGTCTGAAAGTAGAGAGGCTGTGGTGTTAACTCCAGTGCCATGTTAACCCCTCTGAAGTTCCATTCCTCCTCTCTAAAATGAGAGATGGAGAGTAATTCTTCTCACTTCATGGATCTGATGGATGACCCAGGAAAGCGAAGCTGTAAATCTGCTCTGGGAATGCTTCAGCACACTCTGAAGATAATCATGAAGGCCACCTATAGCCTGTTTCCCCCTCTGCCCACTCCACAGCCCCCTTTCCTTGTCTTCATGCCTGGTAGATATGGTCTGACTCTGTCAAAATAACTTTCCCAGCCTAAGCCATTAGCTCTACAGAGCCTCACACAGCTGCCATCCTTCCCCTCTTGTTTGTACCTTTCCAATAAAAGCATTGCCTCTTTTGATTACAGGAGAATTCGCCACTCTAATTGACTTCCAGGCATTAAATTTTACTGAGATGATCTCAGAGGCTCTCTGGGGAGAGGAGAAGTGCCGAGCATCGCCGCCCTTAAGGCCCTGGTGCTAGCTAACAGTTTCTAAAACTGTTTGCTCTAAATTTTGACAAGGCACCTTCTGGGTAATATAGAGAGCAGCTCAAAGCAAGAGAAGCAGCTCAAAGCAAGGGCAGCTGTGTCCCAAGCTCCCTGACCTCTCAGTGACCTCTGAGACAGCCAGCAGAGCAGGACACAGACCCGTAGGTCCTCGCACCTGCATCCCCGCTCATCTCTGTTCATGTGATGCCTCTGCAAAGACAAAAAAAAGTGAGAGGCATGGCACCTGCCCTAGACAGGTCAGCAATGCACAGGCACACATGACCCCTGTTGAGACAATGTGAGGCCATATAATTAGGTGCCAAATTCGGTGGCATAGTTAGCACTAAAAGAGGTAAGGTGGAGGAGGAGAGAGAAGCAGGAATTAGGGATGATTGAGGAAGGTTTCCTAGTATTGACAGTAAGGAAACAAATACTAGACCTCTCTATAGCACTTGCTTGATGACAAATCCTGTCCCACGCCCTTCATGTACTTAAACACGTTTATTTCTCGTAACAACTATTTGAGACAGATTCTACTTTTAATGCCCTTTTTATAGATGAGAAAATTGTGGCATGAAAAGGCTGAGTAACTCAGCTAGAGTCAGAGCTAGTAAACAGGAGAGCCAGGCTGGGAGCCAGAAAGTCTGGCTGGGGGTCTGCACTCTTCTGCACTGTGCTGCCTTTCAAGGCATTCGCACCAGGAGAGGAGGAGGAAAAGAAAGGTCTCCCAAGCGGGAAGCACTATACACACAAAGCCACAGACCTGGAACTGTGCTCCCTGTTCAATGGCCAATCATCCTTCCTCTGTCTCCTGGAGAAAAAAAAAGAAATCACATATATGGTTTTATATGCTTAGAAAATTTCTGGAATAACAGACATGTTATCAGTGATTACCTCTTGGAAATAGAAATAGAGAGGAGGGGAGAAATGGGAAGAGAGCTCTTACTTTTTATTTTATAATTCTCCAAATGTTAGAAAATTTTGCCTCCGATCACTTTGACAATTCCATATTGCTCCGTCAAAAAATGAACAAAGGAAAGACTCTCTCCTCTATGTCCCCATCATTCTCCTAGGGAAATAGCTGATAAGAGGGCAAGTGGACCAAGTCAGAGCCAGTCCTTGGGCTACAGGAGTGTGCTGGGAAGATGAGCCTCTGCATCCTGACCTCCACCCAGAGGGAGCTGGGGACCTGCCCTCCTCCCAGTGAAAGGGTCCATCCCTCAGGCCACAGACGTCTGCCAGGCTCACCCTCACCCTCTTCTCTCTTCTCTGAGCATCCCCAGCTTTCCACTCATCACCACGTGTTTGCAGAGATCACAAAGAAAGCTGCAGACCCGTGTTTTGACATTTTATTAATATTGAGAACTTCTAAAAATTGAGAAATTCCATATAAACATCTAGATTTCTTTTTTCTTTTGACCAAACCAGAAGATCTGGCAATTCTAGGCCTGCATTCTCACTGGGCAACTGGGAAGCTGAGTTGAGGCTGCTGCCCCTTTTGACGTGACACAAGCTCTGTTTGCCTCTGTCTTTACCACTGCCTATATTCTCACGTTAAGGTCCAATGGCATTTATATACATCCATGCAATTGCTTTCTTATAACTGGCATACTTCCTCAGGTACATCCCCTGCTGGGTCCTGGTAAGAAGCTGGATTTGCAGTCTGTGGTTTAGATTGCAAAATAATCTCCAGTTGTTTAACAGTTCTGTTCTCCCCAAGATACTTGAGTGGAGGAACCAAGTCCAACACAGCCTTTCCAGTCACACATCCTCTCACAGTGAAGCTTTTTATTTACGGCCTGATGAATTGATTCATCACAGTTAAGATACAGAGTAAAGACCTGGATTTCAATCCATCCAGAATTGGCTGTGGCCGAATCATTCATGTAGCACAACGCTCAATCCTCCTCAAGAATGCACTGTGCTTTTATGCCTGGAAAAATGGATAGAAACACACTGCTCTCCCTTCAGCCTATGGTTTTACTAAATATAACTGCTGGCTTCTGTTATCTGTTTTTACAGACAATCTACATTCCTCTGGCTGATCTTCCCACCTTGACAACCAACTTCCCATCACATCGCTCTCCTGCTCATATATAGCACATGAATGATTCAACCAAAAAAGGAATCCCTTTACCTTCTACCTGATACATTTTAAATAGTAAAAAAATACCTTTCCATTCATTGTGTCATACTAAAATTCTTTCATAGCTTTAATCTCACTTAATCCTTACAAAAACCATAAAAGGGGGAGTCTCTACTTTTAAAAATGGGCTTCCCCACTCTATGACATAAATCACAGCAAGATCCTTTTTGACCCACCTCCTAGAGAAATGGAAATAAAAACAAAAATAAACAAATGGGACCTAATGAAACTTCAAAGCTTTTGCACAGCAAAGGAAACCATAAAAAAGACGAAAAGACAACCCACAGAATGGGAGAAAATATTTGCAACTGACAAAGGATTAATCTCCAAAATATACAAGCAGCTCATGCAGCTCAATATCAAAAAGACAAACAACCCAATCCAAAAATGGGCAGAAGATCTAAGTAGACATTTCTCCAAAGAAGACAAACAGATGGCCAAGAAGCACATGAAAAGCTGCTCAACATCACTAATCATTAGAGAAATGCAAATCAGAACACTGTAAAGCAATTATACTCCAATAAAGATGTTGAAAAAAGGGCTTCCCCTAGCATTGAGATTCACTTTATAAATTGTTTATTTACATGAATTGCTTTTTTTTTTGCATTTGTCCAGTTATTTTTTTAACATCTTTATTGGAGTATAATTGCTTTACAATGGTGTGTTAGTTTCTGCTGTATAACAAAGTGAATCAGCTATATATATACATATATCCCCGTATCTCCTCCTCTTGTGTCTCCCTCCCACCCTCCCTATCTCATCCTTCTAGGTGGTCACAAAGCACTGAGCTGATCTTCCTGTGCTATGCAGCTGCTTCCCACTAGCTATCTATTTTACATTTGGTAGTGTATATATGTCCATGCCACTCTTTCACTTCGTCCCAGCTTACCCTTCCCCCCTCCCCGTGTCCTCAAGTCCATTCTCTACGTTTGCATCTTTATTCCTGTCCTGCCCACAGGTTCTTCAGAATCTTTTTTTTTTTAGATTCCACATATATGTGTTAGCATATGGTATTTGTTTAATGTGGCTGCTGCATTATAAAGGAAGGACGAACAGTCGGTTATATCAGCAGCTGAATTTCTCATGAACCCCAGAGAGCAGCTTCTATAAGCCTGTCCACCACTTCCATGGCTCAAGCCTGGAACAAGCAGATGCAGCTATCATGGGGGAAACCTCACTCCTCTTGCGGGAAGGAACTGGGCCAGCGATCTGCAGCCAGGTTTGCAATCTTCGCTAACCAAACACACAACACATCTAAAATGTCTTCATGCCTAGTGCGCCCTATAAGCTCTTACAGGGTAGAATTATAGGAGTCCTTAGAAAAAAAGTTTCTGAGAATAATTAGTCCTGGGGAAAGGTCACCTCAAGTGAATTCACTTAAATGGGAAGCAACATTTTAGAGCAAATAGTGTGTGTGGGTTGGTGGGGGTGTGTGTGGATTGGAGCTTTATCTTAAAAAGAACTAAAAATTATGATAGTAAATTTATTTTATTTTATATTTAATCACATTTTGATTATAACTGCAAAACATGGACTATTTCTTAGAACAGAAAAATGAATCAAGACTTCTTTGGGGCATGTTTATTCTGAAAAAAAATTCTAAGACAGCAAAATATGAAGTCAATCACTTCTTATTTGACCTTCACAGAAAGGTTTTAAAAAAGGTAAATTTTGCAAAATAGTCAAGGGCTTCATCACTTTTCCCCAGGGCCTCTCCAAATCCTTTGCATTTCTAATCGTCCCCTTCAGAAGCCTCTATTATATCATCATCTTTGTTGATTTTCTCTTTTTCAGTTGTAACCAGACAAACTCTGCCAGGCTCTCATTTCTTGGAGGTTTTCTAACAATTATTGAATCAGTCCTCAATCATCACTTTCATTATCTTAGTGAAACCCTGCATCTTTTGCAAGATTGGCAATTTCACTCTGCAACTGGTAGGCACAGTAACCACAGTGACAACATCTGACACTAATGTTGGGGGGGAGGGGGTAGATGCCATGTTAAGCCAGAAGGAGGTGTGAACAGGGACTAGCTTTGTAAGGATAGATTTGTTAGTGAACATTTCATGTTGGGATGACCCTTACGTCACAACTTGTAATTATTGGTACTCCAATAGTAAGTACTCTGATAATGAAGTTCCCTTGCTCTTAAAAACCAAAGTAGCATTGCGGGTTCAGGAGAAAGGACTCCACTGGGAGAACTGTGATGAGTCCACCACTGGTGAAGGTGGTCAACTGTAAACCGTGTGATGCTGGCTGAGGGACTGACTAAGGTCCCTCCAGGCTCTGGCTTCCAAACCCAGTCAGTGTGTTTAAGCCCTAAAGCTGGTCAACACCTAAAGCTAAAATAACTGAAAAGAAACACAAATATCTGCTTTGTGACTACTGCCACCTACTGAAATTAAGCTTCATTTCCAATTTTACTGTTATCTACACTATAACTGACTCTAGGGGGCAATGCATTGCAGTCTATCACTTGGATAGGTTAGCTTAGCTCTAAACAGGTCAGAGGAACTTTGCAAGGTCTGGCAAGGCTTAAAACCCCTTCTTCCTGTTGGGAGTCTGTTGGGAGATTCTGGATTTTTGTCTGGTTTGGTCCAGACTGGGTGAAGTTTGGCTCTACAAGTCTTCGAGGCTTGCTCAGTAATTGGGAAATTCATTCTTGGGATAGGGTGCATTCTTTCATGTCTGACTTTGCACATGTTCTTTATCCTGCTGGCCCACCTCTCGTCCACTGGCAAACTGTTCTCCTTCAAGATCAAGTTCAAATGTCCTCTCTATAAAGGCTGTCTCCACCTCCCCAAAGCTGTTCTCCCTTTCCTCTGTGTAACATAAGTTTTACTCGGTTCTGTAACAACACTTACCACATGCAACTTAATCCTTTAATAATCCATTTCTTCCTCTAGATTAAAGTTTTTGGGTACAACTGTCATGATTTAATCTTGTTAGTACATGTTCACTACCTAGCACATTGAAGATACTCAATAAACCTTTATTAGGCAGAAGCAAGAAGAACTACAATCCTGTAGCCTGTGGAACAAAAACCACATTCACAGAAAGATAGACAAGATGAAAAGGCAGAGGGCTATGTACCAGATGAAGGAACAAGATAAAACCCCAGAGAAACAACTAAATGAAATAGAGATAGGCAATCTTCCAGAAAAAGAATTCAGAATAATGATAGTGAAGATAATCCAGGACCTTGGAAAAAGAATGGAGGCAAAGATCGAGAAGATGCAAGAAATGTTTAACAAAGACCTAGAAGAATTAAAGAACAAACAAACAGAGATGAACAATACAATAACTGAAATGAAAACTACACTAGAAGGAAACAATAGCAGAATAACTGAGGGAGAAGAACGGATAAGTGACCTGGAAGACACAATGGTGGAATTCACTGCTGTGGAACAGAATAAAGAAAAAAGAATGAAAAGAAATGAAGACAGTCTAAGAGACCTCTGGGACCACATTAAATGCAACAACATTCGCGTCACAGGGGTCCCAGAAGGAGAAGAGAGAGAGAAAGGACACGAGAAAATATTTGAAGAGATTATAGTCAAAAACCTCCCTAACACGGGAAAGGAAATAGCCGCCCAAGTCCATGAAGCACAGAGAGTCCCGTACAGGATAAACCCAAGGAGAAACACGCTGAGACACATAGTAATCAAACTGGCAAAAATTAAAGACAAAGAAAAACTATTGAAAGCAGCAAGGGAAAAATGACAAATAACATACAAGGGAACTCCCATAAGGTTAACAGCTGATTTCTCAGCAGAAACTCTACAAGCCAGAAGGGAGTGGCATGATATACTTAAAGTGATGAAAGGGAAGAACCTACAACCAAGATTACTCTACCTGGCAAGGATCTCATTCAGATTCAACAGAGAAATCAAAAGCTTTACAGACAAGCAAAAGCTAAGAGAATTCAGCACTACCAAACCAGCTCTACAACAAATGCTATAGGAACTTCTCTAAGTGAGAAACACAAAAGAAAAGGACCTACAAAAACAAACCCAAAACAATTAAGAAAATGGTCACAGGAACATACATATCAATAATTACCTTAAACGTGAATGGATTAAATGCTCCAACCAAAAGACACAGGATTGCTGAATGGATACAGAAACAAGACCCATATATATGCTGTCTACAAGAGACCCACTTCAGACCTAGGGACACATACAGACTGAAAGTGAAGGGATGGAAAAAGGTATTCCATGCCAATGGAAATCAAAAGAAAGCTGGAGTAGCAATACTTATATCAGATAAAATCGACTTTAAAATAATGATTGTTACAAGAGACAAGGAAGGACACTACATAATGATCAAGGGATCAATCCAAGAAGAAGATATAACAATTATAAATATATATGCACCCAACATAGGAGCACCTCAATACATAAGGAAACTGCTAACAGCTATAAAAGAGGAAATCGACAGTGACACAATAATAGTGGGGGACTTTAACATCTCACTTACACCAATGGACAGATCACCCAAAATGAAAATAAATAAGGAAACAGAAGCTTTAAATGACACAATAGACCGGATAGATTTAATTGACATTTATAGGACATTCCATCCGGAAACAGAAGATTACACTTTCTTCTCAAGTGCGCACGGAACATTCTCCAGGACAGATCACATCTTGGGTCACAAATCAAGCCTCGGAAAATTTAAGAAAATTGATATCGTACCAAGCCTCCTTTCTGACCACAACGCCATGAAATTAGAAATCAATTACAGGGAAAAAAACGTAAAAAAAACAAACACATGGAGGCTAAACAATACATTACTAAATAACCAAGAGATCACTGAAGAAATCAAAGAGGAAATCAAAAAAAACCTAGAGAAAAATGACAATGAAAACACGATGATCCAAAACCTATGGGATGCAGCAAAACCAGTTCTAAGAGGGAAGTTTATAGCTATACAAGCCTACCTCAAGAAACAAGAAAAATCTCAAATAAACAATCTAACCTCACACCTAAAGGAAACAGAGAAAGAAGAACAAACAAAACCCAAAGTTAGCAGAAGGAAAGGAATCATAAAGATCAGAGCAGAAATAAATGAAATACAAACAAGGAAAACAATAGCAAGGATCAATAAAACTAAAAGGTGGTTCTTTGAGAAGATAAACAAAATTGATAAACCATTAGCCAGACTCATCAAGTAAAAGAGGGAGAGGACTCAAATCAATAAAATTAGAAATGAAAAAGGAGGAGTTACAACAGACACCGCAGAAATACAAAGCATCCTAAGAGACTACTACAAGCAACTCTATGCCAATAAAATGGACAACCTGGAAGAAATGGACAAATTCTTAGAAAGGTATAACCTTCCAAGACTGAACCAGGAAGAAATAGAAAATATGAACAGACCAATCACAGGTAACGAAATTGAGACTGTGATTAAAAATCTTCCAACAAACAAAAGTCCAGGACCAGATGGCTTCACAGGTGAATTCTATCAGACATTTAGAGAAGAGCTAACACCCATCCTTCTCAAACTCTCCAAAAACACTGCAGAGGAAGGAACACTCCCAAACTCATTCTATGAGGCCACCATCACCCTGATACCAAAACCAGACAGATACTACAAAAAAGAAAATTACAGACCAATATCGCTGATGAATATAATGCAAAAATCCTCAACAAAATACTAGCAAACAGAATCCAACAACACATTAAAAGGATCATACACCATAATCAAGTGGGATTTATCCCAGGGATGCAAGGATTGTTCAATATATGTAAATCAATCAATGTGATAAACCATATTAACAAATTGAAGAATAAAAACCATATGATCATCTCAATAGATGCAGAAAAAGCTTTTGACAAAATTCAACACCCATTTATGATAAAAACTCTCCAGAAAGTGGGCATAGAGGGAAACTACCTCAACATAATAAAGGCCATATATGACAAACCCACAGCAAACATCATTCTCAACGGTGAAAAACTCAAAGCATTTCCTCTAAGATCAGGAACAAGACAAGGATGTCCACTCTCACCACTATTATTCAACATAGTTTTGGAAGTCCTAGCCACGGCAATCAGAGAAGAAAAAGGAATGCAAATTGGAAAAGAAGAAGTAAAACTGTCACTGTTTGCAGATGACATGATACTATACATAGAGAATCCTAAAGATGCCACCAGAAAACTACTAGAGCTAATCAATGAATTTGGTAAAGTTGCAGGATACAAAATTCATGCACAGAAATCTCTTGCATTCCTATACACTAATGATGAAAAACCTGAAAGAGAAATTAAGGAAACACTCTCATTTACCAGTGCAACAAAAAGAATAAAATACCTAGGAATAAACCTACCTAGGGAGACAAAAGACCTGTATACAGAAAACTATAAGACACTGATGAGAGAAATTAAAGATGCTACAAACAGATGGGGAGATATACCATGTTCTTGGATTGGAAGAATCAATATTGTGAAAATGACTATACTACCCAAAGCAATCTACAGATTCAATGCAATCCCTATCAAATTACCAATGGCATTTTTCACAGAACTAGAACAAAAAATCTTAAAATTTGTTTGGAGACACAAAAGACCCCGAATAGCCAAAGCAGTCTTGAGGGGAAAAAACAGAGCTGAAGGAATCAGACTCCCTGACTTCAGACTATACCACAAAGCTACAGTAATCAAGACAATATGGTACTGGCACAAAAACAGAAATATAGATCAATGGAACAAGATAGAAAGCCCAGAGATAAACCCACGCACCTATGGTCAACTAATCTATGACAAAGGAGGCAAGGATATGCAATGGAGAAAAGACAGTCTCTTCAATAAGTGGTGCTGGGAAAACTGAACAGCTACGTGTGAAAGAATGAAATTAGAACACTCCCTAACACCATACACAAAAATAAACTCAAAATGGATTAGAGACCCAAATGTAAGACTGGACACTATAAAACTATTAGAGGAAAACATACGAAGAACACTCTTTGACATAAATCACAGCAAGATCTTTTTTGATCCACCTCCTAGAGTAATGGAAATGAAAACAAAAATAAACAAATGGGACCTAATGAAACTTCAAAGCTTTTGCACAGCAAAGGAAACCATAAACAAGACAAAAAGACAACCCTCAGAACGGGAGAAAATATTTGCAAACGAATCAACAGACAAAGGATAAATCTCCAAAATATATAAACAGTTCATGCATCTCAATATTAAAAAAACAAACAACACAATCCAAAAATGGGCAGAAGACCTAAATAGACATTTCTCCAAAGAAGACATACAGATGGCCAAGAAGCACATGAAAAGCTGCTCAACATCACTAATTATTAGAGAAATGCAAATCCAAACTACAGTGAGGTATCACCTCACACCAGTTAGAATGGTCATCATCAGAAAATCTACAAACAACAAATGCTGGAGAGGGTGTGGAGAAAAGGGAACCCTCTTGCACTGTTGGTAGGAATGTAAATTGATACAGCCACTATGGAGAACAGTATGGAGGTTCCTTAAAAAAGTAAAAATAGGATTACCATATGATCCAGCAATCCCACTACTGGGCATATACCCAGAGAAAAGCGTAATTCAGAAAGACACATGCACCCCAATGTTCATTGCAGCACTATTTACAATAGCCAGGTCATGGAAGCAACCTAAATGCCCACCGGCAGATGAATGGATAAAGAAGATGTGGTATGTATATACAATGGAATATTACTCAGCCATAAAAAGGAACGAAATTGGGTCATTTGTAGAGATGTGGATGGATCTAGAGACTGTCATACACAGTGAAGTAAGTCAGAAAGAGAAAAACAAATATCGTATATTAATGCATATATGTGGAACCTAGAAAAATGGTACAGATGAACCGGTTTGCAGGGCAGAAATTGAGACACAGATGTAGAGAACAAACATATGGACACCAAGGGGGGAAATAGGCAGGGGGTGAGGGTGGTGGTGTGATGAATTGGGAGATTAGGATTGACATGTATACACTGATGTGTATAAAACTGATGACTAATAAGGACCTGCTGTATAAAAAAATAAAATTCAAAAAAATTTAAAAAAATACCTTTATTAAATGAATGAATAAATACCATGATCATGTCAAATTGCCCAAATTATATCAGCCTCCTGAATTTAGCGTTTTTTGTTTGTTTGTTCTCATTCAAGTATAGTTGATTTACAGTGTGTTAATTTCTGCTGTACAGCAAAGTGATTCAGTTATATATATATGTATATATATACATATCCTTTTACATATTTTTTTCCATTGTGGTTTATTACAGGATACTGAATATAGTTCCCTGTGCTATACAGTAGGACCCTGTTGTTTTGGTAGAGCTATTTGACCCTTTGAACTCTAATCATGTATAGTTTTGATAAAGGTAAAAACTGAAAATAGAAAAAAGATAATACAAGTAGAAATTTTAGTATTTTTTTCTTGACCTCCACTTTGAAAACCCTAACAATAAGCTCCAGCATTAACAGCAGGAGCTGTGCCCCTGGAGCCCATCACAGAGTCTGGGTGTGAACATAAACCTTTAGGAAGCAAATGAATGAAGAGGAACAGACAAAAACAAATTTTCTTAAGAAAAGATCTTTCAAGTTATCTTATTATTTAGCCCCTATCATACAGATATGATCTAATTTGTTTAAGACTGACATGGAGATAGACAAGTTATTTCCATACCTTGCATATCGATTTTTCTGTGGAAAAAAAGTAGAATCTGGAAAATGGGATTGATTTGTTCATAAGAGATAGCAGCTTAATCTTACACATCAGAGAACACCATCATAGTTAATTTGGGATTCTACATTTTGATTTGAGAAATGGAATATTATAAAATGCTGGCTTTCAACTGGGAAAGGGAACATAAGAGAATCACAAGGGCGGGAATGCTGAGGAAGGGTACCTGTAGTTTGAAGAAAAAGCACTGTTCATTTAAGAACCACTGATATTTATGCGAAGCAGTGAAAGTAGAGTCAAGAGGGTGGTTTGTGGTTCTGGCTTCTCCACTTACCTAACCAAGTAACTTGGTCTCAATTTCATGTTAAATGCAGAGGGCTGCACTTGATGGTCACTAAGATTATAATTAAGTCTAAAAATTGTTGTATGTTCCACCGATATTCTGAATGGCAAAGGCAGGTCAGACTGATATAGACAAGGAAACTCTTTTTATCTTTGAAATAGAAATAAAAACATTTTGGAAAAGAAAATAATATTTGATTTGAGCTTTGAGATTTACCAATTAAATAATATATAATTCAATTTGTTGAGTAAAATCAGTGTACTGGATACAGTTTCTTCACATGAAAATGCCATGGTGTTTTTATTTAGGCTCCTTGCCAACAACTTCTCTGATCCATAAATTCTATTTTAGATGCTATTTTCTCTTCCTGATCTCTATGTGGCTAGAAAAAATGGAGGTATGCCTAGGTAATAAATGATGATACTCGACTCTTATTCTCATGTTCATTTCTATGGTCTACTGCAATTATGTTTCTTTACTGAGGATGGCTAAAAATGTACCTGCAGCAAGAGCTTGTAAATGCAAGGTAAATGCTTGATTAGCTGTAATTAGGGGCTCATGAAAATAAATACCAGGTGATAGTTTGCACTATTCATCAAAGAGCATTAATGGAGGTGAGGGAGAGCATAATTGTTTTCCTTTTAAAAAAATAACCAAATGAGGAAAAGTCATCAATAATGCGACCACTTAGAGAAAGCCACATTTAATAGACTGCATCATTAATAGTGTCTTCCTAATCCTTTTCCTGGAGCTATAGCAAACATAGTGGTCCAGAGACACATTTCAAAGGCTTAGCACACACATAATCTTTCACATACATAAAAGTCTGTATGTGCCATAGCTGATCTAGAGAGGAGACACAGCCCGTCCCTGACAGAGATGATGCCCAGAGCAGAGAGGAAGAGATTCTTTGGCTTCTTTCTTTTTTCTTCGTATTCCTAGTAAAGCTGAACCCAGCCAGAAGCCAGCTGACATGAGAGTCTGGAAAATGCGGGTTGCAGAGGGGAATCCCAGTCAACCAGAGCGAGGCATAAATAAGCACAGGATCAGCATAGTACCCCTGTGCTACTCAGCATTCACTCCCATCCTTCTACCCATCCTTAACTCTCTGAAACGACTTTGTGCTTGTACCTAACACAGAATGGTAGTGTAAGTGCCTGACATTAGGCTTTTGATTGTTGAGGCATCCATTTCAAAAGATATATATCTTGAATAAGCATATTACCAGTTGTCTGACACAGCTACTGGCAAAACAACCAGATAAGGAATTAGGCTATCACCACCAATGAAGTTCCCTCTTTCAGAAAGCCCTGGGTAACCTAGATAACTGACCACTTGAGTGACCCCACTTCTCCCTTCCTGCATCCCAATTCCCATTCTTATGCTTGAAATTAGCCAATGAAGAGTGAACCCATGAAACCCTAGATACCCCACTCTGGGACCCTAATAAATGCATAATACAAGCAGAAGTTTCAGTATTTTTTTCTTGACCTCCACTTTGAAAACCTCAACAATAAACTCCAGCATTAATAGCCCAGAGCACTGGGCACTGTTCTCTCTTATCCTTTTGGATACTTGTTTCCCTGGCCGCAGCTATTTCCTCACACCTGATCAGTATTCTCCCAAATACTTGAGGAGAACCCACAGGTCTCTGGGTTTCTCTCTGAGTGCAATTCTCTCCTCTTTGGAAGCCTGTCCTAAGAACTCTTGCCTGAATTGGAAGTCCTCTCTGTTATCATTTGTATTAATTTCTTACTTCCATTGTCCAACGTTAATTTGTTCTTTTTCTAACCTTTTGAATAGAATGTTTAATTCATGTAACATCACTCTTTCTTATTTATAATATTCTTTTTATCACAGCTTTGACCATAACTCGTAAATTTTGTCATATAGGATTTTTCTTATCATTGCTTTCATTTTCTCTGTAGAAGAATGTTTTAAATCCCCAAATGGTTGGAGTATTATTGTTGGATCATTTACACTATTGTTATTATTAACATGTGGTCTCCCACATTATGACTAAAGGCTGTGGGGAAGCATATCCCACAGTAGTTAACAGTTTTCATTCCTGAGTCAGAAGGCTGGAGTTTAAATTCCTGCTCTTTTTCTGGCTATATGACCTTGGGCAGAGTATTTAATCTAAGGCTCAATTTCTTCACTTGTAAAATTGAGATAATAATAATACCTATCTCAGATGGTTGTCCTGAGAATTAAATTACAATAATTCATGTAAAACCTTTAGCACATAGTAATTATTCAACAAATCTTAGTTAATTTATATTTGGGGGAATTTATAGAAGGTCCTTTGTGGTCAACTTTTGCTGTTCAAGTGGCACTTGCAAGAATTAAAAAAAGATGTTCTCTGTGGGCATAAAATTCAATATGGCAGCACATGCTGTTGATCCTAGCTCCATAACCCCTTGGCCTGCTCTGAATTTGCCTGCAGCTGTAGGGGACAGTGTGCTGACAGTCTCTTCAAGGACCTATACACGCCTGCTTCTCTACGTGAAGGTACCCACCAGGGTTTGGGACTTAAAACCCTCAGAGATAATTCTTAACTAGTTAGGGATGGGAGAAATTGGATAAATACCCTGTCTTTTCCATCCCTGGAGAGAACAAATCTAAGGTGCATTTCACATGTTCCTCAGAGAATCCTCAGAGGAACTGAGCTTCAGTTACCCACAGGGAAACCTACTCTCTTATGAATCCTGGATGGGGTTTTCCTCCTTCTGTCTCACCGTCCCTGCGCTTTTTCTTGTGCTTCCTGAGATGACCTCCTAAATAAACGAGCTGCACCAAGACCTTGCACAGAATCTGCCTTTTGGAGGAACACTAACACAGGTACATATGTATTAAATTATCCTAGTAATTGTATTGTTCACATCCTCTAAGGAGTGCTTCTTAAATCTCATTTCATATTATAATCAACTGGAGAAAAATATATTTCTGGAGATTGGCAAATAAAAAACCAAATCCAGATTTAGTAAGGAGAGATTTTATTCAAAAGGATTATTGCAAAGGGGGGCAGAAGGGACCTTTGCACTAAGGGGAGTAGAGCTATTGCAATAGGGAGAGGCTCTGGCCATAAGACCTCAAAGGTTAGGTTAAAAGGTTTTCTTTTATACAGAGGAGTAAATAAGACTAGAAAGAACCAGGTGTGGAGGAGTGGGGTAAAAGAGTGATGTTGGGGAGAGGGAATTTCCCCCTCTACCCTCTTGAGTTCCTGTGTTTGGACTAATAATAAAGTTGACACAAAGATTAATAGGAAAAAAAGAAACCAATTTTAATTTGTGCACACCAAGGTTTCATAGAAATGGGACCTAAGAAGTGGCCAAAGCAGGCAGTTTTTAAATTTTTTAAACAAAGAAACAATAAATTTGTGAGGAACTGACAGAACAAAGAAACTTAGGCTTTGGGTGCTTAATGAGTAAGGAATTTAAGCATAGTTTGGGTTTGGGTAGTAAATTAGTAAAGAAGTAACAAAGTTTTCTTATATAGGCTTCTCAGTCCTGAATTCCCTATCTCTGGTGATAAGAACTACCTTTCTACAGGGAGGGGAAACTTTCATAGGGATATGTATTTCCTGTTTTCAGTGGACAGAAAGAAAGCTCAAAGTGTCCCTTTTGCATGGGCCATTTCTTAAGTAACTTTAATTAAAAAATAATCAATATGCCATTGTGGTGTATTTTGGGGTGGTCTGCCCTGGGCCCCAACAGTGACCTGATGGGAGTAGATCAGAGAATGTTTTACCCTGAGGCCAGCCTTTTCTCAGGAGAGGTTGTTAAGGATGTTGACTTAAACAAAAATGCACATGAGAGTTGTGAGTTTAAGTTTTTTTCAGGGTCTTACTGAGGACTATAGCCTGGGAGCCAGCCATTCAGTAGCTCTGAGTAAACTGCTCCAAAGAGGTAGGAGAGGAGACGGTATTTTTATGAATTTTTTGGCTAAGACATATACACAACTCAAGCATACATCTTGGCAAAAGATTAATGCTAAAAAAAAAAAAGATTAAAGTTAATCAAGTTAATCAAGTTAATGATTTTAATGCTTTTCCATGTACAGGAAGATGCAAGAAGCTGGGGTCACTGGAATACTTTCTGAGATATGCATCTTAGCTATCTAGGGGCCCATCGATTCAAAGAACAGAGTGCCTCATTTTGTTTTTTCATCCTGAATTCCCCTCAAGGCCCATTGTGCACTGTCAGTGGGTGACTGCAGTGGGTTGTGACTTAACCTTTGTAGAACCGGATGGTGAGTTACACTCCTCATTCTTTTTTTGCTCACAAGGAGGACTGTGTGCTGGCTCAGATGGAGCGTGGGTTAAAGCTTAGGGACCTTGGAGGAAAGAATCTTAACCGAAGTTTAACAAGCATTTTGTTCTGATTGGTCAATGGGAACAAGCAGTTCAGTTAATCATTTATGAGGCCAAGAATGGG
The DNA here is from genome assembly GCF_005190385.1 of Monodon monoceros. Classification (NCBI taxonomy): domain Eukaryota; kingdom Metazoa; phylum Chordata; class Mammalia; order Artiodactyla; family Monodontidae; genus Monodon; species Monodon monoceros. Next base: position 60,115,554 of record NW_021703780.1, on the reverse strand, counting down.
AACTTAAAGGGTCTGTGTCTAGTCTTGTCATAGGTAAACAAGGGGGAAAACATAAGTCTTACCTAAGTCATATGGAAGAGGATGGTTCTTTGCAGTCTTTTCCAGAACACAAAAAAGGCTCTGTGTGTGCACGCACACGTGTGTGTGTGTGTGTGTGTGTTTCTTTAACTGTCCCTGTTTTCCAGGAGCACATGGCTCAGGGAAAATTCAACATTGTCAGGATGAAGCCTGGACTACAATATTTTCTAGAAGCTCCCCAGGTAATGTATAGATTACAATAAAAGGATTGAGAGACACATCAACTATTCAAAACGTGTGGACCTTATTCAAATCCTAATTCAAACAAAACTATTTGTAAAAATGACCTTTATAAAACAATTGGGAATTTTAATACTGAATCTTTGATGAAGTTAAGGAATTACTGCTATTTTTTAGGTGGGATAATGATATTGTACCTATGAATTTTTAATTTTTTAAAAAAGTGATAATGGTACTGTCATTATATTTTTTAAAAAGATTCCTTATATTTTAGAGATACTCATTGGAGGAAATGTGTGTAGGTTAAATGATATGATTTCTGGGATTTGCTTCACTATCATATAGAAGGGGAAAAAGTGGGTGAGGAAAGTTGGCCATGAATTGGTAACTGTCAAAGTTGGGTGGTGTGGGTCACGTGGGTTCATTAGATTAGTCTGTCTACGCTTGCATATGTTTGAAATAAAAAAGCTTTTCTAAGGAAGCTCCCTAATTGTTCTTAATAGGCAGCCCATGTTGAAAACTGCTTTTTATATCCTTACTTATTTTTAGTCTGCTCAATTGCCAAGACCTGAAAGAGGTCTGTTAAGGGTTCCCTTTCCATGGCTATTGCATTTCTTTCCATTTCCCCTTGTATTTTCTGCAATGCTTCATTTCTATAATTCATTGCTTTATTGTTTGACACATTAAGGTTTATGAAAGATTTCCTTTTCCTTGCCATGAAAAAAATGTTCATGGCAAAAGTAAAGAAAAAAATCAAGTAGTATAAAAAGGTATACTGAAAAATAGATTTCTCTTTCAACTCAGATTCCCAACTTTCAGTCCCTCTGCCGAGTGTCAGACACAATTATCAATTTCCTCTCTCTCCATCAAGAAATAGTCGATGTGTATGTGAACACATATATGTACATATGTACACATACTTGGAAGGCAGCTATGCTCACCACTATACCACCAATGCCATATTCAGGTACATATACTTGAATGTCATACACACACACACATACACACAATTGGGACCAAAGGATTTTACATTCTGTTAGACTTCTTGCATTTATCACTTTAATCTTGTACAGAAAATGGAAAACTATACACTGTGGTCAACCCTGCAGCATTACTGATTCTGTTTCTATGAGAGCTATTTTACAACTCTGTAAATTATAGATAACTGATAACAAGGCAGAATAACTCCTATCTATAGACATGTAAATCAATTCTGTCAAGTGCAGGGACAACCTCCCCCACTGGTAGTAAACCAGTTTGGCCCTCATTTGCACATCCATTTCAACCTTCCTTTATTGCACATGAATCTGTGCTTCTTGACTTCTCCTTTGAGCCAGTTATGACATCTGCCTAGCCCTCCTCAGTATAAAAGCCTTTCCATGTCCCTGTTTCTTGATTGTGGGGAAAAGGCTTCAGTCTCACAGGCCTTCCTCACTTTCCAAAAAGCTGGCTCAAGCCGTTAATGATTAGGAAAAGAGAGTCACAGGACTCCTGGTTCCTCCTGAAGGAATATAGATAACAATCTGATCCATATCTTTGAGTTGTTCTGCAGAAACTGAGACCCTCACCCAGGTGGAGGATGGTGACTACATGCTGACCACAAGCACTAGACCCCAGACTGGTTGGAACCAGAAGGCTGAGATTCCTAATACATCACCCTGTTACCTCACCACCAACCAATCAGAAGAAGGTTCAGGAACTGATGAGGCATCCCACGACCCTATCCCCTAACAATATCTTTTAAAACCCTTGCCTGAAAGCCATTGGGAAGTTTGGGTCTTTTGAGCACAAGCAGCCCATACTCCTTGCTTGGCCCTTGCAATAAACCTTTCTCTGTTCCAAAAGCCGACGTTTTGGTTTGTTTGGCCTCACTGTGCGCTGGGCACACAAACTTAGGTTTGACAACAGTCCTTCATTGTGAGCAAAATTAAATCTTTAACACTTGTTCATTTTATATCTACATGAGAGTCATGATTTTTTTTTTTTAAGAATTATCCTTTAACAGCGTTTCACAAATAGGCTGACCATACAACTCTGGGATTTAAGGAAAACCCAACTTTACTTCTGTCTCTCATTGTCCAGTGTGGATAACTGTCTGGATGTATCAACTCATTTAATCTGTCCCAGTCATTTGCTTCAACAATGCATCAGAGGACGAGGGGAAGATGGCGGAAGAGTAAGACGCGGAGATCACCTTCCTCCCCACAGATACACCAGAAATACATCTACATGTGGAACAACTCCTACAGAACACCTACTGAACGCTGGCAGAAGACCTCAGACCTCCCAAAAGGCAAGAAACTTCCCACGTACCTGGGAGAAAAAAAGAAAAAACAGAGGCAAAAGAATAGGGACGGGACCTGCACCAGTGGAAGGGAGCTGTGAAGGAGGAAAGGTTTCCACACACTAGGAAGCCCCTTCGCGGGCAGAGACTGCAGGTAGCGGAGGGGGGGAGCTTCGGAGCCGTGGAGGACAGCGCAGCAACAGGGGTGCGGAGGGCAGAGCGGGGAGATTCCCCCACAGAGGATCGGTGCCGAACGGCACTCACCAGCCCGAGAGGCTTGTCTGCTCACCCGCCGGGGCGGGCAGGGCTGCGAGCTGAGGCTCGGGCTTTGGTTGGAGCGCAGGGAGAGGACTGGGGTTGGCAGCGTGAACACAGCCTGAAGGGGTTAGTGCACCATGTCTAGCTGGGAGGGAGTCCGGGAAAAGGTCTGGAGCTGCCGAAGAGGCAAGAGACTTTTTCTTCCCTCTTTGTTTCCTGGTGCACAAGGAGAGGGGATTAAGAGCGCTGCTTAAAGGAGCTCCAGAGACGGGCGCGAGCCGCGGCTAAAAGTGCGGACCCCAGAGACGGGCAGGAGACGCTAAGGCTGCTGCTGCCGCCACCAAGAAGCCTGTGTGCGAGCACAGGTCACTGTCCACATCGCCCCTCCCGGGAGCCTGTGCAGCCCGCCACTGCCAGGGTCCCGTGATCCAGGGACAACTTACCCGAGAGAACGCACGGCGAGCCTCAGGCTGGTGCAACGTCCCGCCAGCCTCTGCCGCCGCAGGCTCGCCTCGCACTCCGCGCCCCTCCCTGCCCCCGGCCTGAGTGAGCCAGAGCCCCCGAAACAGCGGCTCCTTTAACCCCGTCCTGTCTGAGCTGAAAAACAGATGCCCCCCGGGGACGTACACGCAGAGGCGGGGCCAAATCTAAAGCTGAGCCCCTGGGAGCTGTGAGAACAAAGAAGAGAAAGGGAAAGCTCTCCCAGCAGCCTCAGAAGCAGCGGATTAAAGCTCCACAATCAACTTGATGTACCCTGCATCTGTGCAATACATGAATAGACAACGAATCATCCCAAATTGAGGAGGTGGACTTTGATTTTTTTCCCCTTTTCCTCTTTTTCTGAGTGTGTATGTGTATGCTTCTGTATGAGATTTTGTCTGTATAGCTTTGCTTCCACCATTTGTCCTAAGGTTCTTTCCGTCCGTTTTTTTAAAAATTTTTTTTCTTAATTATTTTTTAATTTAATAACTTTATTATATTTTACATTATTTTATTTTACTTTATCTTCTTCCTTTCTTTCGTTTTTCCTTCCTTCCCTCCTTCCTTCCTTCCTTCCTTCCTCCCACCGTCCCTCCCTTTCTTTCTTTCCTTCTTTCTTTCTTCCTTCCTTCCTTCCTCTCTTTCTTTCTTTCTTTCTTCCTACTTCTACTAATTCTTTCTCTCTACTTTTTCTCCCTTTTATCCTGAGCCATGTGGATGAAAGGCTCTTGGTGCTGCAGCCAGGAGTCAGTGCTGTCCCTCTGAGGTGGGAGAGCCAATTTCAGGACACTGGTCAACAAGAGACCTCCCAGCTCCACATAATATCAAACAGCAAAAATCTCCCAGAGATTTCCATCTCAACGCCAGCACCCAGCTTCATTCAATGACCAGCAAGCTACAGTGCCGGACACCCTATGTCAAACAACTAGCAAAACAGGAACACAACCCCACCCATTAGCACAGACGCTGCCTAAAATCATAATAAGTCCACAGACACCCCAAAACACACCACCAGACGTGGACCTGCCCACCAGAGAGACAAGATCCAGCCTCATCCACCAGAACACAGGCACTACTCCCCTCCACCAGGAAGCCTACACAACCCACTGAACCAACCTTAGCCACTGGGGACAGACACCAAAAACAACGCGAACTACGAACCTGCAGCCTGCAAAAAGGAGACCCCAAACACAGTAAGATAAGCAAAATTAGAAGACAGAAAAACACACCGCAGATGAAGGAGCAAGATAAAAACCCACCAGACCTAACAAATGAAGAGGAAATAGGCAGTCTACCTGAAAAAGAATTCAGAATAATGATAGTAAAGATGATCCAAAATCTTGGAAATACAATAGACAAAATACAAGAAACATTTAACAAGGACGTAGAAGAACTAAAGATGAAACAAACAATGATGAACAACACAATAAATGAAATGAAAAATACTCTAGATGGGATCAATAGCAGAATAACTGAGGCAGAAGAACGGATAAGTGACCTGGAAGATAAAATAGTGGAAATAACTACTGCAGAGCAGAATAAAGAAAAAAGAATGAAAAGAACTGAGGACAGTCTCAGTGACCTCTGGGACAACATTAAACGCACCAACATTCGAATTATAGGGGTTCCAGAAGAAGAAGAGAAAAAGAAAAGGACTGAGAAAATATTTGAAGAGATTATAGTTGAAAACTTCCCTAATGTGGGAAAGGAAATAGGTAATCAAGTCCAGGAAGCACAGAGAGTCCCATACAGGATAAATCCAAGGAGAAATACGCGAAGACACATATTAATCAAACTATTAAAAATTAAATACAAAGAAAGCATATTAAAAGCAGCAAGGGAAAAACAACAAATAACACACAAGGGAATCCCCATAAGGTTAACAGCTGATCTCTCAGCAGAAACTCTGCAAGCCAGAAGGGAGAGGCAGGACATACTGAAAGTGATGAGGGAGAAAAACCTGCAGCCAAGATTACTCTACCCAGCAAGGATCTCATTCAGATTTGATGGAGAAATTAAAACCTTTACAGACAAGCAAAAGCTGAGAGAGTTCAGCACCACCAAACCAGCTTTACAACAAATGCTAAAGGAACTTCTCTAGGCAAGAAACACAAGAGAAGGAAAAGACCTATAATAACGAACCCAAAACAATTAAGAAAATGGGAATAGGAACATACATATCGATAATTACCTTAAATGTAAATGGACTAAATGCTCCCACCAAAAGACACAGATTGGCTGAATGGATACAAAAACAAGACCCATATATATGCTGTCTACAAGAGACCCACTTGAGACCTAGAGACACATACAGACTGAAAGTAAGGGGATGGAAAAAGATATTCCATGCAAACGGAAACCAAAAGAAAGCTGGAGTAGCAATTCTCATATCAGACAAAATAGACTTTAAAATAAGGCTATTAGACGAGACAAAGAAGGACACTACATAATGATCAAGGGATCGATCCAAGAAGAAGATATAACAATTGTAAATATTTATGCACCCAACATAGGAGCACCTCAATACATAAGGCAAAAACTAGCAGCCATAAAAGGGGAAATCAACAGTAACACATTCATAGTAGGGGACTTTAACATCCCACTTTCACCAATGGACAGATCATCCAAAATGAAAATAAATAAGGAAACACAAGCTTTAAATGATACATTAAACAAGATGGACTTAATTGATATTTATAGGACACTCGACCCGAAAACAACAGAATACACATTTTTCTCAAGTGCTCATGGAATATTCTCCAGGATAGATCATATCTTGGGTCACAAATCAAGCCTTGGTAAATATAAGAAAATTGAAATTGTATTAAGTATCTTTTCCGATCACAACACCATGAGACTAGATGTCAATTACAGGAAAAGATCTGTAAAAAATACAGACACATGGAGGCTAAACAATACACTACTTAATAACGAAGTGATCACTGTAGAAATCAAAGAGGAAATAAAAAAATACCTAGAAACAAATGACAATGGAGACACGACGACCCAAAACTTATGGGATGCAGCAAAAGCAGTTATAAGAGGGAAGTTTATAGCAATACAAGCCCACCTTAAGAAACAGGAAACATCTCAAATAAACAACCTAACCTTGCACCTCAAGCAATTAGAGAAAGAAGAACAAACCCCCCCCAAAGTTAGCAGAAGGAAAGGAATCATAAAAATCAGATCAGAAAAAAATGAAAAAGAAATGAAGGAAACAATAGCAAAGATCAATAAAACTAAAAGCTGGTTCTTTGAGAAGATAAACAAAATAGATAAACCATTAGCCAGACTCATCAAGAAAAAAAGGGAGAAGACTCAAATCAACAGAATTAGAAATGAAAAAGGAGAAATTACAACTGACACCACAGAAAAACCAAGGATCCTAAGAGACTACTACAAGCAACTCTATGCCAATAAAATGGACAACCTGGAAGAAATGGACAAATTCTTAGAAATGCACAACCTGCCAAGACTGAATCAAGAAGAAATAGAAAATATGAACAGACCAATCACAAGCACTGAAATTGAAACTGTGATTTAAAATCTTCCAACAAACAAAAGCCCAGGACCAGATGGCTTCACAGGCAAATTCTATCAAACATTTAGAGAAGAGCTAACACCTATCCTTCTCAAACTCTTCCAAAATATAGCAGAGGGAGGAACACTCCCAAATTCATTCCACGAGGCCACCATCACCTTGATACCAAAACCAGACAAGGATGTCACAAAGAAAGAAAACTACAGGCCAATATCACTGATGAACATAGATGCAAAAATCCTCAACAAAATACTAGCAAACAGAATCCAAAAGCACATTAAAAGGATCATATACCAAGATCAAGTGGGGTTTATTCCAGGAATGCAAGGATTCTTCAATATATGCAAATCAATCAATGTGATAAACCATATTAACAAGTTGAAGGATTAAAACCATATGATCATCTCAATAGATGCAGAGAAAGCTTTTGACAAAATTCAACACCCATTTATGATAAAAACCCTGCAGAAAGTAGGCATAGAGGGAACTTTCCTCAACATAATAAAGGCCATATATGACAAACCCACAGCCAACATCATCCTCAATGGTGAAAAACTGAAAGCATTTCCACTAAGATCAGGAACAAGACAAGGTTGCCCACTCTCACCACTCTTCTTCAACATAATTTTGGAAGTTTTAGCCACAGCAATCAGAGAAGAGAAGGAAATAAAAGGAATCCAAATCGGAAAAGAAGAAGTAAAGCTGTCACTGTTTGCAGATGACATGATACTACACATAGAGAATCCTAAAGATGCTACCAGAAAACTACTAGAGCTAATCAATGAATTTGGTAAAGTAGCAGGATACAAAATTAATGCACAGAAATCTCTGGCATTCCTATATACTACTGATGAAAAATCTGAAAGTGAAATCAGAAAAACACTCCCATTTACCATTGCAACAAAAAGAATAAAATATCTAGGAATAAACCTACCTAAGGAGACAAAACACCTGTATGCAGAAAATTATAAGACACTGATGAAAGAAATTAAAGATGATAGAAATAGATGGAGAGATATATCATGTTCATGGATTGGAAGAATCAACATTGTGAAAATGACTCTACTACCCAAAGCAATCTATAGATTCAATGCAATCACTATCAAACTACCACTGGCATTTTTCACAGAACTAGAACAAAAAATTTCACAATTTGTATAGAAACACCAAAGACCCCGAATAGCCAAAGCAATCTTGAGAACGAAAAACGGAGCTGGAGGAATCAGGCTCCCTGACTTCAGACTATACTACAAAGCTACAGTAATCAAGACAGTATGGTACTGGCACAAAAACAGAAAGATCTGTTTCTATCCTGTCTGTTTCTATCCTGTAGATAGAAAGATAGAAAGCCCAGAGATAAACCCACGCACATATGGACACCTTATCTTTGATAAAGGAGGCAGGAATGTACAGTGGAGAAAGGACAGCCTCTTCAATAAGTGGTGCTGGGAAAACTGGACAGGTACATGTAAAAGTATGAGATTAGATCACTCCCTAACACCATACACAAAAATAAGCTCAAAATGGATTAAAGACCTAAATGTAAGGCCAGAAACTATCAAACTCTTAGAGGAAAACATAGGCAGAACACTCTATGACATAAATCACAGCAAGATCCTTTCTGACCCACCTCCTAGAAAAATGGAAATAAAAACAAAAATAAACAAATGGGACCTAATGAAACTTAAAAGCTTTTGCACAGCAAAGGAAACCATAAACAAGACCAAAAGACAACCTCAGAATGGGAGAAAATATTTGCAAATGAAGCAACTGACAAAGGATTAATCTCCAAAATTTACAAGCAGCTCATGCAGCTCAATAACAAAAAAACAAACAACCCAATCCGAAAATGGGCAGAAGACCTAAATAGACATTTCTCCAAAGGAGATATACAGACTGCCAACAAATACATGAAAGAATGCTCAGCATCATTAATCATTAGAGAAATGCAAATCAAAACTACAATGAGATATCATCTCACACCAGTCAGAATGGCCATCATCAAAAAATCTAGAAACAATAAATGCTGGAGAGGGTGTGGAGAAAAGGGAACACTCTTGCACTGCTGGTGGGAATGTGAATTGGTTCAGCCACTATGGAGAACAGTATGGGGGTTCCTTAAAAAACTACAAATAGAACTACCATATGACCCAGCAATCCCACTACTGGGCATATACCTTGAGAAAACCATAATTCAAAAGGAGTCATGTACCAAAATGTTCATTGCAGCTCTATTTACAATAGCCCGGAGATGGAAACAACCTAAGTGCCCATCATCGGATGAATGGATAAAGAAGATGTGGCACATATATACAATGGAATATTACTCAGCCATAAAAAGAAACGAAATTGAGCTATTTGTAATGAGGTGGATGGACCTAGAGTCTGTCACACAGAGTGAAGTAAGTCAGAAAGAGAAAAACAAATACTGTATGCTAACACATATATATGGAATTTAAGAAAAAAAAATGTCATGAAGAACCTAGGGGTAAGACAGGAATAAAGGCGCAGACCTACTGGAGAACGGACTTGAGGATATGGGGAGGGGGAAGGGTGAGCTGTGACAAAGCGAGAGAGAGGCATGGACATATATACACTACCAAACGTAACGTAGATAGCTAGTGGGAAGCAGCCGCATAGCACAGGGAGATCAGCTCGGTGCTTTGTGACTGCCTGGAGGGGTGGGGTAGGGAGGGTGGGAGGGAGGGAGACGCAAGAGGGAAGAGATATGGGAACATATGTATATGTATAACTGATTCACTTTGTTATAAAGCAGAAACCAACACACCATTGTAAAGCGATTATACCCCAATAAAGATGTTAAAAAAAAAACCACATAAAAAAAAACAATGCATCAATAAATATTCTTTTACTGTATTTTTAAGTTAAATGTAATTGCACTTGTAGGATGAATTTCTAGAAAAGCAACTGCTAAATCACCCTCCAAGGAGATTATACCAATTTACCCTCCCACGAAGAGTCTCCAAAATGATGGGTTTTCCACATTCTCTGAACACAGTATATTATCAAATTTTTAGAGCTTTTCCAATCTGGTAGGTGAAAAATGGAATCTTATTTAAATATATATTTCCTTCATTATGCATGAGATTAAACACATTTTCATACAATGTAAGCCATTAATTTTCTTTTTCTGTAAGCTGCCTATTTATGTCCTTTGTTCATTTTTTTTCCATTGTGTTTTGGTACTTTTCATATTAACTTGTATGCTCTCTTGGTATATTAAGGAAATTGGCCCTTTGTCATGTGTGTTGCAAATATATTTTCCCATTGTGGTGCTGGGGTACCATGAAGAGACCGGGCAAGACAAGCGTAGTACAACTCAGTGAACTGAGAATATAGCTGCATCTAGAAAGGCTGCAACTCTCCAGCCCTCCAGAAGTGACTGAGCTGTTACCTTCTCATTCACAACCGCTCAGCAAAGGGATCTAACTGAAGTGCAAGAAAAAGACTCACTGAAGAGTTACCATGGAAACTAGCCCTCCCACAGCATTTAGCATTCAAAAGCTTCTGCAGGCATTCATGTACAACAAATTAGCAAAGAAAGATTTCCAGACTCACAACCCTAATTTTGAATGCAGTTTAAAGGTGTTTGGAGGCATAAAGAATACCTGTGGTTTCTATAGGGAGATTGCCAGGAAAATAATTGTCTTGGGTTCTAGCTTCTGTGCAAGATAATTTGTTGAGATATTCGAGGATACTTTGTTTTTGCAGCAGTTTTCCCTCCTTCCCCCACCTTCTGCTGATGGTTGCCAGTCCACAGTACTTGCTGATCTCAGGAGTGGTTTGTAATAGCGGTCCTGAAGCTTAAAGACTACCTCTTGTCTTGCCTTTAATGAAAGCCCAAGCTCACTGAAGAGCTTAAGCTGCAAATCTAGGTGGGAAAGGGTGTGCAGGGGAAAAAATCCATACTCTTTGTAGGGCAGAAAGGTCAGTAGAAGCAGGAAGAGAGGTTCTACAAAGAGTAAAGACCTGTGACCACTGTTGAAAGCATCCCAGTTGGTGACAGACCCTGGTCAATGATGGCTGCATATCTTAGAAGGGTGGGGCCCTAGGCACTAGGATTTCCAGCTATAACAAAAACCCCCAGTCCCAGTGGAGGAAAAGAACAGAGGCCTGGCCACTTTCAAAGGACACTGGGCACCTCAGCCCTAACCACTGTGGCCTGAGGATTGTTGGTGCCTCCCTGTATGACTCCTGGTCATTCGTCAGTGACCTAACGGTGGATCAAAGTAGTCAGAGGAGTCTTAATAATAACTGAGGATGACTTTTCCATCATTTTGGCTGTCTGGGAACTCAGAATTATAAATAATTTCAATAAGCTAATATGATATAATTATATGTCAAAGTTTTAGAGTAAGATTCACATACACTGTACTTTTTTGGACTAGTATTTTAGGAAGCCTCAGGCAGTTCAGCTCCTGTACAAAAATTCCACCACAAAAAAGTACATTTGTGGGACTTCCCTGGTGGTCCAGTGGCAAAGAATCTGCCTTCCCATGCAGGGGACGCGGGTTCGATCCCTGGTCTCGGAACTAAGATTCCACATGCCGCAGGGGAACTAAGCCCGCACACTGCAGCGAAGAGCCCCCGCAGCGCAACAAAAGATCCCGCATGCCGCAACGAAGACCAGACGCAGCCAAGAATAATAAATAAATAAATAAATAAATTTTTAAAGTACATTTGTGATGTAGGTTTAATTTTTTTTGTCCACTTAGTAAATACTTATAAATGCATTCATTTTGCTTTATTTTCTTTTATTCCCGCAATCAATTATGGTTTTTTATGGGAGTGAATAGGCTTTCTAAAAATGTACTTTGATTATGACATTTTATCAGTAGGAAATAAGTACCAAGGATTTTAAGGTCTGACTTGTCACACATTAGAGCCAGTGAGGTTCAAAATCAGGGATGGCTTGGATGGTTCTCTACTGCCCTCCAGTGGGAAAGCTAGACAAGGTCAAAACATTTTTGCAACGGAAGAAACTGGCTTCTCTTCCTAATATTGGCGTGTAAGAACCTAGGGGTAAGACAGGAATAAAGACACAGACCTAGTAGAGAATGGACTTGAGGATATGGGGAGGGGGAAGGGTAAGCTGTAACAAAGCTAGAGAGAGGCATGGACATATATACACTACCAAATGTAAGGTAGATAGCTAGTGGGAAGCAGCCACATAGCACAGGGAGATCAGCTCGGTGCTTTGTGACTGCCTGGAGGGGTGGGGTAGGGAGGGTGGGAGGGAGGGAGACGCAAGAGGGAAGAGATATGGGAACATATGTATATGTATAACTGATTCACTTTGTTATAAAGCAGAAACCAACACACCATTGTAAAGCGATTATACTCCAATAAAGATGTAAAAAAAAAAAAAGAAGTAAAAAGAACTAAAGGATACTTTTTTCCCAGTGTGTTCAGAAATAAGTTAACGTTGAATAAGGAGTCACTCAGTAAAGCCTTCTAAGACTGTATTTAAACCTGAGGATTTGCTGACAAGACATAAACTAGCATACAACTTTTGACATAAACATCTTAAGCATTCGGAGTCTCTATGTTTACTTATATAATATTGCTTCACTTATGCATGTTTATTTAATTATGATCTTGTAGTCTATTATATATCATAACACCCTATTTCTTTAAGGAAGCATTGTTTTAGAGAATCATTAAAGAATTATAAGGAAATAATGCAGCTTCTCAATTTCTTCATGAAGTTGGTTGATATCATGACAGGCTTGCTCTACAAAGTTTATTTAGCACTTCCACATTACTTGCATGAGGCTTAAAATTTTATTCTTTTTAAAATTCATCTTTAAAATATCCAAATTAATGCATTAAGCACTAGCAGACCGTAGTAGCTGCAAACCAAGGCGTTGCATGATTGTGTGCTTTTAAACAAATTTTCAAAACATATTAATTCCTCTTAAACAATTAAAACAGAAAACATTCATGTCTCCCCCCGATGATGGTAAGTCTGGGGTTTGGTTCAAAGACATACCTGGTCACCTTCACTTCCTTCAGTAAATGGCTTGGTCATGGAGCCAGAAAACATGTATTTAAACATGTGGACAAATCTGTTAAAAGGTCTTATCATTTCATGAATCTTTTTCCAGGCTGTTGAAAACAAGAAAGCAGGCAAGAACAAAAGATAAATTTCAAGCTGGTTTGAAAACTTGACAAAGTGATAGAGCCTACATTATATAAAACAGGAGAAAATCTATCCTGGGAAATTACAACATTTTGGTAATGTTATTATAACATTTTGGCAATGTTTCCTGAGCAAGGTGATGATTAAAAATAATACCTAAAGTATATTGAATATTTCCTACCTACCAGGTACTGTGGTAAGGTTATTTCATAAGAACCATATGAAATAGGTACTGTTGTGATTCCATTTTACAGATTTAAAAAACTGAAGATGTAAGAAGTTAATTGACAGGTAACTGACAGAGGGAAGGGTCCCTCCAGAGTAAGATTTAACAAGAACCAGTCTGGTTTATTCGGAAGTAGAAGCCTTCTAGAACTCTTATTTACTTTTTAAATCGATTGTATTTTTATTTAATACGTATGTGGATTTTTTTTTCAGGATGTTAAAGTTTTCATATTGCCTAGGACTTTAAACAGAGGTCTCAAAAACTGAGAAAAATATAGTAGGTGTCAAGGCTTCTTACATTTTGAATAAAGGTACCAATCTTCCTATGGAGGAAATTCTAAGAGACTGATGAAGGAATTCTGCCAGGATAAGCCTCCTGACAGTTACACAAGAAAAGACAAAGAATTAAATGGAGATTGAAGAAGCTGATGATGAGACTATCTTTGTAAAGTTGTGAAAGTGCTGTGACATTTCCCCTCCTCATGGAGAAGGGAGGGTGCATTAGTTATCTATTGCTGCATAACAAATTATCCCACAACAACAAACATTTATTATCTCACACAGTTTCTGCAGTGGCAGGAATTTGGGAGCAGTTCAGCTGAACAGTGCTGCCTCAGAGTTTCTCACCAAGTTGCAGTCAAGATGTCATCTGATTAACTAAGCTGAGGTCACATGCATAGACTCTTGCTATAAGAAGGCTAGAAAAACTCAGTAACTGTCTTTATCACTTTCTGTAAGCAGTACTCACCACCGAGACACATAGTGGGGAATTCCCCAAACACAGAAAGAGAACTCAAATGATGGACAGCAGAAAATAAAGCCACAAAAATATCAAATGTAAAGTCATCCCTTTGGCTGCCCAACACCAATATAACCACTGCTTTCAATGCTTATACTTCAAAAAAAAGTTGTCACTTAAAATACTGCAACTATCCTTTACACAGTCAAAGATGCACTCACTCTGTCACCCTCCAAGAGTCAACCCAATGCTTCATCAATTACCACATCCATCCTCCATTTCTAAGTCTACAACCTCTAGTTGCTATCTTTTCCTCTGCAACTTACTAAATAATGAGTTTACCAACAATAGGACACCCCACATATAATAGTGAAGTAAAGGGTAAAGAAAGAAAATAAAAGTTAAAACACTTAAAAGTATACATGATACATCAAGAAAGGAAAGGAAACATGACTGTTCTCATTTCTTCCCCTGATCATGAGAATTTCACTTCCCTTTATGACTTCCTTTTTCCACCAGCTATTCTGTTGTCCCTTTACCTTCAACCAATACCTTCATTTCTAAGGGATCTGAGTGTTTGACGTACCTATCTGTTTAAAGCTATATCAGCAAACCTATTTCTGCTTCATGATCAGGGTTAATTACTTCCACCAAAACCATAACCTTGCTTTTCTTCTCCTTCCTATTCAGTGTCACAAGACATGCAAAATGGTGAGGTGGCAGTCCCAGCTGCAAATCAGTAGAACCGTCGTTCAGCCTTGTTGGAGGAATTCCTTTCTTTGGTAACAAACCTCTAAACCAGCAAAGTCCAGAATCTCAGAGAATGGCAGTTTAAAAAATTGTAATTGGGGGACATTAGGTATAATATCCCTTTGTTCCTAAATCCACTAATTTTACCTTTGGAAATGTAGTGGTTTTAAAACATATCCACAAATTCTTTGACATTTCTCCCATTTTAAAAAAAGGAGTCTCCTTAGATATAAGCAGCCTTAGTGACTAAGTTCTATGAATTGAATGTGGCTGAAGTGACACTGCAGGACTTCTACTGTTAGTTTAGAAAAGGCATTACAGTTCCCACCTGGATTTCTCTCTCCTGGCATGCTTGCCCTTGGAACCCAGCTACTATGTTGTGAGGAGCCAAACAGCACTGTGGAAAGGCCATGAGTAAGTGTTCTGCCCACAGATTCAGCATCAGTCACCAGACATGTAAAGGAGTGGGCCTTTAGATGATTCCAGCTGCCAACTTTTTAGCTGCCCCAACTGGCATCAGGTGGAAAGTGGAAGAGAGATAAGCTGTCCCCACTGAGCCCTGCATAATTACAGATTTGTAGGCAAAGTAAATGTTGAAGTTGCTTTAAACGACTAAGTTTTGGGGTGGTTATACAGCAGTAGATAACAGGAACAGGAAGAAAGAGTGCCAAATATTGCACACTAGTTCAAAGCATATACTGCATCCTATAAAACAGCATCAAAAAGGGTTATTTTCCAGAAAGCACCATAACTAAGACTTCAATAAGACCAGGTGCTTCTTGGTGATAGACTATACAATTAGACCAATGAATTCTATGGGCAACAGCCCATTGCATTGCTTCTTTCATTACAGAGTGAATTTCTTGATCAGAAGCAATATGGTGTCAGACACAATGACAGTGCATAAAGCATTCAGGAAGTTCCCAGATGGTGGTGCTGACAGAGCACAGCAATCAAGGAAAGCAAATTTAAACTTAGTGTATTTCGGAGAGGACAAATAACTACCACTTCCTCGATGACTGGGAGGGCCAATGGAATCCGCTTGCCTCCAAGTGGTTGGCTGGTCGTCCTGGAGCATGAGGCATATCACCAACTCAGGACTGCTCACTGCTGCTAGCAACCTGAACGCTCAGCAGTGGCTTGATGATCCCATGCACAGCTCCAACCTTGTTATCATCACCATTTCATTCATGAGTCCACTGAGCAATCACTGAGCCTGGAAAAGGAGGCTGAGTTTAATCCACAAAGCTGTTCATTTCATCCATATGATTCTTAAGATTCATTCTGCAAAGTCCATCACCATATCCCTTCCCAAGGCTTCCTTGTCACCAGTTCTCCAATCGTGCTCTTTCCATGTCCTCGACCAACTGGCCAAATAATTAGCCTGGGACCATCAAGACTTATAATTAGTGTCAGGAAAATTTCCTCAGGTCAGACCTTCATCCAGAAAGGTCTAACTGTCCCAGTATAAGAGATGATTTAAACCAGATACTAGAGTGAGCCCCAACTCCTTCAGGATTTGGAATTTAGTCGTCTCTGTCAACATTTTTTTTTTTTTTTTTGCCGTGGGTCATGCGGGATCTTATTTCCCGCCCCCGACAGGGAATCAAAACCATGCCCCCTGCAGTGGAAGCTCAAAGTCTTAACCACTGGATCACCAGGTAAGTCCGGCTGTAAACAATTTTAACTAGTATTTTTTGCCTTCTTATAACATCAATTTTTTTTTGGCCGCAGAGTCCTAATCAGGACCGCCGGGGAATTCCCCATCTCTTATTTAAACGAACACTGTGCGCCTCCATAAGATGGGGCCACCTCCTTTGCAAACCTTTCTATTTCTCCTCCTTCCAGGCCAGTTTATAATCCTCCGCCTTTTTTAGGTACTTCATGGCAAATATGCCGGTTCCTTTGGCTGCCCACGAATGTTTGAGGGAGTGGAGGTGGAGTCCATGGCGCCCATCTCCAACATTAATTCTTTCAGCGCTTTTCTTATGCCTACTTGGGCCTCTGAGGAGAACAGCGCAAGCCAGGGTCCAGGCCCACACAGAGCTGGATACAGATTGCTCCCTTGGGTCACAAAGTGGCTCTCTCTCCGCCAGCACTATATGCACGCAACGATTTTTAAGTGCTACCGCCGCACCACAGGGTCACCGGCCGCAGCGACAAAGAGTCCCTGACAAAAGCTCCACCATGCCTCGGCCAAAGGGGAAGAGGCAGGACATCCGCCCGGTCCAAGGCACTTCCGGAAATGACGTAGGACTGTCAACATGCAAGATGGCGGCCCATCACCGGCAGAACACGGCAGGGCGGAGGAAAGTACAGGTAGGGGACCCCGGCTCCTCGACCTCCCGGGCGTGGCAGGCATCCCCGGGCCCACCTCCAGCGAGCAGATATCTCGGGCCGCGGTCGGCCGGGGTAGCGGCTTGGGGCGAGCGGGACGGGGCGCGGCCGGCGGCTAGGGGTGGGGCTGCGGCTCTAACGGCTTGAGGAAGGGGCGGGGGGCGGCTGACTGGACCCGCCGGGGCCCCGTCCCGGGACCCTTGGGCGCGCGGTTGGGAGCCTGGGGTTGCCGGTCGTCCACTGTTTCGTAGGCTTGGGCTTGCGTGGTCGGGCTGGGCTCGTTCCCCGCCCGTCTGCCTCCCTTCCCTTGCCTGTCTCCCAAGCGCTGTGCCCAGCGGCGTCTGAGCGGAGGCCTGCGGGAGCTTCCCCGCGGGGCGGGCAGCGGAGTGAGTGGGCCCGTGCGGGGGCGTGGCGGGGCTGCGGCTGGGCTGCGGAGCCCTGCAGGGTTTTTGAGCAGGGGTCTGCATGTGGGAGCCCCCTGCCTACTTTTATGCGGGAGCTTCCCCCCACCCCCAAGGTGGAAATGACGTGGGAGTATGCTGGTGTTAGTGGGGGAATTATAATTTTCATTGTTTTGGAATTTAATTTCGTCTTCACCATTTGTTCTTCAGAGTGCATCCTTGAATCTTTCTTTCTGTTTCTCTAATGTATTATTCAAGGGTAAAGAGTTACCTAACCCGCCCGTGTGTGCTTTATGCCTTCGTGAATCCAGTTTTGTTTTGGGTACGTTTAAGCGTTATTGCTTTCTAGTATTTTCAACGATCTGAGGAGTAAAAGCCCTATTACAGGTGGTTACCTGCAGGTATGTTGTATGTAGTGGTGACAGTACGGTGCACTTATTAAACATTTACTGAGCACTTAGTTTAGGCCCCAAAATGTGCAAAGAATTGAGAGAGTACAGGAATAAGTAACACCCAAGCTTTCTTTATAAAACACAGCATTATATATAGTTCTACAGGTTGAAATCAGCCAGTGTTTAATAGGTAGTCCGGACAAGGGGTTCCTTCACTGAGGAAATGGCTGTAGGTCATAAAGTCTTCTGGCCAGTTCACTTCTTTGTTTTATTGATCTCATTGATCAGTACAGTGTCCTAGGCACTCACTTAGATGTTTGTTGAATTGAGTGACATTAATAAGAATCTAAAATAGCATACCTTGTTGGTGATTTTTAAGTGCATCAGTGATGGGATTTAAGTAACCCCAGCATCCAAGTCAGGTGAGAATGTCTGTTCCTGACTAAAATGTAACTCAAAATTGTAACTTGATTATATTCTAGACACTAGAGTGCTACCACCTTCCTTAGGGTAGTAAGGAGAGTTAATCAAGTGTCTTAGTTTCTTGCATTTAGACTTAAAAGTCAATATAAAAGTACTGGATGGGGGAAATGTAAAGTAGCTGCAGCATGTGTGGAAAAACTGAGTGTTTTAATAAGCTGAGTATGAGCCATTGTATGCAGAATGAGGAAGATGATCATTTCACTCTTCACTGATCAGAGTACAAAACTAGAGTTTGGGGATCAGCACTTAGCACCTTGTTCTTAATAGGTATAGCAATCAGATTGGTGAAGTGACTTGAAGCTGTTTCCTAGGAAGAGCATTCAGAAGAACCATGTAAGATCAGTCTGCTGAAGAGAAGATTCAATGAGTCTTGTTAGCTGCTTTCAGAATTTGTCTTTAAGGTGTAGAACCAGTATGAGAAGCCGCAGAGATTGATTTTATCTCAACACAAGGGAGAACTTTTGTTTATGGAAGTGTTTTTTAAACTAGTGCATGTTCATTGCAAAAAAAAACCCCCCACAAACAAAAGTGTAAATGATAACTGTCTTCCACTCTTCAAAGAAAACTGCTTTGAAGACTGTGAGATATAATCCTAGCTAAGGGTTTTTCACTGAGAGCCCTATTGACATCTTGGGCTGGATAATTCTTAATTGTGGGAGGACTGTTGTTTTCCATCATCCTGCCTTCCCACTAGACACTGGCACCTTCCCAGTTGTGACAACGAAAATTGACTCTAGACATTTTCAGATGTCCCCTGGAGGGCAGAGTTGTTGCTGGTTGAACACTAATGTTCTATACTTCTTCGTGTGTGTACCCGACTTAGGTGATTTTTTTACTCTAAGTGGAGTCATGATATTCACTGTTTCGTGTCTTCCTGTTTGTCATTTTTAAATACACATTTCCTTTGACCCAGCAATTCCTTGTCTAAAAAATTGTTTTACAAAAGTACATATGCAGGGCTTCCCTGGTGGCGCAGTGGTTGAGAGTCTGCCTGCCGATGCAGGGGAGATGGGTTCGTGCCTAGGTCCGGGAAGATCCCACATGCCACGGAGCGGCTGGGCCCATAAGCCATGGCCGCTGAGCCTGCGCGTCCGGAGCCTGTGCTCTGCAACGGGAGAGGCCACAACAGTAAGAGGCCCACATACCACAAAAAAAATAAAAAAGTATGTATGCATATATCTTTCTCTCGTTATGCAAGGGTGTTTATTATAGGAATGCTGTCATTGTGAAAAGCAAAAATCTAAATGTTTATCGGTAGTAAATTGGCAGATAAGTTAGGTACATTCATATAGTAGATTAGTTTGCAATTAAAAGATAAGCTAGATGTATATTATTAAAAAGGAAAGGTGTCCAGAAGTCAAAATAGGAAATCAGCATAGCATGGTCCCATTTCCACAAAGGAAATAAGGTATTTTCAAAGTCTGGAAGGATATCAACAGTGATTATCTCTGGAGTATTACATTATGTGATTATTGGTAAGGTGGGAAACAGAATATCTTTTACTTTAAAATAATGAACCTTTATATTTTTTAACTTTTTACAACATTCTTTGCTCTTATAAATTAAAAAAAAAATCTTTCCATTTTGGAAAAAATATATATGGCTACAGTAATTTATTTTGCCTCTTGGCTGTCTGTTTCTTGTACTAAGAGGCAGTAGCCCTGAGCTCCGTTATCAAATAGTAGGCCAGAAAGAACCGTTGAGACTTATAATATTGATAAATAACCAGTGGAGAAGGGTCCAAGCATACTACTTATTAATTATAGACACAATGAAGAATGAGCACATGTCCTACCATCTTAAACTTCTAAGGAGACTGGAGGTGAGTATGCGGAGGAGGGGTGTATTTGTGATCGTCTGAAACATGATCAGACAAATGTGTGAATTTAAATATATGATGCAGCTCCCTCCTGGTAATCAGGATATCACAGCAAG
Source organism: Monodon monoceros (assembly GCF_005190385.1). NCBI lineage: Eukaryota > Metazoa > Chordata > Mammalia > Artiodactyla > Monodontidae > Monodon > Monodon monoceros. The sequence goes on along the minus strand of NW_021703780.1, from coordinate 60,095,308 downwards.
GCTTTTCAGTCCCTGGCAATCCCTTTAATGTTTTGATTTTCCAACAACCTGGGTTTGTTGGTTGGCAGTCTGTCTCCATCTTTCCTTCAGCTGTGGCCTCTTTTCCTTACTTGCTTCAGAACTCTTGGAATGAGGTTGGACAAAAGTTACTAGTGTTCGTGGTTTAGGAGCAATAACCATGCCCTAGTACTCAGTGTTGGTCCAAGAACGTAAATACTTGGTCTTTCATAACAAGATGATTCTTTTGGTTGGAAATGACCCCAAATCCAACATAACCGGGTTCACACAATAAACATATGTATTGGCTCATATAAATGATAACTCAAGAGATGGTGCTAGCTTCACGCAAATCTTGAACCAGCAGATTCACTGTGACTCTCTACCCTGAGGAGTGATGTAAAGTCACCTTTACCATTGGGCTGCCTCCAAGTTGTCCTCTCCTATTCCCAAACTCCTAGATCTAGGTCTTCCCTCTTGGTGGCATGGTGGCTGCACCTGTTCTAGACCTCAAATCCTTTCCCCATACTATCCATGGTAACAGTCTCTTAAATAGTCCCTACACAATTTCTTCTGGCATTTGCTTGCTTTGAGGAAGATATTGGGGAGCAGTGGGGAATATAGAGGCAACCAACAAATGTCTATTCTACCAGTACTAATCCCCTTTCCCTGCCAAATATTTAGTTATTCTAGACCTAGTCAGAGCTCAGCGTGGTCTTTACTCCTCATTCTGAGCCCCAATTCTGGGTTGTTTAATCTTCAAGACTTTCTTAAGGTAGCAGTAGGATGATGCCAAATCCTGGTTTCTCAAGGAAAGACCCTTATAAATTAGCCATATGTCCAAGGTAAGTTACTTTTTATATAGGATGGGTAATAAAAAATTCAGTGCCAATATGATATCCAGTGGAACAGGGGTCAGTAAACTTTTTCTCTAAAGGGCCAGGTGTTAATATTTTAGGCTTTGCAGGCCATTCTCCTGTTTGGTAACCACTCAACTCTGCCATTATAACATGGAACCAGCAATAGGACAATATCCAAATGAATAGGTGTGGCTGTGTTCCATTAAAACTTTGTTTACAAAACAAACCTTGGCCTGGATTTGGTCCTTGGGTGGTTTTTTACTAACCTCTGTAGAAGTGTTTTACTAACCCCTGACTAAGAGAACTCAGGCTAGAAATTGTCCTATTTTTATTTGCAAGACTGCTTTTTAGAATACTTTTTAAAATCAGCACTCTCGAAACATAGAGACAAGCAGAAAGTCATGGTCCACGAGGTTGAACAGGAAAAACACATGTAAGAATTATTCATATTTGGCCAATTTTTCTTGGCCAAATTTAGCCTGATGTAGCCTGAGAGCTAGAAGTAGCCTTACACAAAAGAGCTGTGTGGTTCTCTTTATAAGGTGTTACAGAACAGGCAAAAGTAATCTATGGTGAAAAGGGTCAGCTCTAGATTGTCTGGGGGTGGGGTGTAGAGGTTGGGAAGAGGATGAGGGAACTTCTAGGGTGGTGATGTATATATCTTGGTAGAATTTTGTATTACACAGGTGTATTAATTTGTCAGACGTATCTATGTATACTTAAGATGTGTACATTTCACTAAATGCAAATCTTACCTTTGAAAAAGGAGCCATAAATAAATAATGAACTCTGGTCAATGATATACATGCTGAAGTACTTAGGAGGAAATACTATTAATGATGCACAACTTAATTTGAAAGCCATTGAAAAATGATATGGATCAAATGGATGGGTATGTTCAAATGGATAGAAAATGTTCATTGTAGAATATATCCGTATGGATATATGGATGTTTGCTGTGTAATTCTTCCAACGTTTATATGTTCTCTAAATTTTTCATAATACGATGTTGGGGGAAAAATAACCTTTAAATGTCAAAAAATGATTAATGATAAGCAGCAGAGGAGGGAAAGTGAAATTTTTTTGTGGTGGTCAGAGAAAGCCTTGCTCAGAAGCTGACTTTTGAGTAAGAATCTAAGAGAAATGAGATTGTTACTTGGGGGAAGAGCATTCCAGTGAGAATATCAAATGCAAAGGTCCTGAGGTGGGAATGTACCTGGCCTATTTGTGGAATAATAAAGTTGCCATTGTGGTTGCCATGGAGTGAGTGAGGGGAAGGGAGTAGGAGCTGAAATCAGAGAGGTAACTGCAGGCCAAATCATGTAGAGCACTACAGGCCATAGTAGGGCTTTGGCTTTTACTCCCGAGTGAGGTAGGAAGCATTTGGTGGATTTTGAGCAGAAGAAATGTGTTTTCTCAGGATCACCTGACTGCAGGTGAGCAAGGGCAGAGCAGAGAGACCAGTAGCTATTTAAGAAATCCAGGTGCTATATGATAGTGGCTGCACCCAAGGTGGTGAAAATGGGTTGAATTCTGGATGACAAAACTGGCTGACAGGATGTGAGATGAGAGAAGTTGAAGTAAGGCTGGCACTAAGGTTTTGGGCCTGAGCAACTGGAAGAATGGAGTTGCCATTAACGTCATCAATGAGGAAGACAGGAAAAGCTCATTTGGAGAGGACTGTCAGGAGCTCGGTTCGAGACATGCCGTGATTAAGATGTCTATTAGACATCCAAGCGGAAATGAGTTAATGCACACCTCCGGGAAACCTGGGGGAATAGCCCAGAGTGTCCTCTTTGTGAGCCTGAAATGCTTTTAAGTCTCCTTTCTTTTCTTAAAAATATTGTGATTCTGTACTCATTCTGTAATATATCCATATTTGTTTTCATACAAAAAATTGTTACTGTGGTAGGCAGAATGCCCGCCCCCCACCACTGCCAAATGTCCATGCCCTAATCCCTGGAATTTATGCATATGTTATGGTTACCTGATAAAAAGGATTTTGCAGCTGTAATTAATGTTACAGACCTTGAAATAGGAGGATTATCCTGGATTATCCCAGTGGGCCCAATCTAATCATGTGAGCCCTTAAAAAGTAGAGAACTTTCTCCGCTGGAGGACCAAGTCAGAAAAATGTGAGACATGAGGGCGGCCCTTCTGTTGCAGGAGAAGGCACATAGAAAGCATGAAGATTGCAGGCAGCCTCCAGGAGCAAGGATGAATCCCTGGCTAAAAGCCAGCAAGGAAACAGGGCCCTCGGGCCTACTACTTCAGGGAGCTGAATTCAGCCACCAACCTGAATGAGCTTGGGAGCAGGCTTTCCTAGCGTAACCTAACTGGATATTGCTGCTGGGGGAAATACCCTGTCATTTTTCTCCCTGTCAGAGTCCCTTTAACTGTCTCTTCCAAATGCATACTTCGTACTGAAGGTCTGGCTTCTGGCTTCCCATCCCTTGCAGAGTCCTTATAGTACCTTGTCTTCCTCCCCCCCCCCCTCCTTTTTTTTTAAGCAAATCAAGGCAGAAATGAGTCCTCATCTTCTCTGCCTTTGCCTGTACTCTTGACTTTGCCTAAATGAAGTTTTTCCAGGACTTTGTTCACTCATTTATTGCTTCTGTGTCCAGCACCTTCTACTCTTCTTTTTCTTTTACTTCCATCTCTTCTGCCTGCAAAGCTTGCCTATATCTTGAGAAAAAAACTTCACTTACTGTCTTTCCCCCACTAGAATGAAAGCTCCCGGAGGGCTTCTGTGCTCACTACTGTATCCTCAGCATTTAGAATAGAGCCTGGCAACTGGTGGATGCTTAATCAGTATTTGTTGAAAGACTTGAATCCTATTTTTCTTCTGTCTACAGCCAATTTTTTTTTCTTTAACAAGTTTTTAATGTGATATGTCTTGGAATATATCATTGTATGTAGTTTATTCTTTAATGACTACATAGAATGGATGGACCATAATTGGCCTAGCCATTTTCCTATTGAAGTTATTGTTCCTATTTTGTCCATCATGCTAAAATTTACCAAAAAAGTTAATAGCAGAGTTATGAAATAGTAAAGGAAGTCTTACAAAAGTAAGCAAAAAGACAGAGATAGATAGTATAGAATGCATAAAAGATGAAGGATCAGTTTGAAAGTTCCAACATCTGACTGATGAGAGTTTAAGAAGGAGCAAAGAAAACAGAGATGGTTATTAATGAATTGATGTAAGATTTCCCAGAGCTGAAAGTTTCTAGATTGAAAGGGCTTTCAAAGTACACAGCAAAATTAATGATAAAATGACCAAAAATTATCATGATAAAGAACCCCCCCAAAAAAATACCCCACCAAGTAAAAAGAGAAGATCCTAAAATCTTGGGCTGTAGAGGTGGTGGTGCGGGAGAGAATGAAAATGGGATCACCTTAAAGTTGAGTGAAACAGAATTGGCATTGAACTCAGTGGCAGCACTGGATGCTAGAGGAAATTAGAGTAGTGCTTTCAAAAGCTGAGTTTTTTTCTACATGGACTTCTTTATCCTGCCAAATCAAGTGTCAAGGTAATGACCTTTTCAGACATGCAAGGGCTAAGTCACCTCCCATGTACCTTCTTCTATGTTAGTTTCTTAAGGTCCTGGGGATGTACTTCTGCCGTACTGGGAAGTGAGCAAGGAAAAGAGACATTGGAATTCAGGAAACAATGGCTCTAACCCAGAAAAGCAGTAAAGGGAAGCACCGAAGGTGACAACTGTGCCAGCAGACCGAGAGGGCAGCCAGCCCAGATTAGAGTGAGAATGTGGGAGATTCTGAGGGGGAAGCCTTGTGGGAAAGTGGGGGTTGGAGGTGGGTTCTTGCTGGACTATCTAATATGCTGCAGTAATTCAAGAAAATCGAAGTTAAAGTAGAGGGAGCCATTGAAGGAAAGAAGGAACTCTCGGGAAAATGAAGAGCTCTCTGAGGAAGGAAATGTATTCATAATATAGTACTTGGCTAGTCAGTAGATAGCAATTACAGTCCAACAGTGTAGCACTGATTATTTAATCAACCAAAAACAGTGATAGATCTATCGATATCAGAAGAGTAGAGGGAAGAATTACTGAGGCAAGTTTCAGAGCTACATCCTAACCTACCATAGCTTGAGTAAATAGGCGATGTCTAAAATGGATAAGGATAAGCACAATATTTCGAGAAATGCAGTAGCTATCTAATAGAAACAACCAAGAGTTGAAATTAATTACCTCTAAGGATTAAGACTGGGTATGGGGAGTCTTAACCAGACAGTAGGGAGATGGTTTTTCATTATTGTCTTTCAGTACTATTTGATTTTCTGAATACAGGCAAGAATTAGTTGGATAAGAATTAAATTATAAATTCAAAAAACTAAGTAATATATGCCTATTATAAAACATTCATACTGTATTAAAAAGGCATGAGTGAGTGACAGTCACCATAATTCCATCACTCAGGAATAACTGCTGGTAGTTTTATACATGTATATCCTTCTAAACTTGTGTGTTTATTTTTAAATATACGTATATTTAATATTATGCAACATTTTTACAGTAATGATTATTATACACTACTGTGTTAGACCATGCATACTTCACTTAAATATACCCTGGGTTTCTTCCCATATTAATCAGTCTAGAGTTACACCAACATTTTTAATGATTAAATAGTATTCTCTTTTATAGATGTGTGTGCCAAAATTTACCCAACTAGGTTGGATACTTTTAGTTTTTTGCTGTTTTTTTTTGGGGGGGGGGGGTTGGTTTTTTGTTTTTTTTTTTTGTGGTACGCGGGCCTCTCACTGTTGTGGCCTCTTCCGTTGCGGAGCACAGGCTCCGGACATGCAGGCTCAGCAGCCATAGCTCACAGGCCCAACCGCTCTGCGGCATGTGGGATCTTCCCGGACTGGGGCACGAACCTGTGTCCCCTGCATCGGCAGGCGGACTCTCAACCACTGCGCCACCAGGGAAGCCCTATTTGCTGTTTTTAATCTCACATCTGTAATAGATGCCCTTAAAGAGGTTGGTCCAAACTTGTTTTGCTGAGAATTCCTTGCCACCTGGAATGAGGACTGACAATCATGTTATTCTCTGATCCTTTCCCACTGGGCCAATCAGATCATCTCCCAGAAATTTGAAAATCAAGATTCATATATGCTACCTCATCTTCGTTAAATAGGAAATGTACTGAGAAAAGCTGATAAGGAGCCTTGAAGCCCCAGAGGAAGAGGCATTAAGAGAGACTGAAACTAACATTGAAGCCGGCTTGTTTCCTGATGGTTTTTCAGTATCTGATTCATGCAAAAAATATTTATGGGATGTCTTTTGTATGCCAGATACTATATTAAGGATACTGTGGTAGGAGGAACAAGGCAGACAAGTTCCTTGCCCTCTTGCAGCTTTTATTCTAATGGAGAAGATATAGCAAAAAAGATAAATATGCAGCGTGGTAAGAACTGTAGAAGAAATGGAGTAGGGGTCAGGGAAGGCCTTTTAGAGGAGATTACTTTTCTGCTAAGACCTGGAGTGTGAGGGTGAGGGTGAGTCAGCCAAGATGAAAGCTGGGAGAATAGTATTCTTGTGGGGATTGGAGAGGTGAGGAATCTTCTTGGCACAGGGAAAAGTAAATCTGAAGGCCCTAGGATGGGAAAGAACTTGATGTGTTTGAGGAACAGGAAGGAGTTTAGTACGACTGTCGTCAAAGAGCGTAGGGGAAGTTAGTTTGAGGTGAGTGTGAGTTTGCAGGGTAGAACCAAAGCATATGAGGAATTTGAACTTGACTTTAAATGCAGTGAAAAGCTTAAGTAGAGAAGTGCCATGATTTTATTTTAAAATGTCTCTTATGAGTCATGATTGAATTTCCTGCCCTTGAGCTCTGTTAGATATCCTTGTTAAATTCTCATCTTAAATTCTCCATTTTTAAAAATATTTAAGCTTGTTTGAGTAGATTTCAGTTACATTACTTGCACCGAAAGGCCGGGTTAAAACAACATCCTTGTCTTTGTGTATACAACCCTGGCCCTTTTCACATCTTTTATTATTTATGTGTTTGTTGGCCATTTTCTTTTCTTTTAAAAAAATTTCCTCTTCGTGATCTCTGTTTTTCTTTCTGTTGGAGAGGTTGACTTTTTCTGTTGTTATCTAAGGAATCTTTGTATGTTGTCAAGAGTAAACTCTTGTCTTTTGTATTCATTTTTTCCCCAGTTAGGTGTTTGCCTTGTAATCTTGCTCATGTTATTTTTTTGACATTCAGAAGTTTGCTTTGTTTTAAACAACAGCTTTAATGAGATAAAATTCACATAAATTTACCTTTTTAAAGTATACAACTCAGTGATTCTTAATATATTTGCAAAGTGCATTGACCACCTAATTCCAGAACATCACCCCCAAAAAGAAATCCTGTACACCATTGTAGTCATTCCCTATTCTCCTCTTCCCCAAGCCCCTGGAAACCATTAATCTACAGTCTGTGGATTTTTCAGTTGATGGACATTTGAGTTGTTTCCCTTTTTTGGCTATTGTGAATAATGCTGCTGTGAACATTTGTGTATGTATAGAAAGTTTTGGCTTGTGTTTGGTCAGATCAGCGTTGCCCTTTTCTTTTGCAAAGATTGTGGTCTTTCTTGTCACGTTACCAGAGCCTTCTCTATGTAGAGACTATGTAAATACTTGCAAGTATTTTCATGATTAGGTTATTAAATTTCAATCTTTAGTCCATATGAAAATTCATTTTGGTTTAAGATTTGGAGAGAGGATATTATTTTTTGCAATAGAATCACTAGATGTTCCTAGATAATTTATTAAATAATTTATCATGCCCTCATTGTTTCAAAATCTGTTTATATCAAAATAAAAAATGTATAATGGGAAAATATGTTTCTGAATTTTGTTTTATTTCATTGATCCTTTTATATATTCATATTGTGGTCCTCCTTTGTAATTCTGGTAGCTTTATAATACCTTTTAAGATATTTAAAGAATATTCTTTCATTTAAAAAAGTGACTGGGTAGTCCCCTCAAAGCATTGTACTATTGGTATATATTTTGTCAACTTCTAGAAAGAAATCCAGTGAGACTCTGGCCACAGTTGGGTTAAAATCACAAAGTTAGGAAAAAATTGTTTATTTTGGATCTTCCTGTACTACCTTCCTGTACTACTTCCTGTAGTACTTCCTGTACTAATATGGTATGTCTCCTTTATTCAGGTTTTCTTTTATGTACCTTGTCCTGTTGATTATGTATCTTCTTTGCAAAATGAATTTCTAGATATTTATTTTTGTTGCTATTGTAAATGGGGTCCCCTTTCCCCCATTATATCTTAACTGGTTATTTCATTAGAATAGAAAAGTTTTGCTTTTGGCTGCCAGCCAGCTTGTTGAGTTTTTCTTAATTGTAATTGCTTTTGGTTGATTCTCTTGAGTTTTCTCATGGAGCAGACAGAGGTTATCAACCGTAATAGAGTAGGGAAAAGTTCTCTGAAAGAAAAGTTTAGTGTGTTATTGGAGAGCAAAACCTCATTTTGCTTAGCAGGTCAAAGAAGGTCTTTTTGAGGAAGCATCATTTCAACAGAAATCTAAAGACTGCAGTAGGAGTTAGCCAGACAGAGTGGGAGGAAGAGCTTAGCCAGACAGAGTGGGACGAAGAGCTTCTAGACAGAGGGGACCAGCACATGTGCCCGTCTGGAGGCACAGTGTGTGCAAGGAGTGGGAGCAGTGAGCAAGGATGAGGGGCAGGAGAGGCACTTGAGGAGTCCAGATCCAATCCTGAGTCTAGTGGAGTAAGCAGTCAGAGGGGTTTATGAACAGGGAGCGATATTCCTATTTACATTTTTAAAAGATATTTCTATTCATGTTTTAAAGATTCATCCAGCTGCTTTGTGGAAAATGGATTAAAGACAAACAAGGGTAGGAGAGAAAGTCCAGTTAGGAGATATTTGCAGTGGTTTAGCCTCAAACTTGCTTATCTTGGTCTAGGCTATTATTAATGTCACTCTTCTCTCCTCAGCCCTTCAGTCTCTATAGAGTAAAATAAAGTTTTTATTGGATTCGGAAATAAGTTTTATATTAGAAAACATGGGATTTTGAATTTCAGATTGGCCACTAGAAGGCTACATTTTATTATCACATGTTTGTAGCTTCATAAACAGCAAATCTTGACATATTTGTCAGGTTTCCTATGTTATTCGAGATGAAGTGGAGAAGTACAACCGAAATGGGGTCAATGCCCTGCAGCTGGACCCAGCACTAAACAGACTTTTCACGGCAGGTCGAGACTCCATCATAAGAATATGGAGTGTCAATCAGCACAAGGTAAGTCAGGGATTGAGTTTATATTTTAAATCTATATTCAGTAAGTTTTGGTCTGTCTAATATGATGCCTTTCACAGTTTCAGATTTAATCTCTTTGAGCACTGAGTTATTTGGTACACTCTATAAATAAAGACTCTGCAACCAGAATTCAGTAAGCTGCTGAGAAAAACACCCCAGGGGAGTTTCAGAAGTGTTTTAGCTAAGGCAGGGACTCTATAAACTAGGTTTGTGATAAGAGCCCTTTACTGCAAAGGAACAAAGAGATTTGTCTGGTAGGGAGCTTCTTTGCAACAATTTATTTTTCTGTTTTAAATATGTTCCCAAAAAGCTTTCTTGCATCCCTTTTCAGTGTTACTAAAAAAAGATTGAATATGCTTTTACATTTGTAATTAACCTTGAACAAGTATTTGATATCTTCATTTAAAAGTGATTAGGGTGCCCACAAAACCCATAGGGCCTTATTATATAGTATAAAGTTGGTGTAAAACTATGAAAACAGGAGCAGGACTTAATGATATGTGAAGATAAATCCCCAGTCAAATGGAAAGGAGCTCTTTTTGTATTTTGTTTGAATGCCTGTATTATGAATGACATAGAAAGAAAGATTCAGGGAAGAAGAAGGAGCATTTCTTGAACTCCTAGCTACGTACCAGACACTTAGCACTTTCGTATCCAATATGGTTTTAATAATCCTTCAAGGCAGATATTAAGATCCATTTTCATAGGTGGGAAAATGGACTCAGAGACTCTAACCCATGGTTAAGTAGCTAGTTCATGACAGAGAGTTAGAACCCAATCTAACCCTGAAACCCTGATGTTAGACCTTGTCATTTTAAAAGTCTGTGTCTTTTAGCAAGCTCTACAAGTCTGATGCTCCATCTGAAAAGGAACCACTACTTTGCACGGTTCCTGGATAGTTTCTTTAAATGGACTTTGGTCCAGCGGGCTTTGAATTCTTTAACCAGTGGAAACAGTGGTGGCCCAATGTTAAAAACATGGAAAGTAAGAAAACTATGGCTCTGAAATGCTTTTTGGAACTTACATTTGAATTGGAATGTCACTTTCCTGGAAATTTACAATATTTCATACAAATTAAGGAAAACACAAGAACTAGCCTGGAAGAATTAGAAAGCTGCCTATACTGCCCTCAGACATCTCTTTCTGGTCCTCATTTTTATGACAAGATTGAATAGCATCATTTCTCAACTAGACTTGTAGAGAGCTGTTCTTTTTGCCCGTGAATCATCTTGAACTTGCCTGTCTTAGGTGTAGGATATAACCAAATACTCTTCTTTAAAAGTCCTCTTCTGGTGATTAAACCAAGTGAGAGGAATAGAAAAATCTTGAGTTACTGAATTGAAATGATGATCCTTTAGCCCTTGGCTTCCATTTCTTCTCTGAAGGACTGTAGATACTGTGACAAAATGTTTAGTTCACAGGTAAAAACAGCAGTAGGCAGCTAAGAGCAGAAGCGTGCATCCCCCTCTGCAGTCTGGCTACGCTTCTCCCCACTCTCATCAGCTTCCTTTCTGTCCCTGCTGTCAGCTTTGAGCCTTCACCACTACTGAGTCAGATCCCCCCAGCTTGCAGATTTGTTCATGTCCTGTCCTTTCTAGTGAACCCCTTCCTGTTGCACTCGTGTCACACACAGTGCCTAGCCCAGATCTTGTTGCCTTCACTAACTCAGGGCATAAAAATTAAGCATTTTTCCTGGAAACCTAGACTTTCATCAGTAGTAAAACTGTCCTGAAACAAAACTTCTGTTTACATGTGTCATATGGAAGCATCAATTGTTTGATGAAATTCTACTCTGAATTCAGTTGTCAATTTTGAGACCTTAGAGCAATGTGTCACATTAATTGAAGAATATAAACATATCTATAATTTGTGATATATTTTATCCTCTAATGTAGACTAAAGACATTTTTATGATTTTGCTTTTAATTTCAGCAAGATCCATATATAGCATCTATGGAACACCATACCGATTGGGTAAATGACATTGTACTCTGTTGTAATGGGAAAACATGTAAGTATTTCTTTGAATTTTGGGGCTGCTGGAAGATTTTAATTCAATTTGATATGTTTTTCTTTTTTTTATGTAAGCCTTTTTATTGAAGTATAACATACATACAGAAAAGCACACACACCTTGAGAGTACAGCTCATTAAAATTTTACAAGGTGAACATCCATATCAAGAAACAGATTACCAGAAGCCCCCTTATGCCACCCTTTCAGTCACTACCCCTTGTCCCAAGGTAACTGCTCTCATGTCTTACAAGCACTATTGATTAGTTTGCCTGCATTGTCATTGTATATAAATAGACTCATACAACATGTATTCTTCTTTTAACCTTATTAATATCTCTTTTTGTTTTCATTATGGTAAGATCCATTTCTTGGTTTTGCAATCTGTGTTAGAGAAGCTGCATAATCAAATTAGTTGTGCCTTCAACTGAAACATTAAAAAAAGTCTGTCTTGCCTATCTAAAAAAATATTTGAGACAAAATACAATAGGTTCTAGAAAGAACTTTCAGATATATATGTATATGTGTATGTGTTTATGAATATTAAGATGTTTGAATTAATGTTAGGAATGTTATAAATATTCAATACACATAAATATTCAAATATTTATGTATGAACATTTTGTATGTATGTGTGAAAGTTTGAGACAATGTTACATTGTTTTACGTTAATTCTTTAAAATGGTGTTAAGTCACATTACTAAGGGGTTTAATTCTTTGCCTCTTCTAGTAATATCTGCTTCTTCTGATACAACAGTAAAAGTATGGAATGCACATAAGGGATTTTGCATGTCAACATTAAGGACTCATAAGGTAAAACAACTAACACAATTTTCAATGTCTTTAATGTAATACTGAGATCTCAGTACTTCATGTGGGTCATTTGCTTATTGATCTACAGAGTAGATCAGAGTATGTGTATTTTGTTGCAGGATTATGTAAAAGCCTTAGCATATGCCAAGGATAAAGAACTGGTAGCATCGGCTGGGTTGGACCGACAAATATTCCTTTGGGATGTGAATACTCTAACAGCATTGACTGCCTCAAATAACACTGTCACAAGTAAGGTGTTTGAAAAAAATTTCTTTGAAAGTGATCCAAATTGACATAAATAAAGAATGGTTTATAAAACAAGTTTGATAAGTTTGCATTAAGAGAGTGGTTCTACCTACAGCGTTCTAGCCCCCAAGAGTATGATTAAACAACAAGGAACTAGTTTCTCACTGCAATCTAAAAATGGTAACTTCTCCAGGTGTAACCTGGTTATTTTTGTACATGTGCATGTGTTAGCTCCCTAGCTGAAGTGTAAGCTTCCACAGGGCAGAAGTGCCTGTCTTATTACTTTGTATATCCCAGCTGTGCCTGGCCCAAAGCCACACTCTAGGCAGATATTATTGATGGAGGTGGTGATTACCTGGCAAAAAGTAGGCAGTTTTTGACTTTTAAAAGTGTTACTATATACTAAGAGCCTTTGAGTTAATGGCCAACTTGGAAAATACCCAAAGGAAAGAAAGGGTTTTAGTGCCAATATTGTGGGACCCTTTCAGAGCAGCCCTAAAGAATCCAGCCAACTCTTCCTGAACAGAAGAGTTCAGGAAGGCTAACCTAACATCTAGAGGCAATTCAGAGAGATTCACAGCAGGTTAGTAGCATGGATGCCTCATCAACTAAGAGATCTCAATTACCCAGTCAGATCCAGACAGGTCTAGACTTGAAACTCAGCTCACACTTGGCCCAACCAATAATAGTTCTCTAGGCCAGGTGTCAGTAGGGATTCTTGAGAGCACATTTAAGGCTAAGCCTGGCCTAGAAGGTCTGTGTTCAGGATATGGGCCTGAACTATCTAGATTCCTACATAACAGGTCCAATTTGTCATGACTGTGGAATACTCATGTTGATATAACTAACAGTTCTAATATAATCTAGTGTGTGCCAAGAAGAGTAGGTTGGGAGACTGGTGTTTATAATTTCTTAAATATCATTTTGCCCTTTTTCTCAGGAAATATGTGAAGGTCTAAACACTGTTCTTCCCTTGTTTTCCGTGATTTTTCACCTGTACACAATCTCAGGGATTCAGCAGCTGGTCCCCACTGGGGGCTGTCATAATACATCATTTAGCTCTCTCTAGATGTAAGGCCTGCCTGAAAGAGACACTAACAAGAAGGAATGAAGCAAAAAAATCAGGATTGTCCCAAGGTCAGAGACGAGGCTTAGTGGTTATAGATTCTGCAACAGATATGTCTTGCTTAGAATTGTTTAGAGAGGATATCAAATAAGTTTTTTATAATTATGGAGGTAATAATAATAGCTAACATTTATTGAGCATTTAATACAAGCAGTTACTTTTCTAAATACTTTACATGTATTTACTCCTTTACTCACAGCATCTCAGTGTGTTTGTTTAAATTTATTCTTTGTTGTACAGTTGGAATCATACTGTATAGACAATTTTATATACATACTTCAGTGGTATTGAGTTCTGAATCAAAGGGCATGAATATGATTCTTGCTACACATTGTCTAATTTCCTTCTAGAAGAGTTGTACCAAATTATCATTCCACAAGTAATGTATGAGGGTGCCATTTTAACTGTATTTTTTGAGAATTAAGTATTGCCTTGTTTTTTATCTATTTGGTAGGTGAACATTGTATTTTTGTTTTGATTTGTGTTTTCTTGTAAATAATGAGTGTAGCCATAGTTTTCATTTTTATTGGCACATGTGCATCTTTGAAAATACTTTACTTATGCATATAGTTTCTTAAATGGCAGTGCAATTCAATTTAGCAAATATTTATTGAGCACTTGTGTATGCTCAAATCCAGAAGAGATGTAAATTTTGTTAACAATATTATGATTTAGAATTATTTCCATTATAGGGATTTCTTTTCCTTAGAGTACTCATAAAGATAAGATTTTCTAAATCGAATAATTAAACTTGCAATTTGTGCTAACTGGTTATTAAACAGCTGATGATTTTAACATATAGCTCCATTTATCCTTACTAGCTTCTTCTTTAAGTGGGAACAAAGATTCTATTTATAGCCTGGCAATGAATCAACTGGGAACAATCATTGTATCAGGGTCCACTGAGAAGGTAAGGGGAAACTTAAAGGGTATATTTTAACACTAGAAAGTAAAGAAACCAAAATAATTTGATCTGGGTAATTACAGAATATATAGACAGCGGTTTTGCCTGGTGGCTACTAAAATAAGGTTTTATTTGAACAAATAAGAGTATAACTGTATAATTACTGTCGTGTGTGGTAACGGAGGCGGAGGGTGGAGTGGGGGAAGCCTGTGCTTTTTTTGACATTAAAAAGACTTCCTCCTACTTAAAAAAGTTGGGAGCCTTGGACACTGTCTATTGGCAGAAGTAGTACTTCCCTCTCAGAATTTAATAGTTGTCATTTGATTTATAAAAGTCATCCATTATTTAACTTTGATCATTTGTATGATACTTTGTTAAAATTCACAGGTTTTAAGAGTATGGGATCCAAGAACATGTGCAAAACTAATGAAGCTTAAAGGGCACACGGATAATGTTAAAGCATTGCTGTTGAACAGAGATGGCACACAGGTATGCAGTTCACATGAACATTTACCTACTGACCTTGTCAAAATTTCATACAGCAGAAGCTCCCCCACTTAGTATATTGTTGCATAGTTGGTTTGAACCAAAAGCCACACATATTAGAAACTGTGGTCTAATTTTTAAATCCTTAAAATCCTCAGTTGCACATATAATAATCCACATTTCAAAATCTCTCTGTTTGCCTAACTTTTAAATAAAGACCAAACGAAGGATTTCCTAAGAATAATTTTAATGCAGGTGAGTATATGCAGTTATGATATGTGTAGCTGAAATAATTTAAAATGTTCCCTTGTGTAAAGCAGAAGGAAGCTTTGGTATTGAATGCTTTCTGGCAGTGTAGTAAATGCAAAATTTCCTCACAGTGGGTCTGTTTTCCAAGCAAATCTTGTCAGTTGACTATGTAGATACAGTCTGTAGATTTAGTTGTCTAACATAGTACTTAGAGTGAACATTTCAAAGAAAAACATTTTGGTAATGTTTGAACATGTATTAATTCTCTGTTGGCCACATAATTTGTGAATTATATATCACAATTCTGTCCTGTAGCAGTAGAAAAATGATCTTTCATCAGTGTAGATAATAAAAAACAAAAACTGAGCACCATTTTATGTTATGACATACCTCTACCATGTACTGCTGCCATTTTTTGCATAGGGCAGGGATCATTGGAATTGATTGTGATTGGTTTAGAAGAAGGAGAGTATGAATGTGATGAGATGAGAAACACCATTGGTCTGTTACTCCTGTGGAAATTATGTCATGGAAGTTGCCTCACACATGAATTAGAGAAGCCTTTGTCTCCAGAGGTGAAAGGAAGGTTTGAAAAACTAGCCAAAGGAAAGAAATTATTTTTTCAGAACCAGGCAGAGAAGCTTGAATATTCCCATGGAGGTCTTTGGAGATGAAGGATCTTGATATTAAAGTATTGTGTGGCCTTGAGGAGAGGAATGTACTGGTCCCTAGTTTGCTTATCTGCAAAGTGGGAGTCATAATATTTAGTTAGTGTAATTGGTGAGAAGAGTAGAAATAATAAGTATATTCTTGTCTGTAAGCCATGGCATTTTCTAGAGCTCTTGAGTTTCTTCATAGCAGCATTTTCATGTGAGTCTAAGAAGCCCAGTACAGGGGAATTCTGTGGCAGCCCAGTGGTTAGGACTCCATGCTTTTATTGCCGGGGCCCAGGGAACTAAGATCCCACAAGCCGTGAGGCGTGGCGAAAAAAAGCCCAGTACAGTTAGCTCCTCACTGTTGCAGTAGCTGCTAGGCTACACTTGAGATGGTTCTCCATGCCTAGTTCTGTTAGCTTTGTCCAGGATTGAACTAGATCATATGGTCTCCATGGGACTGTGCTTAACTAGAGGCTATAGACAAGATGTTTTCCAGAAGTGGGCTGTGGGCCTGTCAGACTTTCTTAAATCTCCTCCTGTCTATTACACTCCATGCCTTGTTTCCTATATAGACAATTATGAATGTGCTTTTACTTAAGACGATTTAGGTAGCACATTTACTTACACATGCACTTCACCTGTAGTCAGTTCCACTTACTGAAAGCAGAGAAGGTGATGTAGTACTACTTTAAAAGCTGCCTGTCATGGGCTTCCCTGGTGGCGCAGTGGTTGGGAGTCCGCCTGCCGATGCAGGAGACACGGGTTTGTGCCCCAGTCCGGGAAGATCCCACATGCCGCAGAGCGGTTGGGCCCGTGAGCCATGGCCGCTGGGCCTGCGCGTCCGGAGCCTGTGCTCCGCAACGGAAGAGGCCACAACTGTGAGAGGCCCGCGTACCGCAAAAAAAAAAAAAAAAGCTGCCTGTCAGCCTTAGAGTAAATAATTAAGCAGATACCATTCCTCCTCTCGTTCCTTCTTCATCCATTTTCCTTCTTCATCCATTTTCCTTATTGGCAATGAGAGACTAAATGTAGATTTAGCCACCAACAACACGGCATCCTTACATTAGGGAATTGATCAGAAAACATCTGTAATAGCTACTCAGCCGAGAAAAGAGAGGAGGAAAAAAGAAACCTTTACATACTGATTCACAAACTCTTGCAACATGGAAGAAGTAACCATCGGTTACTGGACCAGAGTATATACTGCATCTTGCAGAGTTGCCGTGCAAGCTTCTAATGTAGGGTCTCTGCTGGCGTTGTAAGTCAGGGACTTATGATAAGATACGTATAATAGGCCAAAGAATCCCATCGATGTCAGCCTATTGCCTCACTTCCTTCGTTGTATTGATTGTAAGATACTTATCAAGTCTTACTATCTGAGGTCTGTCACCATGGCAGTTGTTCGGATTGTGCCAACATTCGTGGGCCAAGCCAGCTGACTTTTCAGTCCTTGTACTCACTCAGGCAATTGCTTGAGGATCTGGGACAACCTGCCATCTTGCTCTGAGTCATTCACATCCTTGTGTGTCACTCACAGGGTTTTCCTTGGTAATACAAGTCCTGCTGAACCTAGCTCATAGGTCGGGGGTATCTCTGAGCATTAGGTCACTCCTTGCCCCTGACTTGCTCACTGGGCTGCTCTCTATTGGCAGTTACAATTGTGTGTAAGCGACCATCTCAGAAACACTTTGTGTTGGTCAACAGCAGCCTGGCCCCAGTACACTGGTACCTCCCATGTCCATTGGCAGAAGCACAGAGCACCTGATCAGGCTATAGAATCTGTTCCCCCAAGTCTGACTTAGCAGAACCATTTGGGGCATTCTGTCCTAATCCCAGAGGCCACCTCATAATGAAGTGGTCTTCATTTTTATCCAGTGGAAGGGTGGAGGCAGTGGGAAATGTTTTGATGACTCCTCTAGCTCCTGTAGGATATCAGGTACTAGAATTCCTATAAAATGGGCACATCCTTCAACCATACTACCAGATGCTACAAAGATATTCGCCTGCATATTACTCTAAAAGTGATTGCTGTCTATTTGGGAGCCTGCTTTTTAGCAGTCTTAGAATACTGACTACCATCAAAGATTATTTTGTATTCTATATCAGGGTTGATATAGAACTCTAATATACTGTGTTTCCTCATGCACTTTCACCTGTGCATTCTGGGTTTGGAACTTATCTCTTTACTTCTGTAAGTCACCCAGCCTGTGAGGACTTTCAACCCATCATCTTTGCCTTCCTTTTCCTAAAGTTGTCAGACCTTATTCCCTGAAGATATATGGTCTAGAATCTGAGTGATCAAAGCTTTACTAACAGCTTTGCCACCACAGAGCAGCATCTCTTCCTGGAGTGGAGAGCTCCTCCCTGCCTTCTCCCCATCAGACTGCCACAGTGCTCCTACACACGTGATGAAGGTCTGCTTGCCACCTTACTCCTGACAGTTTCTTTATTGGTTAGTCTCTTGGTTCTCTTGTGAACTAGTTGGAATTGGTGACTAAAGCACTGATGCTCCTGACAGCTTATGGGGGAGTCTGTTAGTATGGTGTTTGTTTAATTAAACATGTCTGAAGGCCCCTTCAAGTCAGAGCAGGCCAGTAAATCCTTAATATCCCTGAAGGCCTCATCAAACACTGTCCAGGTCTCCAAGCCCACAACTATCTTCTCTTCTTTGAAGGTCTTTGCCTGCTTAATTTCATACACCAGCACCAGCAGTTCCTTTCCCCTCAGGGTGATTTTTTTCCCCAAAGAAATAAGTTTTTATCCCTTTCCTCAGGTCACCACAGTAACTAGTAGAGAACACCAGGCATGCTGAATGTGAATGTGGGGTGGCTGATTCTGCCTGTTTCTGTCACACTCTCTGTGTGCTCAGCCCTGATTTGTGTACCTGCAACTTCTATGTAGTTGACACTCCTGAGCCTTTAGAAATTGTCAGAATCGCCAATGTTAACTCTGAATGCCGAGGGTCTACATTTTGTATTAATGTAGCCCTATAAAAATGGATGTTGAACTTGAAGCTCATATAGGAAGTATCCAAGCTCACAGAGTGAGTGGCAAGCCTGGATTTTGCTTTTGGCTCCTGTCAGTAGAATCCAGGAGACCTGGCAGGCCATCAGGAATCCAGAGCTGTGAGGTGGGGGACAAAACAGAGGTGTGACCCAGGGCTGCAGAAGGCTTCCTTGCCTAGTGCAATGCTTGTCAAACTTAGCATACCAGGGCTTCCCTGGTGGCACAGTGGTTGAGAGTCCGCCTGCTGATGCAGGGGACACGGGTTCGTGCCCCGCTCCGGGAGGATCCCACATTCTGTGGAGCGGCTGGGCCCGTGAGCCATGGCCGCTGAGCCTGCACGTCCGGAGCCTGTGCTCCACAACGGGAGAGGCTACAACGGTGAAAAGCCTGCATACCGCAAAAAAAAAAAAAAAAAAAAAAAAACTTGGCATACCAGAATGACCTGGAGAGCCTGTCAAAACAGATTGCTGAGCCCCACCAGAGTTTCTGCCTCATTAGGTCTGGAATGGGAACGGGGAATTTACATTTTTAACATGTTCCCAAGGGATGGTGATGCAACAAGTGGCCAGGTACACAGGACAGAGGAAGTTTTGCTCAGAGGGTTCCCCTGCTTGAGCCCATACTGTTGCCTTTGGTCGTTTCAGGCTATGGTGTATGCTTGTCAGAAGTCTTTATCAGAGTCAGGAATACAGGTTGTTAGAGGTGTGTGTTTGACATTGTGGAGTCAGGAGCGAAGACAAGTGCAAAGCACAAGAAAGCAGGAACTTTTTGGCAGGTTTCTAACCTTAGCTTTCTTTGTTCTCAGTGCCTTTCCGGCAGTTCTGATGGGACAATTCGCCTTTGGTCCCTTGGCCAGCAGAGATGTATAGCAACGTACCGAGTGCATGATGAAGGTGTTTGGGCTCTACAGGTCAATGACACCTTCACACATGTGTACTCTGGAGGAAGGGACCGGAAGATTTATTGTACAGACCTAAGAAACCCTGACATTCGGGTGCTAATCTGTGAGGAAAAAGCACCAGTTCTCAAGGTATGTCATATGTTTTAGTTTTATGATTAAGATTGTTACGTGTGCTAGCCAAATACAGCAAAATCAATATTAAAACACAAATCAACTGTGAGGTTGTAAAAAGATACTTGTTAGTCACCCATAGAAGAAATGGCGATTTCATGGGTACATCAGGGATGGATGGCTCTCGCACTGGCGAATCCTAGTGAGCTGGCCCCAAAGTGCTCCTGAGCTCTCCTGACTTTCCTAACCTGTCCTTAGAGGAGGAATATGAGGAGTTCAGGTATCTGAGAGTGGACAGCAAAGCAGAAATTTGTCCACTGCCTCAAGAGGAGGATGTAGAAGAGTTCTCCTGAAGAAGAGGGGAAGCTGGTTCATATTCCAAACCATCACTGACTCAAAATAGTCCTGGGTGGTGGGTAAAAGGGTACTTGAGAAGCCATCCAAATTGACATCTGCTAAAATTGAAGCCTAGAAAATGGCCAGTCATCATTGACAAGATGTTCAGTCTCACCGATGTTCACAGAATTGCACGTTAAGACAACGGTGAGGAGATTTCCAGGTTTAAAATGGAGGCATAAAGGCAGCACTCCCCCCCACCCCTTCTCAGAAATCATCTGAAAACAACAAGGAAAGCAGGAAACAATTGTAAATACTCATCATCTACGAAACTAAGTGACATCTGAAACCACAGTATAGGAGGAAGGACTGAAAAAGGGAATAGAGGTCAAATGAGATACTTGAGAGGATGCCTGTGGTCTAAGAGCTCACATAATACTGGCCAGTTACAGTTCTTTAAAACAGATGGCACAGCCTAATGGACAAAAGCAATAATCCTTTAGAGAAGCAAGAGAGTGGAGGCTGAAATACAGGCACAGCATGTGTGCAGGAAGCACACTGATGGGGAGAGTCACGTATGGAGGAGAAACTGCACTGCGAGTCCCGCAGCTGCCAGGATCTCTTGGCTGTGGAGAAAAAGACTAGAAGTGTTTAGCACAGGCATAACCATGTTGTAAGGAGCATCACTGTGAACTGAAGAGGATTCCTACTTGCTAGTGGTTCAGCCCTGTCCCCATGTCTAAAAACCTGCAATTTCCTGGTGCAGGAAGAATAGTGGGCAAATGTAGAGTCATTCCATTTGCATAATGTATACATGGGTATATGTGTATTTTTATATGTATGGTATTTTAAAAATATAGGAGGACACAGTAAACTGTTCACAAAGTACAGTTGTATTCCTTAAGCAAATGTGTGTGGGGGTACATTATGTGGGTACTTTTCCTTTTGCTGTGTTGTTAGAATGGTGGTTTTGGTTTTTGCTACAAACATTTTCCAAGAAAAAAACATATTTCCTTGTTACTAAGAACATGAAGACCAAACACAGGAGTGACAAAACCAAAAAGTTATAGTAAGTCATCCTTTTGACTGTACCCATCTAGAACCCTTAAATTATCCACACTTAAAACTTTAAGCCACTGTTTTTGGTAAGTAGTCACCCCTATTACACTTTTATAGGGCTACGAATTCCTATAGCAAAGAGACTCATTCTTCTGTGCATCGCTAGCTTTTAACACACGCTGTGGTATCGTCAGCACACAGATGTTGAATGAAGGAGTTGATATTTAATAGTGTATAGCTGGTCCTGGCAGTTCAGAAGAGTCAACATTCCACAAAGCAATATTTTTGTGCTTTATTTCAGATGGAGCTTGACAGATCAGCTGATCCCCCTCCTGCAATCTGGGTTGCAACAACGAAGTCTACAGTAAATAAATGGGTAAGTGAGCCACTGTATATCTGGCAAAGGTTTATAAACATGTGGTTTGTTATCACGGACCTCCCAGGTACCAGTAGCAAGTGCTCAGTATGAGCCTGACTCTCAGCATGCTTTTGGACAGTGACAAAAATCTGAAAGCCCCTATGAATGCAGGTGTGATCCTAAGGATTGTACAAAAATTAAGGTCATAGTCAAAATGCAGCTTCTGACTTCTTTGTCAGGAGCCAAGATACACATTTGATGTGCTTAGAATAAGCACTGTTCCCTGATAAAACCAGTAAAGTACAGCTTTAAAGTAGTACAGCTTTAAAGTAGTACAGCTTCTGATCTCATGAAGCTGTATTTGAAAAGAGGCAGCCCAAGTACCAACACAGCAGGGAAACTCTAGGATTCTGTTTTTCTAAACGTAGAGAAAGCAGAAAGTTGTTTTTTCAAATTCATTTCCTTTTTCTTTATAGCATGAAGAACAGGTATAGAAATAAAGGATAAGCAGAGAGAAATCACAAAAGTACTATTAATTCTTAAGTCTTAATTAGAGAAGATTAAAGTTTTCTCGCTTACCAGACTGTTTGTGGATAACAAAAGAGAAAGTGTTTGCGTTTATTCCTGTTTATATGTAGATCAAGTGGTCTTTCTCTGTACTTGTAAAAAAAAATGTTATATAACTTGTTTAAATTTCATTGTGCCAATTTGAGATCAACATAGCTTTACCTGGAAGAGTGCCTAGTCTTCTCTCCAGAAAGACAACATTCCCTTCTTAATTTTTGTTTTGTATTTTTTTAATCATGGTAGGTAATTGTATTTTGTGACTAAGTATTTTTTGATTGATGTTGTTATTGTTGGTTTTTCTCATTTGTCCTTTGTTGTTGGTTTCTTTTTTGTTCTTTGTTTTTCTTGCCACTTTAATTGGCATAAAATGATTAAATAATGAATTTTGTTCCTTTAGACATTGAAAGGAATTCATAATTTTAGAGCCTCTGGAGATTATGACAATGACTGTACAAATCCTATAACACCCCTTTGTACACAACCCGACCAGGTTATTAAAGGTAAGTAAGGATATTGGAAGGTATTGTCCGTTTTACTGAAGTTAATTATACTTACGAAGAAATTGACAAAAATAAAGGAGATGACCTTCCTTTAAATGTAATCCTGATGTCAACAAAAGACTAATAGTATATTGGTTTGTTTTTAATAGAAGAAAAATATTTTTTAAATGCTTTTTAGTGACTTTAAAAATTGAGCTTTCTTGAGTTAATCTTTTTGCCCAGCATTAGAATAATCATGGTCTTGGTAAAGCCAGCAACCGCTTTGTAAAAGATATAAGATTTAATGTTTTCTTTTGGCACAAGCCAGAATGGTCAGATCTGGCCCCTGAATTCTGCATGCTACAACTGCAAGTGACAGCTCTGACTTCAAGGGGATTAAGAGTATTGAATGGTGTGTTTATCTATAGTTAGATGTCCACACTGTGACCTTTAGGATAGAATGTCCATTCAGGAAAAGGAAGATAGGAAACAAAAGTTAATGAGAGATAGGACTAATTCAGAGATTTCCTGTCATCATGTGGACTTCTCCTAGTGGGTAAAAAAATTATTAAGGGGTTTGTTCTTAATAATTTTCCACTAAGACCCTTGAAGTGAATGGAGAGTCTTTTAATCTGTTATTAAAATCAGACAGTTTTTCTTTGGTTAGCCTTAAATTGCCTTAGGTATAATTATATGGTATTCTGATTTACCTTCTCCTTTCTGGGGGCTAGTATGATTTACATTCTGTTACAATACATGCCAGTTAACATTATTGCTGTACTGTGAATTTAAATGTAGGATTGTTTTCCTAATTGTGTGGATTTGTTTCCTTTAGGGGGTGCTAGTATTATTCAGTGTCACATTCTTAATGATAAGAGACATATATTAACCAAAGATACCAATAATAATGTGGCATATTGGGATGTATTAAAGGTAAGTATCTTTTTGTAATTAAATATAGGTTATTGGATTATGTATCCCTTTATTTTTTATTGTAGTCTGTGTGTGTATATGTGTTATATGTGTGTGTGTATAAAATAACCAAGATAATTATCATATAAATAAAGATTTAATTGCAGCCTTATTTTGGGGTGGATATTTATATTCTTATGTGAATATTAGATAAGGCCATAGTTTATCTTTTTTTTTTTTTTTTTTTGCGGTACGCGGGCCTCTCACTGTTGTGGCCTCTCCCGTTGCGGAGCACAGGCTCCGGACGCGCAGGCTCAGCGGCCATGGCTCGTGGGCCCAGCTGCTCCGTGGCATGTGGGATCTTCCCGGACCGGGACACGAACCCGTGTCCCCTGCATCGGCAGGCAGACTCTCAACCACTGCGCCACCACGGAAGCCCCATAGTTTATCTTTTTAAGTACCCAGAATTTGAATGGAACCGTTTTCTCTGTTTAGTGTATTACAAACTGTGTTGTGCTGCCTTCCCTTAAAATGAAAACAACAGAGTTCCTCATCCTTGAAACTGTTGACGTTTTGTCAGGGGGGCGGGGGGGGGGGCGGGGTAGGATCTGTCCTGTGCATTGTAGGATGTTTAGGAGCACCCCTTAGCCTCTACCCAGTAGATGCCAGTAACCACCTTCATCCCTATCCCCCACTTCGGTTATAACAACCAAAACTGTCTCTAGATATTGCCAAATGTTTAGGAGGAGGAAGGAAGAAGAAGGATGCAAAATCACCCTGGGTTGAGAACCACTGGAGTACACAAAATAAGTTTGGCCATTTCTTAGGATTTATAGCCATCACTGTGAGCAGCAGTTACTACTTTGGGTCATGTTACAGTGACTCCTTGGATAATTGAGATGTATTAAGCTGTTCAACCACATTATAAATAGCACTGAAGAATTTATAGACAGATTGAAAAGTTTGCTTTTAGAATCCTGACAAATGTTCCTTCTTAGTGTTGTTGTTATATTTGTTCAAAAAATATTTCTGGGGCTTCTCTGGTGGTGCAGTGGTTGAGAGTCCGCCTGCCGATACAGGGGACACGGGTTCATGCCCTGGTCTGGGAAGATCCCACATGCCGCGGAGTGGCTAGGCCTGTAAGCCGTGGCTGCTGAGCCTGCGCGCGCGTCCGGAGCCTGTGCTCCGCGACAGGAGAGGCCACAACAGTAAGAGGTACGCATACCACAAAAAAAAAAAAAATTCTGGAATGAATGAATACTGTGTGCACAGAACTGTGCTGAGGGTCACAAATGATGAAAAAGTGTATTTCATGATCCCTTTTTGTAGGAGGGACAACAGAGCACAAGATAGCTTATGGACAAAGGTGATTACTTACAACTGGAGAAATCAGGAGAACCTCACAGTGGAGAAATCATTTGAACAGGGCCTTAAAGGATTCCAGCAGATGGATTATGGGAGGGCATTTTAGGAAGAGGGAGTGAATGGCAAAGGCACAAGAGGAAGGTAATCAAAACATACTTATTCAGGGCCAGGTGAACAGTTTTGTATAGCTGGAGACCAGAGTAAGTATAAGAGTAGCAGGGGTGTGTAAGGATGAAAGATGAGATTCACGTCATTTACCAAAAAGTCATGAATTTCAGGCTCCAGGCTTGGCCTTTCTTTGGTACTTCCTAAAGATTCTTAATCATAGATGATTTTAGAGCAGGAAAACCCTATGTTCAGAGCAGTAGCAGTACGTATCATGGGAAAGAAGCTGGAAGTCAGGAAGTCAGTTGTCTTAAGCATAATGACTTGAGGATCTAAAGAAAGAGATGGATGAGTTTTGGCCATTGTGAAGCCTTGGAGAGATCCTGGCCAGACCGAAGACATCAGATCTCATTGTCCTCCAGGCCTTCCACCCTCCCCTGGAGTCCCTCAATAAGACGATTTGATCCAAAAATAAAAGGAGAGACAGATGTTGGGTATATTTTAAAGGAAGAATTGAAAAGATCTGGTATTTTGGTTAGGTTCCTGGTTATAAGGAACAGAGGTTCACTTAAGTTAACTTCTGGATCCAAAAAATAAACACATTTCTTTCTCGGAAAAGGGGACTGTCTCTGAATGGAAACCTTGGCCTAACTAACACATTCCCTCCCTGTGGCGCAGCTGTGTGGGAAATCACATTACAGAACAGTTGCTTGGTGAGCATGGCTTCAGAACAAGAGACCTTAGTTGAGTGGAAAATTTAATTGCAGTAGGCTCCAAAAATTCCGATTGGTTTTTTTCCTACAGTAGAGGTGTGCTTGTCAGGGGACCAGAAACTCACGTTTGTTTCAGAGAGGGGTTCTGTGAAGACGGAGAGGATCCAGAGTAGCCCTAAAGGACCTCATCAGTAGGAATTTGGCTGCTTCACCACTAATGTGGCCCTAGCTCTGCCCTGTGGCTAGGCTTTACCTCATGCTGCGCAGCATCTGATGTTCTCCAGAATATCTAACAAAGTCAAATCGAGCCAGTTCCTCTTTGATTTTCTGCCTATGAGTCTGATGTCCTCTCTTGGTCTAATTAGCTGAAGACTGAGTAGAGTCCTGCTGTCTGAATGGGAGGTAGTTCTACTTAGATGGGGCACTCAGCTGGCATGCACCATCATTGGCATTTTTGTGTCCCTGGCAGCTTCCCATATCCAGACACTAGACCTTGAGGTTTTAAGATCAAGTGATCAGGCAAAATAGACATGGCATTATACAGAAATATGGAAGTCAGGAGTATTTAGGACCATAGGCTCAGAGTTAGAGCTGCATTCTGACCTTGGCTCTGCCAGCTACTAGCCAAGTGATCTCCAGAATATGCTTACCTTTGTCTTTATTCCTAAAATCTGGATGGTCCATATTTCTTGGTAATGTTAAGGGGGTGTTTGAGAAGTATTTACTGTAGTGACTGACACATAATAGTTAGGAGGCTGTTGTACTAATACAGGCGAAATATCGGATATTCCTCTAGAGTGGGGTGGGAACAAGGGGAAAAAAACAGAATGATTAGAAAGAGATTTAGGCCTATAGATAAGAGTGATGCTTGAATAAAAGGGAGTATCAAGAAAAGGAAGGAGCAGAGATTAGTCCTAGGTTTCAGGATTAGTTTGGTGAGTGGAAGTGATACAGGGAACGTAAGAGTTTGAAAGCATTGTTGGGCGAAAGGGACATGGTGAGAAAGACAACAGATTTGGATTTATGTGAGATATCTGGGTAGAGGTGTTTGCTGGGCAGAGAGCTATACAACCTAATGCACGAATGAAAGAACTGGGCTGGAGAAATCGGTTCAGCCGTCTTCAGCTGTGGATTATAATTGGAGCCATGAGAAAGGTCAGAGTTCCTAAGGGATACATCTATACTGAAAATAGAAGAAACCAAGTCATCTCCCTTTCAAGAATTTTTAGAAAAAGAGGAAGCCACAAAGGTATGTAATAAAAAGGGGTAAGAAAACGAAGAGCTCAAGGACTAATTAAGCATTTCAGAAAGGAGCTTGTGGTTAGCTGCATTGGCCTGCTGAGAGTTTGTGTGAGACGGTGGAATGGAACGTGCACATGGATCTAGCCAATAAAGAGGATGGTGTCTGGGGAGAGCAGTTTCTAGGGAGATCTAAGGGCAAAAGCCAGATAGAGTGGGTTGAATAGTGTTTGGGAGGTGAAGAAACAATTTGAGGGGAGACAATCTTAGATGAAATTTGACTTTGGTGAGATGGGCAGGAAAGGCAATAGCTGGAGAAGATTTAGGCATGAGAAGGTCAAGCAAGGGAAGGTTTTGTTTCGGTGTTTAGGCATTTTTAAGATGGGAGAAATTTGATCGTGGTTCACTGTTCATGGGGAGAAGCCCATAGACACATGAGAAGGTAAATGATGGTACAAGGTCCCCAAGAAGCAAGAGGTGAGGGGATCCAGAGCACAGAAAGGAGGGACACCTTTTTCCTTGCACCAGGAAGAACAGTAGCAGAGAGTTAAGAGGATTCTGTCAAGGCTTCTCTTTTTTTGAGAAGTAGAGGTCAGAGTCATGTGCTGGGGGTAGTGAGGGAGGTGGTGGCAGCAAGGTCAGGGGTATGAGGAGAGTAGAGATTTGACAAAGATGTTGTGGAGGACTGACTTTGGAAACAAGTTCCAGGTAGCATTAATGACTGTATATTTATAGTGGGAATACTGTCAAGGATTTGAGAGGCCATCTTGTCCTGTGTGTTGTCCATGTGGATGTTCATATTGTCCGGGATGCAAGCAAGATCTCAAGATGGGTTTTAAGACATTATGCCAGGCTCAAGTTGCCATTGAATGAGGGAGATGAGGGAGAGTGAGCACAGAGGTTGCTAGATGGCTGTGAGGAAAAGGGGTACGGTTTACTGCAGCTAAATGATACGGGCTCAAAGAAATAGGAGTTTTTACATAGTGATGGTGGAATGATGGTCTCTGTATGCCATTAGAGAGTTATGGGATGTAGGAGAAGATGCAGAGTCACCCTTTGAGAAGACAGCTGATGAGATGGGACCCTCAGGAAAGAGCCAGTTTGCTGTTAAGAAGAATAGGTAGAGGGAACATTCTGTGATATTGTTCAGGATTGAGATGAACTGTGATTGGAAATGCTCCATGGCACGAGGGGAAGTTCAGGACATACTTTTGGGGAGCATAGATATTTAGGGAATGAATAAAAAGGATTGTAATGGTCAAGAAAGAGAAACTTAAAATTGCTGCTTATATTATAGCTGTTGTCTGAAGGTATTGATAGCTT
Organism: Monodon monoceros; assembly: GCF_005190385.1. Classification (NCBI taxonomy): domain Eukaryota; kingdom Metazoa; phylum Chordata; class Mammalia; order Artiodactyla; family Monodontidae; genus Monodon; species Monodon monoceros. The sequence continues at coordinate 60,067,178 of NW_021703780.1, read as the reverse complement.
CACAATTCTCCTAAAGTGCTTATAAACTGTTATTTGTTCCTTGAAGATTTTTTTTGCTTCATTTGACATTGCTTCCTGATAAGTGTGGTGGTATACTATATCAGTATGAGCAAAATTAGGTTACAGTTTCCCAAAAAAGAACAGTTTGTGGTTTTCTAATTTAAAATTTTAATAGGACGTAGTTACTTAAAGGTAAATGCTTTAAGATAAAAATATTTGACCATGTTCTTTTTGGAATGTATTTAAGACTCCATTATATTTAGGCAAATGTGTAAAATTTTGAGTAGCTAAGTCAGAATCAAATCAGTTGACCACTTAACATTGATAATTATCATACTTTATTTTTGATGTATAGGCATGTAAAGTTGAAGATCTGGGCAAAGTGGATTTTGAAGATGAAATTAAGAAAAGATTTAAGATGGTATATGTACCAAATTGGTTCTCAGTAGACTTAAAAACAGGGGTAAGTTAGCAATTGATATTTGTGCGATTTGGGATAGTTGAAAATTTCTAATATAGCTCAAAATTAAGTATTATTAGTTATGGAGTCCTGTGTTTTTATGTATGAAAGGAAAAAATTTTATGCAGTTTAAATGCCTTTTCATATGCCAGTATATTAAATTGTAGTTGCATTGAATCACCCAGAAACACATTTTGGTTCTGAATCTGTGGCTTAGCACTTTAGTTAAATAGTACAAATAAGTAATGGTTTAGAGACTTATTTGGAGAATGTATTCACATGGAATGTCACTAACAATTTTTTTCTTTTGACAGATGTTGACAATTACTTTGGATGAGAGTGACTGTTTTGCTGCTTGGGTTTCTGCAAAAGATGCTGGCTTTAGCAGCCCTGACGGGTCAGATCCAAAACGTGAGTTTAAGTGTCCTTCTTTCCCTTTCTCCTTCCAAAAGAGATGGTGGATCTGTGCTGTTTTTTTATGTGCTCATCTTTTTTTTTTTAAACAATATTTGTGTTTTTCAAAAATCATTTTTCAAGAAACCTGTATATTCTCTCATATGGAAATGGAAAATACTATTCATTTTAAATGTTTTGGGGATCTTGATTTTTCTCACAATCTATGGCTTAGCTTTAACAATTAAACATGCAGCACACTCTCTACCCTTAAACCATGTGGGAAGTCTGTTAGGTTAGGAAAGTGAATCTAGGAAACAGTTTTTCCCCCCCAATTTAAAAAAAAATTATTGAAGTATAACTGACATATAATGTATTAGTTTCAGATGTACAATATAATGATTCAGTAGTTGTATATATTGTAAAATAATCACTACAATAAGTCTAGTTAACATCCATCACCATACACAGAAAATTTTTTTTTCTAAATGAGAATTTTTAGGATCCTACTCTCTTAGCACCTTTCAAATATGCAATACAGTATTAGTAACTACAGTTGCCACGCTGTATATTACAGCCCCATGACTTATTTATTTTATAACTGGAAGATTGTACCTTTTGACCCCCTTCACCCATCTTACCCATTCCATTACTCCCCACATCTGGCAACCATCAATCTGTTCTCTGTATCTGTGAGCTTTGTTTTTTGTTTTTAGATTCCACATATAAGTGGTATTTGTCTTTCTGTGTCTGACATATTTCACTTAACCATAATGCCTTCACGGTTCATCCTTGTTGTCGCAAATGGCAAGACTTCATTCTTTTTTATGACTGAATAATATTTTTGTGTGTGTGTGTATGTATCACATTTTCTTTACCCATTCATTCATCAGTGGACAATGAGGTTGTTTCTAATATCTTGGCTATTGCAAATAGTGCTGCAGTGAACATGGGGGTGCATATATCTTTTTGAATTAGTGGTTTCCTTTTCTTTGGATAAATAGTCAGAAGTGGAATTACTAGATATAATAGTTTTATTTTTGAGGAACTGCCGTACTGTTGTCCACAGTGGCTTCACCAATTTACATTCCCATCAGTAGTGCACAAGGATTCCTGTTTCTCCACGTACTCTCAAACATTTGTTACTTATGGTCTTTTTGATAATAGCCACTCTGACAGGTGTGAGGTGATATGTCATTGTGGTTTTGATTTGCATTTCCCTGGTGATTAATGATGTTGAGCATCTTTTCATGTACCTGTTGACTGTGTGTCTTCTTTGGAAAAATGTCTATTCAGATCTTCTACCCATTTTTTAATCAGATTGTTCAGTTTTTTTGCTATTGAGTTGTATGAATTTTTTATATATTTTGGATATTAACCCCTTTCAGATACATGATTTGCAAATATTTTCTCCCATTCACTAGGTTGCCTTTTCATTTTGTTGATGATTTCCTTTGCTCTGCAGAAACTTTTTAGTTTGATGTAGTCCCACTTGTTTATTTTTGCCTTCATTGCCCTTGCTTTTGGTGTCAGATCCAAAAAAATCATTGCCAAGACCATTGTCAGCGAGCTTACTGCCTGTGTTTTCTTCTAGGAGTTTTATGGTTTCAGGTCTTACATCAAGTCTTTAATCCATATTGAGTTAATTCTTGTGTATGTTGAGAAGAGACTCATCTTCATAAGAGTCTATTACATTTTGTTGATTATGAATGTAGCATGTAGAAATACCTGATATATATAAATACAGTGTATTGGCTTTGTATGGAAGTAGCCCTTTAAAGACTACAGTTGCTGTTTTTGTTTGTTCATTTTTAAAGAATGGCTGTATCTGAACAACCAAATAGAATATGTGTTTGCTCCATATTATCACAGCTTTAAACATTCTAAGATAAAATTTTAATAGACTTCGTGATATCTCTAAATCTTGCTTTTAAACATCCTTGGCATTGGGTTAAGAATGTAACATCAGAGTTTGTGGAAACTTTTAATTTTTACTTCTTTCCCTCTATTTTTAGGTTAAAGCTAATGATTCTCTTTTCCATTTCTTTTTTATATTAACTCTTTTGCAGTGAACTTAGGAGGACTTTTACTCCAGGCCCTCCTAGAGTATTGGCCTAGGACGCATGTGAATCCAATAGATGAAGAAGAAAATGAAGTAAACCATGGTTCGTGTTTTTATATGAGGATAATTGATTTAAATTTTACTCAGAAGTTAAGGATACTTAGATTGTGTGTTATCCTGAGAATGTTTTCTTAAAAAAATTATCTTAAGCATTTGCTAAAGTGTGACATAATAAATATATGTGATGTGCCCAATTTACTGCCCTCCCTTCCACATCCTAGAGAACATCCATCCAGTCTTAACTGAGATTCCAAGAGAGCTTTTAATCAGTGAGATTCTATACACAAGATATATAGAATAAACCCTGTGTATTCAAATGACCTTTGTCCTTAAACGTAGGCAGCTTAGCAGGGTTATTCCAAAGATATTTCTTAGGGTATCCATGGACCGGCTAGATTTACCTCCGGTGCTCGCTAATTAACATCAAAAAGCCAGGTTTGTCCTTGTGTAGTCAAACTTCACATTGGCTTGAAATGTAGATATTACCTAGTCTGATGATCTACCTGATCTTGGCTCAAAAATTCAAATCCCAACTCAGAAGTGTCAGGTTAAGTGAATGAGTATGTGTAAAGAATTAATGTCATTGAGGGCATTGAAAAGCTTTGTGTGCCACAGGCAGCGGCAGTAACTTTCTCTGGGAAGCAGAGGAGAATTTGGCTCAGTTTCATTAAAGAAAGGGGAAAAGAAATCTTAAAATTTCACAACTCATATGTAACCTTAAGTCCCACCCACTGAGGACTTATCTGCTGAAGATTCTCTGAAGATTGCCCACTTACGGTGGTCACCAGTGATGAGGACCTTCTGCCAGAGACTTTGTTCTGGCTGACTGATTCATCCAGAATGATTTTTGGAGTTTAAATCTGTTTTGCAAGGATGACATACCTCTTTCTCTGAAAGCCAGTGTCCTGATGCCCCTGTCATAGAGAGGGCACTGACCCCACCCGTGATGTCATTTCTTTTGTCACCTGGCCCACTTTATTCCCCTTTAGAATTGTACAGTGGGCTGTGAGCCAGAGAAATTCAGTGGAAATTTCTCTTCACAGAGGGTTGAGCAAGCTAGGTTCTGGTATGGGCTCTGCCATTTATCAGCCATGTAGTTATGGGCATGTCATTTCCTGTTCTTGGCTTGTCTTTCTCCATCTGTAACATGACAGGGTACCCTCAGAGGCCCAAGTAGCAATAATACATATTAAGTAATGAAAAAACAGTGGTACAGGGACTTCCCTGGTGGTCCAGTGGTTAAGACTTTGCCTTCCAATGCAGGGGTTGCGGGTTCAATCCCTGGTCGGGGACCTAATATCCCACATGCCTCGCAGCCAAAAAACCAAAACATAAAGCAGAAGCAATACTGTAACAAATTCAATAAAGACTTTAAAAAAATAAAAAAAAAATCTTTAAAAACAAAACAAAAAACAGTGGCACAGAGTAGGGGTGGTGTGATGAATTGGGGGATTGGGATTGACGTATATTCGCTAATATGTATAAAATAGATGACTAATAAGAACCTGCTGTATAAAAATAAAATAAAACAAAATTCAAAAAAAAAGATCAAAAAAAAAAACAGTGGCACAATCAGCACCTCTTGGATCCAGGCTTTGGTTGGGGGTATAAAGAAAAAGTCACAGGAAACCCCAAATCATCCTTAAAATCAAACTGGCATAGTAAAGGCAGGGCAGGACCCAGCCAGAGCTCAGGACACTGCACACTCTACGTGTCTGGTAATCTTCTGCTACACCTGCACCATGCTCAGTGGATACTCAAGAGCTGCTTAGATTATACTTGGGGAGCAGCTCAAGTATTCTGAGGCCTGTATTGTGTTGCAGGTGGGGGTAATAAAGATAAATGGGCATGGACCCTGCCCTTCAGGGACTGGCATTCTGGTTGGGCAAAGGGCCGCTTACATCAGCATTATGAGATCAGAGAGTAGGTTCTGTGAGAGAGGTTCTGAGAGTGCTGTAAGGTTGCAGAGGGCAAGACTGCTTCCAGATTCGTCAGGGAAGTGTTTATGTACAAGCTGGCACTTGAGTGGGGGTCGATGGCACTCCGTTCAAAAGATTACAAAGAAAGCAGAGTGAAATGAAGTCTGCAGAGAGCAGTAAAAATGAGATTATTACCTCTTTGAGGTTTTGTTTTTCACTGTTATCTCTGCCATTAGTTGTGACTACCATTAACCATAAAGTTTTTTCTGACAGAAATTTTTCTGAGCTCGGCATTTTACCGGCCCCATCCCGTCCCCGCAACAAAAAAAGAGCAGATCATCGTTTATAAAGAGGCTGTCCTGTACTTACCTGTGGCTGAAATAGACGGTTATGTTTTTGTCTCAAATCTCAGACATTAATCTCTTCTGTTAAAATCCTCTAAAATGTAGTCATTTCTCATGAGGTACATCCCAAGTTGCCATATTCCTTATTTTCAAGAATTTAACTTTGTATTTTTACCTTTATTTTTGTCTCTGACTGACGTACAGGATTTTGACTTAAAAAATCTTGCAATGGTTGGGCTCTGTGGAAATGAAATGTTTAGAGTCTGTGTTTTTAGCACTAACTCTGGATCCTGACACCATCTGTACCTTTTCCTAGTAAATGGGGAGCAGGAGAACCGAGTACAGAAGGGAAATGGCTATTTCCAGGTGCCCCCACACACTCCTGTGATCTTTGGTGAAGCTGGAGGTCGCACCTTGTTCAGGTATGGGTAAGAAGGGCTAAGAAGGCATCCTGTTTGCCAAGAAGTATTCATTCAAGCACATGTTTATTTTTAACTTCTAGGGGTGTCAGGGGTTTGGAAGCTTCTTCATCTCCATGACATAGTTAAGTGTCTGGTGCTATTAGACCCCATTCTAATTGTGAGCTGAGCCTCTAGTGTTCAAATGAGGTTGATAGCTTGCCTTGAGGCAGCTTCTTAGTGGTTTCTGCAGGAAACCATCACCGGAAGTGTCTGCCCACAGGACAGCATCAGAGTAGATAACTTCCCTCAGGCTTGGCCAGGGAAGATGGACTGGGCTGCTCTTGGGAACTGTTGTGCCCAACAGTGGCCCGACCTGAGGCGTGAGGCAGTCCTTCATGAGGGCCTGCACGCAAGAGCTAGACTGGCTTCATCTCCAAGTTGCCAGCCAAGGCCCAGGGAGAGTCATGGGGGAAAGCCTACTAGAGTCTTCTGTAGGGCCAGAAGTAAGAAAAATGTTTGTCTTGCCCTTGAGGGCAGAATTTTCTTCCTTTATGATGGTTTCCTGAGAGTGTGGTTACCAAAAATAAACCTGACCGCCATTGTGTGTGGAGTGCCACACTCTATAGCACTGGCAGACGACCTTTCTCAAGTGCTTTGCCTATACCCAGGTTCCTATCCTCACCCAGGGAATCAGGCAGCTGTAGTATATGTCTGGCCTCAAAATCTGGGGGCCTGAGTTTTAGGGCTTCCTCTCCCTCTTAGCAGAGTGAGTCATTCTGCCTGCCTTCACTTTATTTCCTCAGCTGTCAAATGAGGGTTATCCTTAAATGAACTCTGTAACAGTCCCTCCCCCTAACGATTATTGACAATGATTTGGGGATCTGTGCTTGTTTTGTCACTTACTACCTGTTGGATTATGTTTAGGCTGCTCTGCCGAGACTCTGGGGGTGAGACTGAGTCCATGCTTCTGAATGAGACAGTGCCACAATGGGTAATTGACATCACTGTGGATGTAAGTATCCTCCATTCCCACTTTGCCCTTTTATTTTTTTCCAAATCATGAAGACAATTAAGAACTACTTTAGACTGTGTAATCTTTAATTAAAACTACACTACCAAGTGGAATCCTCTTCTGCTTCCCTGCAGTTCCAAAGTTTCAGAAGTATTAATAATTATTTATATATCTCTTTATGTCTTTAAATTATATAAATAATACATGCTTATCAAAGAAAATAATAAATGAATAAGGTGAAATTCCCATCCCTTTCCCAATCACTGTTTCTCTTTTATTCACTCCCTATTCTTCTTCCCAGAGGTAGTAAATATTAATAGTTTAATGCATAGCCTTCAGTAGTTTTTTCTATGCGTACACAAGCATATATTATTTGTGTATATATGTGTGTGTGTATAGATCATTTTATTTTGCACAAAATCTCCTACTATATATACTGTTCTGCAACTTGATTTTTTTTTTGTTTTTTTTTTCTCTTCTCTCTTAAAAATATATCTTGGACATTTTTTCATGTCTGTATATGGATCATTCCTTTTAATGACTGCAAGGTATTCCATTGTATAAATGTACCAAGATCTATTTAGCCAGTCCCTATAAATGGACATTTAGGTTGTACCCAGTGTTTTCTATTACAAACAATGCTTCAGTGAACATCCTTGTACATATATCTTCGTGTACTTTTTAGGATAAATTCCTAGAAGTGGAATTGCTGGATCAAAGGGTATGCACATTTTAAATTTCGATAGATATTGCCAAATTGCCCTCCACAAAGGCTGTACCAGTTTACACTCTTACCAACAGTGTATGAGTGCCCAGTACTGCACACCCTCACCAATGCTGGATACTTATAATCTTTGCTGAAAGATAGGCAGATTTTTGTTTTATAGGCAGATATTATCTCATTGTTTTAATGTGTTTTTTGGTTTTGGTTTAATTTGTGGTGAGGTTAAGCATCTTTTCACGTTAGCCATTTTTATTTCTTCTTTTGTGGATTGCCTATTTGCATTCTTTACTCAGTTTTCTATTGGGTTATTTGTCTTTCTTACTGACTTGTAGGCGTTGTTCATATTCAGTATTAACCCTTTGACTATTATCTTGCCTCTCAATTGAATTTTACTTTGTTCATGATGTCTTTTGGCAGGCAAAGAGTTTTAATTTTTATATGACCAGATCCTTTTTGGCTCTGAGTTTCATGTCTTGCTTAGGTGTTTCCCACTTCAAAGTAGCAAAAATGTTCTCTTCTTGTATTCTCTTCTAGTATGTTTATGATAATGGTTTGTGTCTAGATCTTCAATCTATTAGAATTTATTCTGTTTGGTGTGAAGTAGAATGCTAACTTTCTCCAAATGGATAGCCAGTGTGCCAACACAATTTATTGAATAAACTTTTGCTACTAATTTGAAATGCTATCTTTATCATATACTAAATTTCTATACACACATGGGTCTGTTTCTAGACTCTTTTATGTGCTGTTGACCTATATTTCTAAAGATATATGAAAAGAGATTTAATCTCTAGAACCTGCAGAAAATTCATTTTCTGTCCCAGATATACCTCCAAGAACTTAAAACTGGTCTGACACCTGATAGATATTCTGTGGTCTTCTCTAAATCTGAGCTCCCCATAAACCACAACTTCCTTCGAGTGTTAAACTCACCTGGATGCATTGCTGACTTTATGCCTGTGGCTCATTCCTCAGAGGAGACATCCAGACAGGATATGATATGGAGGCTCGGAGAGGATTAATCCCCAGAGAAAAGATGACCAATTAATTTTATCCTTCATCTAAGTATGTGGTTTACCTCATGGTGGACATCTAGGTGGTTGGCTGAAGTTTCCACTCATTTAAAACCTCAGACCTTACTCTGATGTCAGAGGAAAAGAAAGTGGGAGGACTTTGATTGGCCTTTTCAGTTGGATAATGGGCCTCACCAGCGTAGAGCGTATGGTTTTGCTCAAAGGTGAATGTTGTGGGTTTCTCGCAAGACACTTAATTTTTTGTTTGGGCATTTTAATGTAGAACTCAGATTTTGGTTTGTATGGCTTAAAGAATTAAAATTTGTTTCCTTTTCATTCCTTGAATTGTTCATTGAGAAGATCCATGCTGCAATTTCATATTGCCACTGACATTGCATATAATTTGTCTTTATGTATCTTTTATTACAAAATGAAACATCATACTTTTCTGATACCTTTTCACTAAGGCTGACGTAGATAATTTGATAGCTTATTATAAATTTCATAGACAGTCACTTTTAATTGTGAAATAACTTAACTTGTGGATAGTTTTCCTGTTGACATCATTTTAGTTTATCAGCTAACAGAAACTATCTTACCTTTTTTCACTTTTCATGTTTCAGAAAAATATGCCCAAATTCAACAAAATTCCTTTCTACCTCCAACCTCATGCATCTTCAGGAGCAAAAACCTTAAAAAAGTAAGTAAATGGAGTGTCGTGTGATACTTTGATCTAATTTATTGCCAGAGATTTTTAAAAATTCCTTATAGTTGCTTTTATAGCACAGGAGGCAAGTACTAGATCTAAGGCTAATTTCATAATATTGAAAGTTTATATAATTTAACCATATACCAAATACCTACTGTGGCCGGCTGCAGATGTTCAAAATAAGTAAAACATGGATTTTGTCTCTCATAGTTTAGGACACAGTCTGCATATAGTAACTGCTTTTATGGATACTTACGGAATGATGAGTGTAGGAGAAAGAAATGAATTTTTGGCTGTAGCTTTCCAGAAAGCTTTCTTGAAGGACATGGAGTTTGAGCTGGACATGTAAGGATGGATAGAACTTCAAAAGAGAGATATTCCAGGTCCAGAAAATGGTTCGATCAGGGATGTGGAAGTAGGAGCCTGCGTAAGATATTGAAATTGTCAAGGACCTATGTAGCTGCAGCATAGGATGGAGGGGTGGCCAGGAGATGCTAGGAGGGGAGTCAGAAAGAACATTCAAGGTTTCACTGATGTGTATCCCAGCAAGTAGAATCAGTAGGACTTTAAAACCTTTTGTTAGAGAGATTTCCAAACATATGCAAAAAAAGACAATAGGAGAATGAACCCCCATTATCCCATCACACAGCTTAAATAATTCTCAACATATGGCTAAACATTTTGTTTCATCTGTACCTCTACCTGCCCTCCCTCCCACTGAACCCACCTGCCTACACACACACACACACACACACACACACAGATTATTTTAAAGCAAGTTCTGGATATCACTTCAACTAGGTTTAATGACTGAAGTTCAGGATGACTTTCAGAGTATGAGCCTTAGCTACTTGGTTTGACCATTATTAACTGATGTCAGAGATACAGAAGTAGGCTTGGGGGTAAGGAAATTGCTGAATCTAGTTTTGGACATGTAGAGTTTGAGGTGCCTTTGGGACATCCAGCTGGAGCTGCCTAGCTAGCTGTTGTGTTGGTAGGTCTGGAGATCAGACAGGCAGTTGAAACTCAAGGGCTTGGCTATAGGAGGAGGAAGCCTTGGGAGAAATGAGCACATATATCATCGGAGCCTGGTAAGCACCAGGGGCTGCCTTCCCTTCCATGAGCATTTAGTTTGCCCATGCTCTGGGAAAGTCTTTAAGGGAATAAAACCCAGAAGGCTATTCCTTATGTATATAGAAGGTTTAAGAATATGTATGTAATCTCATTTATTTGCACATAATCTGTCTTAGGGGAGGACACTATAGAAAATCTATTGGTGATTCTAAAAATGGATTACGGCAGTGACTAAGAACATTTATTGGTTTATGTTTCTGTGGTATGTTTTATCTTTGTCAAATGTTAACACCAAGAAATATGGAAGAGATAATATCCAGTGATTTCCTGATGTCACAATCTGCCCTTGCTTTTTACAGAGATAGACTCTCTGCTAGTGACATGCTTCAAGTCCGGAAAGTAATGGAACACGTCTATGAGAAAATCATCAACTTGGATAATGAGTCTCAAACCACTAGCTCTTCTAATAATGAAAAACCAGGAGAACAGGAAAAAGAAGAGGATATTGCTGTGTTGGCAGAGGAGAAAATTGAACTTTTGTGCCAGGACCAGGTAAGTGGACTTGAGGACACAGCCCCATTTTTTCCAGTGCTGGTGCTCAGAATTTCATCATGTGGTGGGATTGTAGTTTCCAAGTCTGTTGCCTTTGGGGGGCTTTTGCTTTTAGGAACACTGGGTCTCTCCCACCTATTTGTGAGGCCCCTTCTGAAGGGCTCTATAGCCCACCTTAAAGCTTCCATTTATCCCTGGGGCAGTTTTCAGGAAAGGGACATGGAGACTTAAATGCACACACAGACAAATGTGGATGTGCTGGTGGCTTTTTTTTTTCTGACAAGAAAGATACATGCTCGTCTTTTTTTTTTTTCTTTTTTTCTTCGGTACGCGGGCCTCTCACTGTTGTGGCCTCTCCCGTTGCGGAGCATAGGCTCCGGACGCGCAGGCCCAGCGGCCATGGCTCACGGGCCCAGCCGCTCCACGACATGTGGGATATTCCCGGACCGGGGCACGAACCCGTGTCCACTGCATCAGCAGGCGGACTCTCAACCACTGCGCCCCATGCTCGTCTTTATTTGCAGGGCAGCATCTGCCACGTTAGTTTAAGATTTGAAGTGGAGGTGGGTGGAGCATCGGTGGAGATGTTGTAAATGAAGATGCACTCAAGGTATTTCTTCAGAGGAATGACTGAACATGGCCTGTCTGGCCTAGCCACACAAGCTGCACATCTTACCATGCCCAGATCCGTGCCTGCTTGCAAAGCAGCTGTGTCAGCAAGAACAGGCCACCAGGCATGGGCAAGGAGAGTCCCAGAGTTAACGATAAAAGCCTTAGATATACCTTTTTTATTATTCATTTTTTGCTATTCAGGTTTTGGATCCAAATATGGACCTTCGAACAGTGAAACACTTCATATGGAAGAGTGGTGGTGACCTCACCCTCCATTACCGTCAGAAGTCCACGTGAAGGGTGGGCGAATGCTCCTGGGTATTCATTTACTGACCTTCCTCTATGGCCCCAAGAGTAGTGCTAGGAAGCCCACTGAGCCCCAACGGGAACAAGACTTCTAACGGCCGATTTGGTATGGACTGAGATTCTCTTTCAATTGAAGTGACTAATCGAGATGTAATATAGAAATCAGTCTCCATGTGTAGATTAAGCTGTCCCCAGGAAGGCAGAGTGCCAGAGCAGAAGAGCCCCGAGCAGACTGTGTCTTGCGAGGTGTACAGAGAACTAACGACAGGCCAGCGCAGACTTTGCTTCCTCCTTTTGTTTCAGAGGACCCTATCTTTATCTGTTAGCACTTGTTAGAAACACATTGGTAGGGCCACATCTGTCACTGTGTTTCAACTCCAAACCCACACTCTTGAGCTTTGCTAAGAGTACATTCCACTCATGCAGTACCTATGAAGGCTTTTTCCAAGTTTGTCATTTAAAAAAAAACAAGTTGTTTTCACCATTTAAGACAGTTACTTTTAATAGGAATTTGCTGCTGCACAATTCGAGAGCCAGCCCATTTCATAATAAATGATTATTGTTGGGCTTGTTTTTAATATTGCATCTCAGATGTGTTCTTGTAGGAAGATCTGTTGAAATTCCAGGTGCTGGATCACAGCACTGGGACTGCCAGCCTAGAGTACGCCCAGCCTGTGCCCAGCGGTGATACCCCCACAGTGCCCGGACTGTTTGGCGGCCACAGGGAGGTGCAGCTCTCTTACTCCTTCCTCCGCTGTGTCGTTTTATTTATGGGCAAAGCCAGGTGACACCACAGGTTCTTGCTCTGGGTGAGCAGCGTGACACCATCAAAACTTAAGACTGTGATGAGATTTTAACTTCATTTAAATGCTACCTAATATTTATGGTGTCAGAGTAAAAGGGTATCATAGTGAGTTAATTTGATATTCACATCCTGGAAGTATACATGTTTGTTTTTTCCAGTTTTATATGCAGGTTTTTGTTGTTGTACCTGTATCCAGATTTCTTTTCACTGTTCTTTCTAACAATCTAAAGCTTTCATAGAATCATTTGGATCTTGTACAGAATATAACTTATTGGGGATAAATACTTCAACTTTTGGCAGAAAAAAATACTTTGGATTCTCCCCAAGGTCATTTGTATTTGGAATAGAACAATGGTCCACCCCCATAAAACTACGTAAGACAAGCCTCCTGGATGAAGCCAGAAGCACAAGTGCCTTCAGAGGGCAGTTTATTCCAGTCCAGTTGCCTCCCCAGCATGGCCCGTCCCCACAACAGCAGCGACTGCGGAGGGGGTGGGGAAGGTTTTTTCTTTTCTACGCCTTCACAGGTTCAGCTGGAGGCAGCTGGTGGCCTGAGTCCAGACCTCACTATCTGAGATATTCCGACCGGCACAACCGTAGAGGCAGGGTTTCCTCACTGCTCGTCAGCCTCCTTTGGAAAGTGGGCTGGTCACTGCCGCCACACTTTGAAGAAGTGCGCAAAGACACGCCACATCTCCAGTGAGCCTGTCTCCCTTATGCAGAGAGCAAACGGCTGTTTTTAAAAATCCTTTCTATCTGTTGAATACAACAGTGCGCTTTTGGTGCACATTTTTTAGCAATAGTTGTGAATTAATGGCAAAAACAAAACAAAACAAAAAAACTCATTTACCAGCCCTCAGTTGTGTTTGCACGAGGGGCCCTTGGGCTGAAGGAATGGGCCTCGCTGGGCCATGCTGCCCTGGGTGCCGAGCCTCGAGGGGCGGCTGTGCTCCCTTCCTGTCATAGATCTCACCCCCAGCATGGTTGTGGTTTTTTTTGTTGTTCCAGTCAAACCAGTAATAGTTTCCAGAAAATCTTGACAGTCTGCAATGCCAAAAGGGTAAAAATCTGTATTTCACAGTTGTATAGAATAAAGGCTTTAGTTACAATATTTCAAAGTGTAGTACACATTTATTTTCACTTGTCATTTTCCTTCATAGCAGATTACAGAGAAAGGAAGAAACTTCTGGTTTTGTGTTTACCGTGGAAATAATTAGCATTGCTATCCATTTTATCCCCCAATTTAAGGAGGGGAGTGTGTGAAAGTGAGGGAGGGAAGAACCAGGTCCCTTGGGTGAGGGTGACTCTGGGTCGGACTGCCAGGCTACAGTGAAGGGAAGCTGGCCTCAGAACAGGCCCATGGTGATTCTTTTCTACTTCCTGGATTGCTGCACTGGGCTCCCAGACCATCTAGGAACCAGGCTCCAGCACTGGCTTTGGACACAACGCCTCCCTGTTCTGTGGGCTTATCAGCTGCTCTGGTAGACTTGACAAAGGCTTGCTTTTTAAATGTAGTCACAGTGCTAGAAGCGAAGTGTTTGCTGGTTTGGGGCCCTCCCTCCATATACTTGGTCTGTGCCCCCCAGAGCATACAGTCCTTGTCCTATGAGCCTAAGAGAGCTCTGAATTCCCTGTAAGTGCACACATTCCAAATCAAATGGTAAAGGTGGGACTTTCGACTGGGCCGAGACTAGAAGGCCAGGCCAGAGGCAGCTTTCATGGTACTCCGCGAGGGCTGTGGGAAGGTGAGGGACTCTAGCCAAAGAGGAGAGGACTTCAAGTGATGAGGGGCCATCCCTGGATGGAGCCCTCCTCTTCCTGCAGGAACCAGGCAGAGCAAAAGACTCGACCTAGTCTTAGCCTCCCAAGGCACTGGAGGTGAGGGGAACAGCCCTCTCCTGTACTACAGGAAAGAACAGAAGGGCCCCTACCCAATCTTGTCCAGGCCCCTCATCTCCCCTTGGAGTGGGAGCTGTGTGTGAAGAACTCCAGTCGGGAGGACTGGCTCTGAGAGTCTGCTTAGGATGGTGAAATTAAATTTGTAACTTTTACTCACCACTGGGGCTGGCTGGATGACTTCTATATTTAGAAGAGATGGCTGTAAAAGTTTGGGAGCTGACAGGAGTCACAACTGGGGACACTTGTGTGTCCCCAGATCTGTGGGGTGTAGACGGTGGCGAAGAAGCAGCATCGTGGTCCAAGCACAGGTGAGTGTGCTGAAGGGCCTAGAATCTCCAACCATCTTCCCTCAGAAGAGGTGGGCAAGTTCACTGCCTCTCCTCCAACCATGGCTGGAATATGTGGTTAGCATGAGCCAACTGTGCTGTGTAGCACAGAGTGAGACAGTAATTGGAGCGGCAGGGGTCCCCAGGGCTTGGGGGTGCCTTCCATTACAGATAGAGCTGGCTGAGCTCTGTGGAAAGAATCACTACAAGCCCTACAGAGCGATTAGGCAAACACTCCACACCAACCCCTTCGTCCCTCACCCCATCTTCACACCTGATGGTGCCTGGACTCTGCTACCTTCTGTGCACCCACAGAGCAGGAGCAAGCAGTGGGTACGTGGCCAAAAGATGCCCTTCCCCAAGGCCCGCGGCCACTGAAGTTCCACACCCTACCAGAGCAGCAAAGAATCCTTTGCTCTCCGACCCTATCTCCTGGAAAACTTATTTAACCTGGGTGCTACTCCCAGCCCCCTACTACCCCAAAAGTACTTGAGATTCTCAAACAAGTGGCCAATTCCCCAAAGGCAGGACCATCAGGCAGAATGAATGCTGGGAGGTCACCTCTTGGAGACCAGTAGCGTCTGAGTGGACACAAGCCACGCCACCCCCCACCCCCTGTCAGCAGCAGCCTAGGAAGCGTAATGCAGGGGGCTTGGCCATGCAGTGTGGCCTGAGCTGCCTCCCACTTCTGGGCCTGATGAAATGCCATCAGAGGCCCTTCTTAGTGCCTGGGGTGTTATTCTGGGGGGGAGAGCTGTGCCTGGCTGGCTGCCCCCTCAGCCTGTGCCCTGAAATCTGGGCTCTCTGTGCTTGCTGACTCCTCCTCGGCCTGGGCTTCGAGCAGCTCAGCGGACAGCCCATCTTCTGGTGAGGCTGCACAGGTGAGGCTGTCGGGAAGTGTCAGCTGAGGCAGGTGGTCCGCCTGGGCGCCTGGGCTGTCTGGGAAGGAGACCTCAAACTCTGACCCAGACCAGGTGGCCTCACCTGAAACACACGGGGTGGAGCTGAGGAGGCCCACAGACCAGGGCCAGTGTGGCCTGGGGCAGTAACCCCGCTGACCCTCAACTCCCACCCTCAGCGTTGATGGGGGATGCGCAATTTAGCGTACAAATGCCTTGATGCGGCTGCATTCCACCTGCAGGCCAGCCTCTAACCCAGCTGAGAGACTCAGGGCCGCCTTCCCCACAACCCGGGGTCCTTCCCAGAAGGCCTCCGAAGGTGCCGGCCGGCCACTCACCACCACGCTCACGAGAACCCCTGCTGGAGCAGACGTCCTCCAGCCCTGAGGCTGAGACCGCAGTGGAGGTCAGCTCTGTGGAGGAGGGCAGCCCAGACCAGGCGCTGGCGTTGCTGCTGTCCAAGAGGGAGATGCCAGACACGTCCAGGAAGCCTAGGGGAAGGTGCACAGTTCTCTACCAGAACAAAACCCTGACCACTGGAAGGCCAGCGCCCTGGGCTCACGGCACCCTGTTCCTGGGGCATCTGGCCCAGCCAGAGACTGTAACCTCCTCAGCCCGTGGCAATGCCCCCAGCCAACCCCAGAGGTTCCCCACTGCTGGTTTCTGAGGAAAAAAAGGAGGCCTGGGGTTGGGTATCATGGGAATAGCCCAGTGGCAGAGGGCCCAGACCCTGCTCTGTGCCCAGTGTGCTGTGTGACCTTGAGCAGGCCCCCTCTCTCCTCTGGACGGCAGTCTTGCCATCCGTATACTGATTGGATCACCTGCAGTTATCTTGGCGGATATCAGATAGGAGGGCTCAGTGGGTCTGCCGAAGTCCAGCCCAGAGCCCGGGACTTGCTCCAGCACAGGGCTTGCAGGCCCTCAGCTTCCTCAGCCTGCTCGGTACCTGGGTCCATGACTCGCTGCAGTGGAGGCGGAGGCTGAAGAGGAATCTCCATGGAACGGGGAAGGTCGCCAAGGTCTGGAGTGCCATGGCCAGGACTCTTGGGCCCAGGGAGCTGTTCCTCCTTGGAGGAGCCAGGTGCCTGCAGCAGGGCCTACAGGGAGCCAGGGAAAAAAAGGAACAGGAGGGGCCTGTTGGACAGGGTAGTCAAACCTAACCGCCAGCTCACACCCACCGGGAGCACCACTCAGCCCAAGGGAGCAAACAGCCCTGGGCATCTAACGATTCCTCTACAGCAGATGTGAAGTCAGGCAAGAGGGGCCTGGCTGGCCTCCCGTGCAGTGCGGACATGGACTCGGGGCACCCTTCCCACTCTGCTGAGCAGCCCCAAGGGCCCACCTGACGGAGCCCCATCCATGACCCACAGGAAGAGTCCATGCCTGGACAGCAGTCCCCAAGGGCCCCCGTGCAGACCCCAGGCACCAGCCCAATGCCCAGAGGCACTTGGGGGACCTCTCAACAGCCACGATCTGGCTGCAGACCCAGACAGACACCCAGCCCCTGGCCTAACTTTACCACAGACTCACGGAGGCACAGAACAAGGCTCTGCCCACCTCTGGGCCTTAGTTTCCCAGTCATGAAATGAAAATGACAACCAGTGCCTCACACTACCCTCACCTCCAGACCCAAGTGGCAGGAGAACCGAAGTAGGTTCTGCTGTCCCAGGATAGGCCCATCTTCTCCCACTGGGTCCCACAAGCAGATGGGCCTCCCAAGGCTTCTGCAGGCAGGCCCCCAGCGAGGACAGCCCCCAGTCTCCTCTTCCCAGCTGCAGGCCCTTCTGCCCACATGAAGCTCCCCTCTCGCCACAGCTGGCAGGTGCTCCCCACGTACCTCCACGTAGTCACCCTGCCTGGAGCCTGTCTCCAGGCCAGAAGGGGCAGGAGAGTCCTGCGGGGTGGGTCCAGGTGGTGGGGCACCAGGCGGCGGGACACCAGGCGGCAGGACACCAAGTGGCGGGATACCAGGTGGCGGGACACCAGGTGGTGGGACACCAGATGGCTTCTTGTGGTGGCTGGGAGGCTGGGTTGGGATCCGGTGCAGATACCCATAGCCGATACCACAGCCCAGGCTGCCGAAGACCAGAAACATTCACTCCAGGGCTTGTCCCACAGCCCTTCCTATCCCTGCCACCCCCATCCACCAGCAATGAGGGGGCCTCATGGACCAACTGTCAGCCTCAGGACCCCTGGGCCCAGGGCCCATCCCTCCATCCCCACCATGGGACTCCAGGTCCATGCCCAATGGCCAGGGTCCCCCACGGCCCCACCAGGGCCCCACCCTGCAGCCCTGCAACCCCAGGAAATACCTGCCCTCTCCTCCCCAGGCTGCATTGGGAGTGACAGTCACCTCCCGGCAGGAGTCGGACTCGGAGTTATAAATCATCAGCTTCAAGGGCTTCCCCTCATGGGACTCAATGAGTGAGAAGAAGTCCTCGGACTACGACAGACAACATGGCACCTGAGCCCTGCTCCCACCCTGGGATGGGAAGCCTCACAAGACAAGACGCTTCTCATGGACAGTACCCACTTCTCCACACCCCATCCAGGGGGCCGGGGGGAAGGCTGTGTGTGGTTCCTTACCTCCTGGAGGATCTGGTCTGAGCCAACCACGTAGTCGGTGTAGGGGCGCAAGCCAGCGAGGGAGGCAGGGGAACAGGGTTCCACATCCTGAGGAAAGAAACTATCCAACTATCGGCCTTGCTTCTGGGGGGCGGCGGGTGGGAAGCTGCCTCTCCAGGAGCTGCCTCTCCACCTGTCCTCTGTCCCCAGGCCAGGACCTCAAGCCCAGACTCCCAGCCCAGCCCCTGGTTCCCCTGCCTCCCCCGGTCCACAGCCTGTCCAGCAGAGGGCAGCACCGTGCCACAGGCAGGAGCTCCCACATCTGACTACCTAGGTCCAACTCCTGGCTCCACCAGCGGCTAGCTAGGGCGCTATGGACAAACACTTAACCCCTCGGCCTCAGTTTCCCCACAATTAAAAGTGGGATATGTAGTGCTCACTCAAGAGTTGCTGAGAAGATTAAAAAAAATAATATATGCACAGAATGAAAACCACACCTTGGCCCACAGTAAGTGCCCAACTGCATTGCTGTTACGGCTGCAGGCACAGAACTGAAGACCCATGGGGTGGCGGGTGGGGGGAGGTTGAAGGAGAGGGTGGTGAGAAGTGGGTACGAGGATTGCCTTCTCCCTTGGAAAGCTCCACTATCCAACCCCCAATCTCCCGGGAAATATAGAGGGATTTGTATCACCACCCCCATTGCACTTATGGACAAACTGAGGCTGGCTGAAAAGGTTGAGAAGGCTCCCACGAGGAGTCAGTGAGCAATAGAAGGGGCTAGAAACCAAATCAGCCAGTGTCCAGCTCAGGGCACCCTCTGTCCATCAAGCCGTAGGACCGAGCATTCAGAACTTGGGCCCCATCAGTGACTGCATGTCACGTGTGCATGTGTGTCTGTGAACGAACACTAACAGCAACATCTGTGACAACTCAGTCACAGAGATTCATTAAGGTTCAGACCCCAGGCACCAGCCCAGTGCCCAAGGGTGCTCTCAGGGGACCTGCCAAGAAAAATCATAATATCCTAGAGCAGCCGTCTCCGACCCTTCTGGCACCAAGGACCAGTTTTGTGGAAGACAATTTTTCCACGGACGGCGGGGGTGTTAACGGTTCAGGCGGTAACGCGAGCGATGGGGAGCAGCAGATGAAGCTTTGCTCGCTCGCCTGCTGCTCACCTCCTGCTGTGAGGCCTGGTTCCTAACAGGCTGGGGACCAGTACCAGTCCGCGACCCTGGGGTTGGGGACCCCTCCCCTAGAGTACACCAGAAAAAACACTCTTTTAGATAAAGCCGCAGCAGCAGCCTTCTGGCAGTACAACCAAGCTTCCAGCAGATGGCGCCCCGACCTTTCCAAAGAAGAAGCCAACGTCTAGAGGGTAAGAAAATGCCCTAAGTCACAGGGCACTGTTGGGATGAGAGGAGTTGCGCTCTCTGGGACACTGGAAAGGGGAGACCACACCCTGCCCTTGGGACCCTCTAATAGACCCACTGTCTGCTGGCCTCTCCCGGGAGGCCCCCACCACACACCCATCCCGTACGCCCCGCCCACTCACCAGCACGTGCCACACATGCTCGCTGGCCCTTCGGAAGCTGCAGAAGCGCACGCTGGCACCCAGCAGGCCCTGGCCGCCCCACATGTTGCTGGGCACCACCTCCACCTCGCGCACCTTATTGGTCTTCATGCTGAACACCTCCAGCTTCACCGGCTTCTCCACATTAGCCTTCAGTAGGGCCTTGAGCGTGTCATTCTCCTTGTTCTGCAGGGGCAGCGGGGCTGACTCCCGGACCCCCACACACACACCCGGCCAGGCCCCCCAGACAAGTCTGGGTCTGAGATTGGGCAAGGGCCTTGGTGGCTGGGCTGGGCCTGAAGCCACTGTGACCCCCAGTACCCCCAAGCCCTGCTAAACCTTCCTCCTTCAGTCCCCCCGGAGAACACAACAAAGTAAGCAAAGAGCCCCCGGGGTCCAGAGCATTGCAGCACTGCCCACTCTGAGCTGCCCCTTCCAGAGCTCTCACACTTCTCAGGCCCCTCTGGGCAGGCCCCGTAGACCTTGCAGCCAGTGCCAGGAGTCCACCTGCTCCAGCCCACCCCTGAGAGCCCGGGAGCTGAGCTCCAGGCAGGGCCCCCATCAGGCTCAGAAAGAAGGGGAGATGGGGCTCAGCCTCCCTTCAGCAGAAAAGGGAGGCAGGAGCAGGGCTGGGGCCCCTGTGGGACAGCAGGAGACACACACAAGCAAAGCAGAGGCAGAAGGGGGGCCTCACCAGCCTTGAGTGCCCGATGGTGATGATGAAGTCGAAGTAGGGCTCCAGGCCTGCCTGCTGGGCGGGGGAGTTCTCCTGCACCTGTGCTGCACAGAGGCCACAGTCACTGCGCTGACCCCGGGACTCTCCCAGAAGCCCCCAGCCGTCAATTCTAGAAACCATCACCACTCCCCGTGTCCCGGCGAGGACAGAGACACCACTATGAACCGTTCCAGGCAGGCCACACATGGGCATGGTCAAGGCTCACTCCATCTTCTCTCACTACCTTCCTGGGCACAGGTTTTCCTCTTTTGGAAAATGACTCTTTCCTGAGTATGATCCACAGATGCTTCCAAAGATGCCTCATAGGAGAACCCAGAGCAGTAGGCCACACGGAGACAGGGTGACACAGATGGCTGCCCCAGAAGGCTGGGCTGGGGCTGCTGGAAAGCCAGAAGGGTTTACCAGAAATGTTTAGATGTGGACAGGAAGGGAGTGCCCCAGGATGGATGGAGCCAGGGCCATGCCCAGAAAGACGGAGTGCAGAAGGCAGCCTGTGGCCAGATCCCAGAGAGCCCCTGACCCTGTGGTGACAGATCCTGGCCCAGTTCCACAGGTGGGGCGATAGGAGCTGTTGAGGAGGGGTGGCTGAGGAGAGCAGACCCCAGGGTCTGGAATGAGCCTGAGCCAGGGGGCCTGGTGAGCAGCGCAGAGTCCCCTCACCATCCAACCTCCCCACACAGGACAGCTCCTCCAGCGGCCATTCCCAGCCCAAGGGGCTCCTGCCCTGCCCTCAACTCCCAAACTCCCTGCTGTCTCCAAAAACACCACAACCAGGCTTGCAGCTATGGTGGAAATCCATCTCAAAGGCCCCATTCACAGAGCTTTGCTCAAACAATGCAGCCTTTATCCCCAGGTCTGGACCGAATATGGGCCCCACACCCTCAGGCCTTTGGCTGTGAGCACTTGATGCCCTGTTGGTCAGGCACCAGCCAGGCCAGCAGCCCACAGGGCACAGGGCTCATGTGGCCTCAGGTTCCGGATGCTTCCTTGAGGGGAAGGCCCCCATGGCTTCTGCCACCCACTAGCCCCTCCAGTCTTGGAGTCCCCACACTGAAGGAGAGCTCACCGCTGAGGCTATGGATCAAGGCCAGTTCACCTCTGGAATGAGGGCTCCCTCCAGGCAGTGGAACCGACAGAGCCCCACCTTGCCACCTCCAGAAGCTGCCATGGCTTCCAGTGAGAATAAGCCCAGAAACCAACTCCAGCCCTAGTTGGCCTGGCCCAGAGAGCAGCTGCTTGGAGCCTGCCCCTCCGTCACTTCAGGGGGAAGCTGGGACGAGGGGTCTTTGGGGAATCAGAGGACAGTTCGCCAGGGAGAGCTGGCGGGGAGCTGCTCCTCTCTGCTCTGGGCCACTCCACCTCCCTCGGGTAAGGCCCCCACTCCAGAGGCCGGTTGCCCTCTACCCTCCTCAACACTGTGTCTGCCAACCTCCATCATTAATGAGGCTCAGAGGCTCGGGCCCCCAGTGCGCAGGCCCGGCCCTCTCCCAGCCCACCCAGCGCCTCCACCTCCCCTCTCCTGTGGCCTTGTCCTCAGTCTGGCCTTGTCAAGGCCCCTTGCTCTGGGCCTTGTCATCACCCACTATGGCTCCACAGCGGAAATCACCTGTGGTGCTGCCCACCGCACCCCCAGCCCCGCAACAAGCGTCCCCTCTGTCTGGCTCTCCCTTGGGCGTTCCCATCACCCCAGATCCCGCAGCCCCACAAGGAGTGCTGCTTTCATAACACTCCCCCTGCCCCCTGTATCTCCCATCAGGGCACCTAGAGTGATAAACAACAATGGCAGTTTACGCCTTCTGAGGCTTGGCTGGGTGCCAGAAGACTGCACCACCTGCTTCCCCTGTCATTTAACCGTCTCACTAACCCCAAGTGACAGGGGAGGAAAAGCACTCAGTTATTCAGCAACAGCCTGACCCCAGGAAATCCGACCCAGAGTCTGCTCCTGTCCACTGCCGAGGACAGTGACTCCTCCACCGTGCCCAGCACACCGTGGGAACGCCAATATTTAGGGAAGGCAGCACACTTGCTCTTCGTTTTTTTTTTAAATGTTTAGGAGGCAGTGTCACACCTCCACTTAAAACCTCCCAGTGGCTCCACAGCTCAGCATAAAATCCTAAATCCTCAGGACAAAACGCAAGGCCCCAAGCAACCTGGCCTCATCCTTTAGCACTCTCCTCACATGGGCCACGCCAGCGAAGCACACCAACCCCACCTCCTTGCTTCTCCTCAAGCCCAGCAAGCACAGTCCCACCTCAGGGCCTCCCTCTGCCCAGAACGCTCTTCCCCCAAATATCTGTATTGTCCTTACTTCCTTCCAAGGTGTCTGTTCAAACGTGACTTGATCAGAGGCCTTTCCTGACCCCTGTATACTAGAGCACCCACTCATCACTCTGGATCCCCTCGCTCTGCTTTACTTTTCTTGCTAGCAATGATCACCACCTACCATATATTTCCTGTCTGTCTCCCTTCCCTCTCTGCTGGCATCCAAATGTAAACTCCATGTGAAAAGGGACAATATCTTTTCTGCTCACTGCTTTATCTCCAGTGCCTGGAACTCTACCTGCCACAGCATATGTGCTCAAAATCACTGTTTTGGCTATAAGGATATACTGTACAATGCAGGGAATACAGCCAATATTTTGTAATAACTATAAATGGAGTATAACCTTTAAAAATTGTGAATCACTATATTGTACACATATATAATATTGTACATCAACTAACTAAAAGTACACGTATGAAACGGGGGGAAAAAAAACTGTTTTGTGAATGAAGACTTCCAATTCCCCAGTCTCTCCATTCTGTCCCTCTCCAACAGGCCCTTCCCATCTTCACTCTTAACATCACCACCATCACCAACGTCACCACTACCACCCCACCCCCCATTGTCGATATCCTCAATTTGCCTTCCATCAAACCTGTTGGAAGACTCTTCTGGCTGCATGCATTTCACTGTCCACCTTTTCTGTCCGGTGCCTCATCATGACGTCCACTAGGGAAAGCCCACCACCAAGCACAGATTCTGTTACCTCTGGGTCCTGAAGCCATCCTGGCTTTCCTTTTAGGAAACCTCTTCTTTAGCTGCCCCCCTCCCCCATAGTTGTTAACAGAGCCTCCCATCACAATGCAGAGACCGCTCAACAGCCAAGCACCAAACTGACAAGCCTGTCTGCCTACCCCCATCTCTGCTGCCATCCACCGTGCACAAGGGAGAAGGGAGTCCTGCCCCGCGGCGCGCCGGGGACGGACACTCTCCTGCCCCTCTCAGCTCTGTTACAGCCCCTCCTTCTCCGCAGTACAAATCACCCCAAATCTCCATCTTTCTGCGGGCCCCTCTCCTCACCTTCAGGCTCTAGGAACCCACTCCATCTCCACTTTCCCCGGGACCTCTGTGGCGACACCGAAGGCACATTATCAGCCGCGGCCTTACCGCGCTTCTCCGCAATGTTCCACCGGGGAGCCCTCCCCCCACCATCCCCCGCAAACTCTCTCCCCGAGCCCTCCGCCGCATTCTCTTGGCTCTCCCGCTCCCACTTTCCCGGGCTGGTTCTCAGCGGTCTTCGACCCCACCACAGGCAGGATGCGCGCTGGCAGGCTCCCCCGCAGCTGGCGTCCACTCGGTTACCCCGACCCCCTGGATCCAAGGGCGGGGACAGCCGGGCCCTGGGCTTAGTTGGCTCTCTCCCCAGGCCCAGTAACAAGCGCAGTGCACAACAGGCGATCATAAATGTGATCATACAAGTGCACAAATGCGTCCCGACTGGACCTGGTGCTTTCACTCTTCAACCGGGAGAAGTGCCATTCCGGGGCGGCCCGACACGACCAGGAAACGCTCCAGCTTCCTGCAGAGCTGGCACTTGGGGCTGGCGCCAGGCCGACCCGCGGCCGCAGACGGGCCGGGGCCCAGGAGTGCCGTGGCGCCATCTCTCGCCGGCGGCTCCTACCGGGAAGGGGCATCACTCTCCCCCGGGCGACCGCACTAAGGCCGAGACCCCGCCTCTACCGCCCCCAGACCGGTGATCGGACGTCCCCCGCACATTGGTGGGGACGCCATGCCAAGGCCACCGGTGCCGCAGGGGCCACTCACCCCGTGCAGGTGGAAGCCCTCGGCGCCTCCCGCGGGCTGCTCGGCGCTGGCGCCCAGGCCCATGGCCACTGTCGGCTCGGGCGCCGGTGCCCGGGACCGCGGCGCCACCAGCGTACTCGCCCTCTCGGCGCTCGACTACCCGCGCCTTGTCACGTGGGTGCATGGCCACGCCCACCCTTAACTCTGACGCCCTTAGAGAGCGGCCGGCTGCTCCGTTTCCAAGGACGCGCGCGCATCCAACAGCAGGCCGCGAGAGGCGCGACCGGGACTGTGACTCGGGAATCCCGCTCCGCGAGGCACCACCAGACCCGGACTCGGAGCCGCGGGTGCCCGGAGATGAGCATCAATGATTCCCCCCTTATGGTGCGTGGACGGGGAACTGCCCAGCCGCTCCCTCCGGGACTCTCCGCCCCTGGCCTGGTGACCCCCGCGCCTTGCAGCTCTCCTGTTACCTCTCTGACCGCTCGTGCTGCCTCCGCTACCCGCCTTTCGCCGTCCCCGGCCTCTTCAGGCTGCCTTCGTCCCTTCTCGCCTCACTCTCCGTGGCAAGCGCATCCTCTCTAGTGTTCTCTGAGCCCACAGTCATCATCCCCACCCAGTCCTATCCCCGAGCTGCCCCAGACCAAAGCATAAAAACCCAGCTCCATCACCTAGCCATTATCTCCCCTTCCCCTGTGTGTGCCTCTTCTGGGTCCTTCACCTCAGTGGATCGCACCACCATTTGATCCCCCAGCCTTTACTCTTTCCCATACTAATCTCCAGATTCTGTCTATCGGCAGGAAGTATCAGCTCCTAAATGTCTTCTGAGATCACCCACTTTTTATCTCCTAGTCCAGGATCACCACCATCTCCCCTCTGGGCACCTGCAACAGTCCCCTTCCCAACTGGTTTCTCTGCTTCGGCTTTCTTCACCAGCAGTCCCCCACCACCACCGCCTCCACCACCACCGCCACCAACATCCACGACCACCCCAACACACACACACACACACACACACACACACGCCAGAGTGTTTGCAAAAACACACACCTGAGTACATCCCCCACCCACCCACCCACGTGTTCAACGCTTAAAACCATTCCAGCTGCTTCCTATTACCCTCAGGATGGTGTCTGGGCTCTTTCATATGGCCCACAAGGCTGTTCACAATCCAACCACATCTGTCCCCAACCCCGGCACCCACAAACCTTAGGGGAAGTGAGACTTCACTTTGAAATCTCAGCGCCTCTTACGATGTGACCTTTGTCAAGCCACAGCCTCCATGGGCTTCGGCTTCCTTAACTGTGAAGGATATGGAGAGGATAAGGCATAGATGATGGGCGTAAAGCCCTTGGTACACTTCCGCACAGGTGGTTAGCCCACAATAACTTGTACCTCTAAGTACTGGCGCCATGATTCTTATTATCGGTTCACTTTCTTCCCTCTTATTCCCTTCCTAAGGCAAAACCTGAGTTGAACTCCCCATCACATTTGAACCAGAATCTGTGGTTAATTCCAAAACAAACATCTCCAAACTCCTTCCCAAGAAAACTGTATGGAGCTGTTCCTGGGGCTGGGGAGGAATGGGATGAGGTCTGAATATTCTTTCTCTTCTCTTTACAGAATTGGAAGAGGAGAAGGGACTAGGGGAGGGAGCAGGTCAGAACAGACAGAAAAGGGGCTGGGACTATTGCAACTGTGTCTTCCTCCTCGTAGGCTGGGATCATTTATTACAGCCAAGAAAAGTACTTCCACCATGTGCAGCAGGCCGCGGCCGTGGGCCTGGAAAAATTCAGCAATGACCCAGTGCTACAGTTCTTTAAAGCCTATGGAGTCCTCAGGGAAGGTAGGGACTCGTCAGTGTTGCCTTCTGACCTCAGGCACTAGCCCAGCACTAATGTGCTGGCTCCACCTGGATGCCTACTTCTACCCCAATCATGTTCCCATGGAAAAAGTCTTACACTCAGTAGCTAGATTCCCAGGTTAATCCACAGAATGTAATCCATATCTAGTTGACTTTTGAGACCTCAGAGACCTCACTACCCCTGCTCTGCACCTCAGTCTCCCTATCTGTAAAATGAGTTGGGGGAAAGATGACTGCAAGATTGTTGAACCAATCCCAGGCTTGGAAACTGAGAGCCAGTAGTGCAGAAAAAGGAGGAAGTGGTAGGTGTGGCCACAGGCAGGTGTGGGACAGGAGCAGGGAGAGAAGTGGGGCCCATGGAGGTGCGACTCACTGACATTTAGAAGGTCGTCCTGGGCGGGGGGCCAGCTGAGCTGCCCATGGCCAATGTCAGTGGACATGGAAGGATAAATATAGCTGAGCAGCTAGCTGGGAATGCACAGAGGTCCTTCTTCAGAACCAACCTACAGGAATCCTTGTGCATACTCCTGGACCATGGCGCCAGCAGCCCTTTCAGGAAGCTTCAGTCTTCGGGGAACTTGGGCCACTAGTGACCTTTTGGACCAGTTAGTCCAAGTCTTGGGTCAGGTGGTACCAAGCCTTGGGTCAGCCCTGTGTCTGCCATGGAGCCTCCTGCCCTCTGAGCATGGAGCCCCAGAGAATAACCACTTGGGCTGTCTTCACAGAGCGCATCCAGGATGCCATCAGCAGCCTAGAGAGCATCCAGAATCACCCAGATGTGTCCCTGTGCTCCGTCATGGCTCTCATTTATGCTCACAAGTGCTGTGAAACCACCGGTGAGTGCAGCCATGCTCAGCCAGGCCTGGCCCAGTGGGGAAGAGAGAGCCCCACTCCAGAGATATAGCCCCTCTTGGGCTGCAGGAGGTGTGTGCGCCCGAGACTGCAGGTGCTGTGAGGAGTGGGTCCCCTCCCCTCCCCATGGAGACCTCAAAGAAGACCCCATGCCCAGGCCCAACTGAGTGGGAGCCACAGGCAGAAAGCATGACAGTGGGAGGGGTCCTCCTTCCACATCCCAAGAGCTGGGGAGACACCCTGGTTTCCCTTGCCAATATCTTGTCGAGAAAAACCAAGCCAAAATAAAAAATTCTGCCCCTCATCTGCACCTCTCTAGAGTCAGGAAGAGATTCTAAGAAACCACGTACAAACTACAATTTCCTCACCCGGAATGGACTGTGGGCCTGAGGTGGGGGGTTCAGGTTTGATCTGTCTGCCCAGCAAACTGCTGGGCACAGAGGAGAAAAGATAAATCTTAGCCAGCAAACCCAGTTCCAGGGCTGGGCAGCTCCTGTGGCATCACACGGGCCAGTGTTCCTGGTTCCCAGGCCCTGGGCTGTCGTGTAGTCGGCTCCGTGTGTTGAGGGAGGCCCAGAGCGTGGAGAGGCAGGGCCAGACAGACCTCCCCATCCTAACTTGTCCCCTTCCTCCTCTCTCTCGGATCCCAGACCGAGACGCGATTCAGGAACTTGAGAGCAGCCTGAAGGAAATCCGCAAGACAGCCAGCGGGACTGCCCTGTACTATGCCGGCCTCTTCCTGTGGCTCATGGGCCGCCATGACAAGGCCAAGGAATACATTGACCGCACGTTGAAGGTCTCCAGCAGCTCCAGAGAGGTACCAGCCCTGGGCATTTTGGGGGCAACAGCCGAAGAAAGCAGTGTCCAAACACATCCTAAAGCGTGGCCCTTACTCCCATGGAGGGCCCTGGGGCTGGGGGGGGGCCACACCCAGACACCAACGAGACCCATGCTGGCTCAGGGTTTAGACAACTACACACTGGCCTCTGTCCATAGAGTCCGATTGTAGATAGGTTTTATGGCCTGCACTATATATTTTTAAAATCTTGAATTAGTTTGCTGACATTTAGAAATCAGAAGATTTTTACCTAAAAGTCCAGATTTCTTGGTTCTTTTGAAAAACGAGATGAGCTGACTACACCGGGCCTGTATTCCTTCCTTGCAGTGATCTGCTAGGTGTCAGTGGTGGCTCACACAGAAGATCTCATATGCAGTGGATGTCATGTGCTGTAGAATTGTACTCATGGTAGAATTAGAAGCCTCAGTCTAAGCCATGCATCTCAGCAGGGTATATATCACCCCCAGCCCCCCAAGGGGGTGAAAATTGGTTCTTGGAGGAGGGGGTGAAAAAAACCTCACTGTTTGTATATAAAACACAGATATAAACACAGTACATAAATGGTATATCTGTGATATTAAAATTTCTTGGAGGGGGAGGGAATGATTAGGGGAGAAATGACTAAAAAGTCTCCTTAGGAGGGCAGTAATGGAAGAGAATTGAGAAACCTGCTCTAGGCTGTGAGAGATGCTTAAGGGCGGGGTCTTCCAAGCACCCCTGTAACCTTGCCTCCTGGGCCTGGCCTGTGGCACCTGCCAGGCGAGGCGGGATGAAGGCTGAAGGGGAGCCACCAAGGCCCATGAGCTCAGTATGGCCACTTGCCCGCTCAGAGGGCATTCCCGGCTTCCCATGCAGGCTGGGCCCTGTGCTGGTCTAAGAAGTGGAGAGAGCTGGAGTGGCCCTACCCTGGCGCCCTGACCCCAGTGTAAAATAAACACGCAATGACAAGACAGGTGGTAGTGCCTCCATAAGGGGCAAGAGAACCATGGGGGTCATAGGGAGGGCCCCAACCCAGCCTGGAAGGTCAAGGAAAGCCTCCTACAGGAGGGGCCTCCTCGGCTGAGTTTTAAAGACTGGTGGTGGTTAATCAGATGAAGGGACTTGGTTTGGGGGGCGCGTACTGGGAAGGGCATTCCAGACGAAGGAACAAGAGGTATGAAGGCCAGTAGGGAGAGAGCAGGGCTCGCCTGGGATCTGGGAGCAGTGGTGCCCAGCAGGGCCTCAGGGAGTGGAATGACAAAGGGCGGGATGTGGGCAGGAGAGGCAGTCTGGATGGAGGCGATACAGGACCAAGCACTTCATCTTTCCCCTTGTTCTTATGCCAGGGCTACGTGCTCAGAGGCTGGGTGGACCTCAGCTCAGACAAACCCCACACTGTGAAGAAATCCATCAAGTACCTCGAGCATGGCATTCAGGACAACAAAGATGTTCTGGGGCTGATGGGAAAGGTAGGAGGGGCAAGAATGTCCCCACCCAGAGACCTCAGTCTCTAGACCCCCCAGCTGGTGGATGAGGAACAAAGGTCTGGAGAGCATCAGGGACTCAGAACAGCCCCGGGCCTGCTCCAGTCCTCCCTGCTACCTGCCCAGTCCTGAGTTTCCGTTGCCTGTGTGGGGTCTTCTTGGAGGCTAGGCTCCCTCAGCTCTGGCAGGCTTTGTCTCTTTGCCTTTTGTTTTCACCCACTGCCCCTTTTCTATGCATCTTTCTTTCACACTTTCTCATCTAACCTGTTAAATTCACTTAGTTGGCCATAAGAGAAGGGAGATATGTGTTTTGTATTTTCTGACCTTAATTAAATTGTTTCCTTTTTCTGATGTGGCCCTCGTTGAATCAATCTATGATGGAAAAACCATCCTCTTATCCTCTTCTGTTTGTATATCCTTTCTTACAAAATGAATACTTACTCATTAAAAAACCAGAAGTCTAAGAAGGTCAAAAGGTGATTTAAAATGGCATCCTTAGCCCTACCACCCCCGAACAACCCATGTTAACATTTTAGGGCCATGTCTCCGAGTCTTTCTTCTACGCATTGGTTCGGGGTGTGCCTTCGGTGGTTTTCTGGGGAGCAGAGGCCATGAGGTTATCTCACAGGAGGTTTAGCAGGTTATGCCCTTGCGACCAACACTTGTGGAGAAAGTGAAAGAAGCAGGAGGGAGAACTTGGGCTGTGAAGCAGCTCCAGTGAAGGCCTCAGCCGGCTCTGCTTGGAATTATGGAGCTGGGATGGCCCTTCACTGACTCCCTCACTGACAAGATGCTGACTGTGTGACCTGCCCCTCGCGGAGGTGTGTGACCTGGTACCAGGCAGCTCCCTGCAGCCACGGGTGATCCCAGGAGGGAGACTCCCCCGAGAGCTGTCAGCGGCCAACTCCCCTTTTCCTGAAGGAGGTCATGCACAGCACCCACCATGGGGTGGGAGATAGTATGGGTAGTTCATATAGTTGTAATCATAGGGCATCTTACCGTTTGGTCTCTTTTTCTTCATGTAAGGTTATATCATAAGCACGTGTCATTCTGAATGTCTGCGTAAAGCCAGGCCCCTGTTGTGTGGGCCTAATGTAATTTGCCGACCCCGCCTCCTATTGTTTGGATATTGAGATTGTTTCTAGTTATACACTTAGAAAGAGTTCTACAGTGAACACATTTATGCATATATCTTTATTTAGAATAATCCTCCTCTTGTTTTTAATAAGTCTCTTAATGGAGGGTTACTGTAAACTGAAGCCGTCCTTTTGGAGTCCAATTTCAAGCCTTTTGGGAGCATTGCCCTCTGCCCCTCAGGCATCTGTGTCATGACTCACCCAGGAGAGCCTGGTGGCTGGCTGCCTGCAGAGGCCATGACCCCAGCCCGGTGTGCCTTGAGAGCGGAAAAAGCACCGCAGGCTTGCCGTGGGGAGGGGAGGGTTACCTGCAAACCCTAACCGACTCCGAGTTGCTGCACTGGCCCAGTGAGCAGTTTTCAGTGGTGAATTTTAGGAAAGTGAATGGGAAATGATGGGCCATATGTGGAATTGGAAGGTGCCCAGCAACTCCAGCTTCTCCGCTGGGGGTGGGGGGTGGGGAGGCGGGGGGGCCCTCCCATGACCTTGCTCTGTCCGAGGCCTGCTCAGGGATCAGCCATCTCCTGGAGCCCCTGCCTTGTCTCTCAAGGAACCCAAGACGGCTGTGGACCCTGATTTGTCACTCTGAGTGATGGATCCTGCCCACATGTCAGGCTCTGCTCCTGTCCTGGTGGGGACCCTGACACCCCTCCATCCTTCATGGGCACCAGTGGGACTCTTTTCTTTGGCTTTCGACAGGCAACGTACTTCATGATGCTGCAGAACTACTCGGGGGCCCTGGAGGTGGTGAACCAGATCACCGTCGCCTGGGGCAGTTTCCTGCCGGCCTTGGTCCTAAAGATGCGGCTGTTCTTGGCTCGGCAGGACTGGGAGCAGACGGTAGAAACGGGACACAGGTGAGGAGCGGGGCCAACCTGCCATTTCCTTCCTTTGCTAGCCAAGGGGGCTAATCGTTCCCATTTTACACAGAGGCGAGATGGGAGCTGCTGTGTACTTGATGGAGTAAGACACAAAAGTCAGTATTGTCAACAGGAGTTATGAATAGTGACATTATGACATTGGGGGTGGAGGAGGAGAGGGAGGATGGACGTGAACTAGACACTTACCCGTCATAGCAGGAAGCCGACAGCAGAGACCTGCAGTGGAATCAAGAAATAGGCCTGTCAAGAGGTCTAAGCATAGTGTTTAGGAGAGAGATGGAGGGAACTACCAAAGGAACCCAAAGCAACAAGAGTTACAGGGTAAAGAGCAGTTGTCTCTGAGGAGTGGTGGGGAGGGGAGAGTAAAGGGAGAAAGGGACTATTGTATTAGTTACTTTTAAAAACTGTGAGTGTGATATGCGTTAATAAAAACTTCAGGGGACAAAGGTCATTGTTGCCTGAGAGAAGACTTTAGTAGCAAGCTGAGTGCATCCGGAAGACAGCCTAGGGTTCAGGAGTTATGTGGTCTGTGGAAGCCAGACGCCAAGTATAGGGTGATCCTGAAGCACTTTCACTGTGAATAGAGATAAAGATGGCTTCAGGGGAGGGATGTTTGATGGAGGGTTTTGTAGAATGGAATTTTCTAGATAACTGAAGCTTATCTCTTTAACCTCTAACGCTTTAACTATTTTTATCACAGTAATCCTAAAACGTACAGTACCAATTTTCTTCCTAAAAAGAGTTAGTGGACTATGTTTTTTTCTGAGTGACCATGAGTCACCACTACAAGTTTTTACTAAGTTGTGTGTGGGAAAAATAAAACAAAACACAAACATACCTCTTCCTTCCCTGTGGAGGGATGATAACTCCTCTGATGATAGCTGGAATTTGAGTCTCAGAAAGAGGCGCTGGTAGGAAACTGAAAGTGATTCCAGCCTGTGCCAGTCCTGGGCAGGTCCTCAGCAGCTCTCTCTCACAGTTGACACCTGGCCGGTGTCCTTGGCAGGAGCTGGGTCAAGAGCTTGCTTTGGAGGCTCTGCCTTGGGCCCACAGGATACCTGGAAACACCTGGCTGAAGGCCTCAACCTTGAGTGTATGCGGCCTCCCTGCCCAGGCCCTGCCGCATCCACTTGCAGGGAGATGGTGTTTGGTGCCAGTGGGTTGAGTCCAACACCCGACACCTTCCCTCATGGAGGGTTTCCCAGCTCATAGAGTTCCCCCATTGCTCTTTAATTTTCTTTTTTTTCTGGCCACACCACACGGCATGCAGGATCTTAGTTCCCTAACCAGGGATCAAAACCACGCCCCCTGCAATGGAAGCGCGGCGTCCTAACCACTGGACTGCCAGGGAAGCCCCTCCCGCATTGCTTTTTTTTTTTTTTTACATCTTTATTGGAGTATAATTGCCTTACAATGGTGTGTTAGTTTCTGCTTTATAACAAAGTGAGTCAGTTATACATATCCCCATTGCTCTTTAAATCTCTGCTCTCTTTTCAGCCCTAAAAATTGTTTATTTTTTCCTTCTCTCTTATTTTTCTCCACTGATACTAAAATAATTTGTCTCTTTCATTTAAAGAACCAGCTTTGAGTTTTGTTGATGCTATTATCTTTGTTTCCTAATTTATTAATTTCTGCTCTTTATTATTTTCTGCCAACTACCTCCTGTGGAGTTACTCTGTTGTTATTGTCTGACTCTTGAGTTGGATGCCTGGCCATTCTCAATCTTCTTTTAGAAGATAAGCATTTAAGTCTATGAATGTCCCTAGAGGTACCATTTAACAGTATCTACACATTTGGATACTTCAGTAGTATCTTCAGTATCTTTTGTTTCTAAGAATTTTCTAACATTCGTTCTGATTCTTTTTTAGTCCATACATCTTTTAAAAGTTTTTTTTCATTTCCAAATTACGAGGTTCACAGTGCCTTCAACTTCATCATAAATGCTTAGAAGTCTTCGACTGTTGACTGTGCCCAATCGTGTTGGAATTTTCTATGTCATTTAGAGTAACCGTCAATTAAGCAGAAGGGCCATTCCCTGAGCAGGCTGAAAAATATGAAATTTCCTGTAAAGAAATAGAATATTGGGACTTCCCTGGCGGTCCAGTGTTTAAGACTCCATGCTCCCAGTGCAGGGGGCATGGGTTCAATCCCTGACTGGGGAACTAAGATCCTGCATGCCACTCGGTGTGGCCAAAAAAGAAAAGAAAAGAAAAGAAACAGAATATAGAAAACTCCACAATATGATCAGGAGCTGCATCTTCCCAAGGACATATGATGGAAACCAAGGTTCCTTTCCATCTTACAGCTGCAGACTGCCCCCCAAGCACCTCTCTGGCCCCCCCGGACCTTGGTACCACGGTCATACCTGTGCTATTTGGGACATAATGGGCTTCTGTCACAAAGACACCCCCAAATATGTGACTTAAATAACATAAGATGTTATTCCTCTCTCAGGGAAAAGTTTGGGTGGTGGGCCAGGGCTAGGATGACAGCTTAACTCTGTAGGGTCCCAGGCCCCTTCTCTCTCATTGCTGTCCTGTTCCTAAGATGTTGCTCACATGGTCCACATTCCAACCAGCAGGAAGGAGGAAAGAGAAGAAATGGAAGGCATGCTGTAGGGGCACCACTGGATATATCCTGGGCACTTCTGCTTGCATCCTATTGGGCAGAAATTAATCACATGGTCACTCCTGAGCTGCAAAGGGGGGCTGGGAAATGTAGTCTTTTGTGGTAGCCCCGTGCCCCAACAGTTTGGGGGTTCTATTATTAAAAGGAGAAGGGGAGAATGGATGTTAGGAGACAATCAGAAGTTGCCACCACACTTTCCTAGCCTTGCCTCTGAACATTCTCAATTCACGTGGCTCCTCTTCCTATTTCAGAATCCTAGAAAAAGATGAAAGCAATATTGATGCCTGCCAAATTCTAGCTGTGCATGAGCTTGCAAGAGAAGGAAACATAACCACAGTAAGTTCTTTCAAGACTCAGAAGTTACGCCTTGAAACCAACACAGCCAACGAGGGACCCCTCACAGCACCTCCACCCCCAAGGCATTGGAGGGGGCTCCCTGGGTCTCAGCTCCCTGCCCCCTCCTCCATACTCCCTGCCAGGGAGGTCTGCTCTGGTCTGGTCTTTGAGCCACACAGTTCCAAAGGCCAGCAGTGAGGCTAACTCTGGTTCTGCCACATGTTCCCTGTGTGACCCTGGGCAGGTGTCTCCACCTGAATGAGCCCCAGGATGCTCATCTGTAAAATGGAGATAATTCCACCCACTCCGTGAGCTTGTTATAAGGACTAAGATGACAGGTGGGACAACTGGGAACAGTGCCCGGTGTACTACAATAATTTGCTCCATGTTACCTGATAGAAGTCATGGTTGTGGGGGGTTTGTTTGTTTGGGGTTTTCTTGTTTGTTTTTTTGCCACACCACACGACTTGCAGGATCTTAGTTCCATGACCGGGGATAGAACCCAGGCCCACGGCAGTGAAAGTGCTGAGTACTAACCACTGAACCACCAGGGAATTCCCCACAGTTGTGTTTCATATTTCAGGAAATGCCTTTTTTTAGGGAATGGTTGGAATTGCTCAGGTATTGACAGTACCAGGCAGTACCTGGCCCCAGACTTGCTCCTAAGCCTTGTAGTTTTCCAAAGAAACCCCAAAGAGCCCTCACATCCAATCAGAAGCACCTAGAATTCTTAATGAAAACCTCCATGCCCAGACAGCTTCTTATTTTCAAAAAGAGTTTGTGTATTCAGCTAAAACCCTGCCTTCTGAATAAAGACATTGCCTCTGCAGGGAGTGTGACAAATCAAGAGGCTGTAAGGGGTCATGGTGGGAAGAGGAAGTTTCTGGTTCCATCTGGCCAGCTCTGAAATTACGGATTTTGTGGGGTGAGGTGAGGTGGAGGGCACCGTTCGTATTTGGGAGGAACCCTCAAAAAGGGCTCTACCACTGTCCCTGGGTCAGAACAAGAGAACAGGCATGTCCTCCGCTCCCTGAGACCCCAGAGCCCTGGGCAGGCCTTCCTAAGGCCTGGCCTGAAGGTTAGGCGCAAGGGCAATTAGCATTTAATTCTTCTCCTTCATTCCCACCTCAAACTCTGGGATCTGCCCCTCGCCCCAGCTCAGGCTGCCCAGTTCTTGTTTTGCAGAAAAGATCCACCCTACCCCGGGCTTCTCTTCTGGCACTTCTTTGCAGCTGGGGACTAAAAACTCCCTACTCCCACATAAGAGAGTGGGCAGAAGAGTCCATTGGAAAGAACACAGGCTTTGGAGTCAGTCAGCCACCTCGTTGGCTGGGTAGCCTTGAGAAAATGACCTAACCTTTCTGACCCTTTATCTGCTGGACTGAAAAATTCGGGTATCTATAGTTACACTGACTTACAGGGTCGTTGGGAGCATTCACTGGAATGACAGAGAAGAGCCAATGTGGTGACTCACGTCAAAATGGAGCAGGGGTTTGGGGCCAGGGACCTGCCCTGACCATTTGCTCCTGGGCCAGCCCAGGTGGTTTGCTGCCAGCCTGGTGGGCTGTGATGTGGGCACCATGACAGGTGGCTCCTGGCCCTGCCTGGGGGTGTCCCAAAGGGCAGCTGCTTTTCACAGATTCATGAACAAAGCAGCAGTGCCAGCTCTGGGATGAACAATGTTCCTGAAAGCTCTGCCAATGAGGCTCCGAAGTAATACTGAAGCCTGGGCCCACCCAAGGCCAATTAACTCTGAATCTCTGGGGCTGGCTTGGGGGCCTGGGTGTTTTTAAGATCTCCCAGCTGGTGTTCATGGGCAGCCACAGTTGAGAACCTCTGCCCGACTCCCCTTTTATATACTGCCTTTGACATTGTGTTTTGTTCTTGTAGGCTGCCGAGCGTGTTAGAAATCTGATTAAGGCGCTGGAAACAAGAGAGCCCCAAAATCCAAGCCTGCATCTTAAAAAAATTCTTGTGGTGGGCAGACTGGTAAGAAGGTGCTCCCTGGTTTCTGAATGAGTGCTTCTTGTTATGTTCCCCAGGGGAGACCTGTGCTCCCTGGAAGCTCCCTGAGGACCCTGCCCCTCCCCTCTCTGGCTTAAACTTGGCCTCTCAGGCTGGTGGCCCAGACCCCGGGGCCACTGCCTGCCTCCAGCCAATCACTGAATTGTGGGCTCTGTAGCCTGCACCTACATGTCCTTCAAAGATGCTATGAAGATCACGGAGGTGAGGTCTAGAAGTGCTTTCAGAGAGGGAGGCGCCCTGTTTGGGGAAAGAGGGCAGTGGCACAGCTGTGGTACAGCAGAGCAACGCCCAGCTCTAACCTCAGGGTGCTGGAGCACCGGACTCCCATATCCTTTCTGTGGAAGAGACCTGGTGAGGCTGGCCTGCCTAGGCCTCTCTGATGCCAGGCAAGGTGCAAACAGACCAGGCTGCCAAACAATCTGTCTGTGTCAGACCCTTGAGCCCCAGAGCCAGATTTACTAGAAGGAATTGCCATAAGAACAGGGGCAGCTCTGGGGAGTCGAATGCCACTGGGATACCCTCTTGTCCTCCACAACTATGTCTGATTCTCTCTGCCTCATTCTCCACGTGTGGCAGGGAAAGTGGCTGCTCGCAGCCTTCAGAGCCACTTTCCATCAGTGGGACACAAAGAGTTTCTCTCATGCAACTTCAATTTGTGAAAAACCTCCTGGTGACTCGTTGGACCAATGACTGTGGCCAGACAGGGGCTGGGTCCCTCAGAGGGCCTGCGGCTGGAGGCGGGTTCCACAGATGTGGCCAGCGGGGGGTTCTTTGGGAGGTGGACAGCTACCCAGACCCAGCTGCCTGGACACAGGGTACCTCTTTGGCTCTCCTGAGCACCCCCTAGTCCCACCAGAGTGACACGGCCGTGCTCAGACAGGCTGGCCTGACTGATTTCCCCATTCCCGTGTCTGTGCCTTGCAGTCTGGGAGGCACCAGGCGATTCTGCAGCTGGTGTGTAGCTTCCTCGAGCGAACCTTCATGGCCACATCCTCCTACGCCCACGTGGCCACAGAGCTGGGCTACCTCTTTATCCTGCAGGACCAAGTGAAGGAGGCATCTCTGTGGTACTCGGAGGCAATGAAATTGGACGAGAGCAGCATGGCTGCCTTGACTGGTCTGTGCAGGCGGGGCAGGGCGAGGGGTGGTAGGGCGGGGGCTGGGAGCCAAGCAGGGTGGCCGCCGTGGGTCCAGAAGAGAGTGGGCTGGGAAGCATTCTCCCCAGGGTGTGTGTGAGTTTGGGGCTGCGTTGTATGATGGGGTGCCTGTCCACGAATCTACAAGTATAGATGTAAGAGGAACAGGAATTCTCGAAAGTGATCAAAGCCATTCTGATCTACAGCCGACCTCCAATAGCCATACCCAGCCCATTACGCTCAGTCAGCCCTGCCTCCTCTCAGGCCTCACCAGGCCAGTGTGGGAGAAGGTTCTACTGCCAGAGCACCCCTCCCCAAAGCCTCTAGCCTCACCTCTGTAGACCCTCCCTCTTCAGGCCACTGAGCTGAAAGGCCACCAGAGTGAGCAGTTTTGAGAGTTTTACTTCCCTGTCTGTCCCAGTGCTTCCCTCCGGCTTTATCTAAATGTCAAATGAATTTTCCGGAGCCCGATTTTCATTTTTACACAAAGCCCTCAAATCGGTGGTATCTGGTGAATCCTTAAGCAGCAGTGTTTGATCTTAGTGGGGGCAGCCTCATGACCAGTGCTCCAGACAGGCTGGCTTCTTGCCCTGGCTCTGAGGAGTTGTAGGCAAGTCACTTCTGTCTACACTCCAGGCTCCTCATCTGTGCGGCACAATCAAAAAAGCAATCCAAGTGACTGGTCTTGATTTCTGGTTCAATACGTCAGGCTGACTCATCCGTCATCGCCTCTTCCTCCCTCCCCAAATCCCACAAAAGTCATGGGTGACCTTTTAAAAAGATAATGAGTCCCTGTAGCAGCCCCAGAAACAGGGAAAGGTGCCTTAGGTGGACCAGGAACTTTGAAGGACTTCTCATTTTCAGAAGATATAAAGCAGATTGCATCCAACAAATGGAAACTCCAAGCAGGTCTAGAAACCCATAAGCCAACATGGGTTGAGGCAGCTAAAGAAATGAGTAGATCAGCTTTCCCCAAAGGGCTCCAGGAAAAAGAAAATTTTAAAAACATAAGCTCAGGGTCCCCAGAGGCTGGGAGCAAAACATGCCATAGGGTAGTCATTGAGATAACAGGAGGGTTATTGAGAGCCAGAGAATGGGATCAGGGAGGGTCTTACCAGGTGGTGGGGTAGGAGGGAGCAAAACAGAGCCCCCCCCCATGACATCCCACCACCATCAGGGACATGAAGGACCAAAAGACTTGGATGCCCGGCACATAGGCAAATCCCCCGAAATGTTCCTCCAACAGGCTGAGTCCTTCCCCACTTCCTCATTCAAGGGAGATCCCCAGCCGATCAGCCAAAAGGGAAGTCCATACACTCCAGCCCAGGCCGAGCCCACTCTTGTGTGTCCTGGATTCATCCATCTTATCTGGCCCGTCTGGGAAAATCAGTGACCCTAACAATTTGGGAAATCTGCCCCAGATGCTAATACTCATCACTCTTGTCCATTTATAAATCTACTAGAAGTTTGAAAAAGGGACCAGGTGGAACATGCAAAGCAGTGCCCATCTGAGGAGCAAAGTTAAGGCCAGATACAAAAAAGGCTTTTTCCCCCAAACCCCTCCCATGTTGGCTGGCTCTAGAGGGTATTATGTCAGTAAGTAAAGAACATGCTACTAGGAAAAAATACAGAGAACAAAAAAGAGTTGCTGAAAATTT
Source organism: Monodon monoceros (assembly GCF_005190385.1). NCBI lineage: Eukaryota > Metazoa > Chordata > Mammalia > Artiodactyla > Monodontidae > Monodon > Monodon monoceros. The sequence continues at coordinate 60,027,854 of NW_021703780.1, read as the reverse complement.
AACATATGATTATTGCAAAGTAAAAAATTCCATAGATGAGCCAAATAGTGGGATGGATATAATTGAAAACCAAGTTGGTAATTAGGAAGACAGAAATAATTGCACCAAAATGGCCAAGGACTATCTTGTAAAAGAAGAATAGTAGGAAGAGAAGGGATTTGTCCTCCCAATATCAAAACATGTCTCAAAACAAGAGTAGTTAAGTCTGGACTTCCTTGGTGGTGCAGTGGTTAAGAATCCGCCTGCCAATACAGGGGACACAGGTTTGAGCCCTGGTCCAGGAAGATCCCTCATGCCGCAGAGCAACAAAGCCCGAGCACCACAGCTACTGAGCCTGCACTCTAGAGTCTGCGAGCCATAACTACTAAGCCCATGCGCCACAGCTACTGAAACCCGCGCGCTCTAGGGCCCAAGTTCCACAACTGCTGAGCCCGCATGCTGTAACTACTGAAGCCTGTGCACCTACAGCCCGTGCTCCACAACAAGAGAAGCCACCACAATGAGAAGCCCGTGCACTGCAACAAAGAGTAGCCCCTGCTCACCGCAATTAGAGAAAGCCCACGCACAGCAATGAAGACCCAACATAGCAATAAATAAATACTAAATGCTTTTTAAAAAAAAAGTAGTGGAAGACCCAACGTAGCAATAGATAAATATTAAATGCTTTTTTTAAAAAAAGTAGTTACGTCAGTTTGAGGCCAACACTGGAATAAACAAATAGATAAATGGGATAGAAACAGGTCTTATGATATAAATGACATTTCAAACCCATAGAGTTTCAATAACTTGTGATTGGACACCTGACTCTCCATTATGAAAAAAATAAAGGTAAATACCCATCTCACACTGTCCTCAAAAATAAATTCCAGATGAGTTAGGTATTTAAACATAAAAATTAAATTGGACTTGGGTTTCCTGGGGGATGCTAAGCCTAACCACAAACTCAGAAGCTGTAAAGGAAAATATTTGACCAATTTGACTACGTAAAAACTTAAAACTAATGGATGGCAAAAGGCACAATAAAATAGTTAAAAGGTAAAAGGCAAACTAATGGAAAATGTAACAAAGACTATATATAAAGAGAATATAAATATATAAAGAGAAAAAAAATATATATATAGAGAGAGAGAGAAGTCCATCCAAAGAAAAACAGGCAAAAGCTATCAGGAGGAAATTCACAATAGAAAAGACCATTAAATATATAAAAAGATGTTCATTCTCCCTAAAAAAATTTTTTATATGTGAATTAAAATGAATTACTGTTCACTCTTTAACCTGGTAAAGAGTGAAGCATGTTTGTGAGGTTGTGAGGAAAGAAAGAACACTTTCAAATTCTTGGCAGGAATGTTAATTCAGATATCCTTGGAGGACAAGTTGGCCTTATCTATCAATGTTTTAGATATGCGTGCCCTTTGACCCATCAGCTCTACTTCAGGAATTAGAACACACACAAATGTAGACCATGGCACTGTAATATTTAAACACTGAAAACAAACTAAATGTGAAATGAGGAGTCCTTCAGTAGGGCAGTAGTTAAATAAACGGTTACATCCACAGTGGAATATTATGTCATGATTAAAGGGAATGGGGTAGATTTGTATGAACTGATGGGAAAACATGGTATACGCTAATAACATATAAATGCTTCAAAAGATGTTTGGAGGCGTATACCCCAAACTGTTCATGTCGGTTCTTTCTAGAGAGAGACACAGCCAGAACATGAGCTAGGGATGTTTTCCTTGCCTTATGATATGAATTCTTTACCATGAGTATGTGCCACTCTAAGTTTGTGAAGATGTCGGAAAGGGCCCCTGCCATCCACTCTCCCGTCCCTGCCTCTGGACTGCTGGACTGCTGGCTCTGCTGCAGAGCTGGCTGCTCATCCTAGTTTTGCCCCATCCCAGGGGTCATCTGGTGCCAGATCTTAGACGGCTACCTGGAAGAGGCTGAGCATCAGCTGGAATTCCTGAAGGAGGTGCAGCAGTCCCTTGGGAAGTCCGAGGTCAGAGCTCTCTGGGCGCTGGGGTTGCTCCAGGATCGTGCCCCCCGCCCCGCCTTCCTCCCACCCCCAGTTTCCAGTAAAGCACCCAAGACAGCCCGGGCTTCTGGCAACTCTGCGCAGAGGGTGTTGCTTCCAAGACCTGGGCCTGCCTCCCACAGGTGCTGGTTTTCCTCCAAGCCCTCCTGGCTTCCAAGAAGCACAAGGGAGAGCAGGAGGCCGCGGCACTGCTGAAGGAAGCGGCTGAGCTGCACTTCTCCAGCACGCAGGCCCTCCCCCTGAGCACCGAGTACTTTGAAAGGCTTGACCCCCTCTTCCTGGTCTGCATCGCCAAGGAGTACTTGGTCTTCTGCCCCAAGCAGGTTAGAGGAGAGTGCATCTTCATGGCGGCGGAGTGGGAGCGGGGTTGGTCCTGAGGACAGGTCTGGACGGAGGCAGGACCTACCTGGCAAGTCACCAGGGTGCTTGAGCCTCTGGCAGTTGGGGAGCCCAGCGCTTTTCACACTTGCACGTGCAGCGCACCAGTCAGCCAGGGAGTGGGGCACAAGCCCTGCATCTCCCAGGTGATGCCGATGCTGCTGGTCCAGGTACCGCACTTGGAGGAGCAGGGCACTGGCCCCTGTGTCTGCATTTATCCTAGAGAAGAACTGGGCTCCCTTTTTGCCAGACGTCTTTTAAGAAGTATGTTGGTCTTTTCTTGTTTGTCTGGCTTTCCCAGACAGTCAAGATTCCTTGTGGGCAAGGATCATATCTCATACGCCTTAATATCCCCCCAATGCCTTGTAATGTCATTCCACAAATATTTATTGAAGGCACTACCATGTGCCAGATGCCGTGCTAGGTAGGGGGGATGAAACAGTGAACAAAAGGAAGTCCCCATTCTCGGGAGCTGATGCTCTTGCACTAGGTGGTACAGAGTGGATGGTATATACATGTGGAAAAAAGTAAAACACTGCGAGAGTGTTTTCTGAGCACTCCAGGAGTCTCCGTTGGAATAGGGCAAACCGCACAGCCAGACCCCCGTGTTCCTACAGCCCCGGTCGCCAGGCCAGATTGTGTCTCCTCTTCTTAAACAAGTCTCTGTGATCTTGAATCCTGTAGTCAAGGCAGCACCAGCCCTGATCGACCCGCTGTATTTGATGGCCCAGGTCAAGTATCTCTCAGGTGAGCCTGTGGGTCCTCATGGCCGGCGGGGCCCCTGGGTGAGTGTCCGCAGGCTCCCGGCCTGGGGTAGTCCACACACACAGACCCTCAGGAGGCGGGCCCACTCCTTCCAGCCTCTAACCCCCAGACACCTTCCTGACTCCTCACCAGCAGGGGTCTCTCCAACCCGCCCTTTTGCTGATAGCTTACTTCAGCAGTCCCCAACCCTTTTGGCACCAGGGACCAGTTTCGTGGAAGACAATTTTTCTTCCACGAAGAAGCGGGGTGTGTCGGGGGTGATGGTTCAGGCGGTACCGCGAGCGATGGGGAGCGGCTGAGGATGCTTTGCTCGCTGGCCCGCCGCTCACCTCCTGCTGTGCGGCCTGGCTCCTAACAGGCCGCGTCCATGGCCCAGGGGTTGGGGACCCCTGGTTTACTTGATCTGTGCCAGGTAATAGTCACTGAACTTGATTACATGCTGGTACTGCTCTGATCCTGGGGGACAGCAGTACTCAAAACAGGCAAAAATTCCACCACGGAGTTTGTGTTCTAGTGAGGGGACTTGGACAGTAAATGTAGTATTGTTGTTACGGCACGATTGTGCAATGGAGAAAATGAAAGCCGGGGAGGGCGTGCGGGGGTGCCAGGGTTGCAGTTTTTAAAAGGTGGTCAGGAAGGCCTTGTGAGGAGGGGAGACCCTGTACCATTAGACTTTCAGAGCCTCCAGCAGCCAGAACAGTCCCCGTCCATCCTGTCCCATCTCAAGGCCGAGATTCTGGAGGGAGAGGGAAAGGGGGAGAACCCTCCGTGGGGGCCTGTTGTCCTCTCCGAAGTCCTTGCTCCCTTCAGCCTTTCACCCCCGTCTGCCAAAGGCTCCAGAATGCCGTGGCGTGCCTGTGTCCTCTGGCTCTGCATTGTGTGGGTTACACTCTGTCCAGAGCTCCCCGGTCTTCATCCTCGGCCCTCCTAGTGTTCATCCGGCTGCCAGGTTTGCCCACTTCTTGAAGGTCTCCTGGGTACAAGGGGAGGGCAGAAACTGCCCCCATCCCGACATACACACAGTGGTGCTGGCAGCTGCCAGCACCTTTAGGGACAAAGCAAGGTCTCCAGCTGCTTAGGTTGTCATGGTGACATCTTCACATTTCTGCAGCACAAGGGAAGGAGCAGGGAGTTTGGGACTCAGAAGCAGGTGTTCCCCACCAGCTGGTGATGGACCCCAAGCAGGAGCTGTTGAGGGACCTGGCTGCAGAGGGAGGAGGGCTGTCCCACCAGCTCACTGTACCCCATTCCTGGGCTGCCACTGCCACCTGCTTAGGGCCAGCCTGGCTGCAGGGAGGCCTCTTAGCCTCAACGTGCCAAGGCATTCAGAGCTCAGCCTCAGGAGCCGATAGGCCTGGATTTAAATACTGACTTTGTCCCTTCCAAGCTGAGTGACTTATATCACTGAAGTTTCAGTCCTGCATCATAATACCAACCTTGCAGGGCTGGGCAGACATTAAACCAGCCTTTCTAAAGTGCTCTGCCTATGTTGGTGCAGAGCAGGTGCTTCTTAAGTTGTGGCTATTATGGTTGCTGTTATTACTAGATTTTGTTCTGCTCTTAGGTGTGGGAATCGAGAGTTCAGTGTTCCCCTGAGCTTCCAGAGGGAGCAGTGAAGTAACTTAGCCATCTCCCTGAGGGTACAGAGAGAAGGGAGGTGTCACACCAAGGCTTGAATTTCCTGGCTTTTGTCTGGGTCAAGGCAAAAACTGTAGTTCTAATTTTAGGAAGAAACCTCTGAGTCAAGCAGAACAGAACTGGGTAAAATGCCCTATTGGGTGTTTCTGGGTAACAGGACGTGTAAAATTCCTTCTGCCTTTACATAATGGGTCCTGAGAGTCCCAAGGATCCCTGGATGTAGACATTTGTTTATTATTTCTAGGAGAGTTAGAGAATGCCCAGAGCACCCTGCAGCGTTGCCTGGAGCTGGACCCCACCTCCGTGGACGCCTACCTCCTCATGTCTCAGATCTACCTGGCTCAGGGCAACTTTGCCATGTGCTCCCACTGCCTGGAGCTGGGCGTCAGCTACAACTTCCAGGTGGGGGTCCCCTATGCCCTGTCACCTGCTCAGCATCCCACAGCCCAGCTAGCATCAGCCCCCACTTGGTTCAGGAGAGTAGCCTCAGGAGCTGCCTGCATCCCTCAGCCCCTTCTGCTGGCCCAAAGGCAGGAGCAGGCTCAGTGGGCTCCTGTGGCCTTCTCCCCTCTGGAAGCTGGAGCCCCACACTTTGCTTATGCTCCTCTAGGTCCGAGACCACCCCCTCTACCACTTCATCAAGGCCAGGGCCCTCAACAAGTCTGGAGACTACCCAGAAGCCATAAAGGCACTGAAGATGATCATAAAATTACCAATTCTGAAGATGGAAGAAAGCAAGAAGTTCCATGGGCCCTCTGTGCGGCCCAGCGAGCGGGTATCCATCTTACTGGAATTGGCAGATGCCCTCCGGATGAATGGGGAGCTGGTAAGAAATGTGCTTCTCTCTCCCCTTGGTTCTGGGGCATGCTGGAGGTCCAGGGTAGGCCTGGGAACAAGGCTCTTTGATTCTGGCTGATGTCTCCTGGTGCTTTATTTGAGCCTTTATTCATTTGGGAGCATCCCTCTCCCTTACCTAAAAGGCTTCAGTGGCTCCCATTGCCCTCAAGATAAACTCCAAACCCTACTGAGTCCTGCATGATCTGTCACCTGCCTACATCACTGTCCCTATAAGGATCTGGGAGGTGGAGCACACAGGCCCACCAGGGCCACCACAGGTGGTTGTGCAGGTTGGGCAATGCACAGCTCCAGTAGATGCCAGTTACATCCCCTTGAAGTTTTGCAGTGTACAACCTGCTCAACTGTATGAGGCAGCCCTGGGACCTTGGAAGGTCTGGCTGGGCAAAGGCAGGAAGCACTAAAATGGGCAAAGAGAGTAACTTTGTTAGAATAATCAAGGGTACATATACAATGAAGATATAATTCAAATAGACCTTTATGTGCCCAATACCATAACGTTAAAATATCTTTGACTGAAAGCAGGAAGGTACAAGGAGAGGCGTCCATAGGAAGGAATCACCAACAGACTTTGAGGTGCTCGGGAACAAGTTCTTACAGTCAGGGGTTTCGTGCCCCTCAGCTGGCCCTGCCCTCCAGGAACAGTGGCCCTGGATGCCGAGGGGCTCTCTCTCCTTCCTGCTGCTCTGAGGTGGAGGTGGGCCATCCTCTCCTTGGCTTCCAGGAGTGGTGGGTGACAGCAAATGGAGGGTCTGTTGGGTTCCCATGTCTTAGCATGAGGCCACTAAGGTCATGCAGGACACCATCAACGAGTTCAGTGGCACGCCGGAGGAGATCCGCATCACCATTGCCAACGTGGATTTGGCCCTGAGCAAGGGGAACGTAGACCTGGCACTGAGCATTCTGAGGAACATCACACCCAAGCAGCCCTGCTACACGGAGGCCAAGGAGAAGATGGCCAGCATCTACCTGCAGACCCGCAAGGACGTCCACCTCTACATCGGGTGCTACCGGTGAGCCCTGGGCAGTGCACTGACAGCCCCAGCCCCAGTGGCATCTCAGGGAGTGTTTTCTCCAGATTGTCTTCTTCACCCTGGGTCTTCAGAATGTGTCCTCAGAGTGTGTTTGATGGAAGTAGGGAATTTCCCATGGGTTAGGTCAGTCAGACCAGCTTGCGGCTGACTTGTGAGGATACAGGGGTGAATCTGCCCTGAGCCCTGCTTGCCCCCCGTTATGGGTCACATCCTGGTGGGAATCATTTTTCTGCCCCAGCCCCTGGCTCTGCCTGTCCTTGAGGAAATGTTCAGTGACTTAGAGGTACCAACGTGAGTGAAGGAGGATGGAGAGCAGGGATTGGAAGCCCCAAGTTACTGTCTCTACGATTTGACATTGGGACTTCAAGGGTACTGCCCTGGTCCCCTTCCTCAGGCAAAACTCTATCTAGGCAATTCAGGAGGAAGGGGAGGTGATGCCAAGAGCAGTGGGAAGCCAATAAGCAGTGGGGTGACATAGTCACACTGGAGGTTTAGAAAGAACAGGCTGCCTCATGAAGAGGGGCCTGGGGGTTTAGGAGTGGAGGCCAGAGGAGTGGGTGGAAGTGCCGGCTGTGGTCCAGATGACAGATGAGGAGAGGCTGAACTAAGGGAGCTAGCACCATGCCTCATCTGAGCCAATAAGTATTGAGCGATGAATGAATGAGTAAATGAAAGAATGTCAGCCAGAATGAGTGGGAAAGAAGAGGAGATGGATTCAGGAATAGGAAGGATGCACAGGGCTGAGCTAAGGTTTTGGTTACTTTTGCAGGGAGCTCTGTGAACATCTGCCTGGCCCTCACACCAGCCTGCTACTGGGTGATGCTTTCATGAACATTCAGGAGGTGAGTGAAGGTCTCATGACCTCACCAAGTGCCCCCCCAAAAAAACTTACTTCTCCAGTGAGAGGGAAGAGAGAGACTGCGGACCCTTTCCCCACCAGCCCGAGAAGGCCCTCGAGGTCTACGACGAGGCCTACAGAAAGAACCCACACGACGCATCCCTGATCAGCAGGATTGGGCAAGCTTACGTGAAGACTCACCAGTACACCAAGGTCAGGCTGGGCTGGGGTGAGAAGGGGTGGGGAGGGCCGGCCCAGCAGGGAAGATGGAGGAGGGTGCATGGGTGGGAGGCGGGGTGGGAGGGGAGAGCCCGCTGAACGGGGTGCCAAGGGGAGGACTCAGCAACTCCCCACCACCCCCCACCACCTGCCGAGGCTAAGGCTCGGGCCCTGAGCCAGGAGGGAGGCCTTTGCACCTGAGGCTTCTGTGATCTGGAGGGGCACACAGGCGCGGTGGCTGCGGCGGGGAGTGGGGCGGTGTGCACACGCTGTGAGGTGCTCGCGAGTAAAACCAGACTTGATGCCAATATTTCCTGTGTGCACTAAGGCGATTAATTATTATGAGGCTGCCCAGAAGATTAGCGGACAGGACTTTCTGTGCTGCGATCTGGCTGAACTGCTCCTGAAGTTAAAGAAGTTCAACAAAGCAGAAAAAGTTTTGAAGCAGGCACTGGATCATGACTTTAGTGAGTCAGCATCCTCACTCCCCTAGCCTTCGAGCAGACAGACTGCCCCCGGCCCGCACCCTCTTCTCCTGCAGAATGGGGCAGGGGACGGGCACTGGTTGGGGCTCTGAACCCAGCCTCCATCCTCCCCCATGCCCCGCTTCCCAGGGGCCAGAAAACACTACTTTGAGTTTCCATTTTGCAGTCAAAGACATCCCATCCTTGATGAATGATGTCAAGTGCTTGCTTTTGCTGGCAAAGGTTTACAAGAGCCATAAGAAAGAAGATGTGATGGACACTTTGAACAAGGTAATTGACAAGTAGACTCAAGCTCTTTATCTGCCATTTCCTGATGGGAGCTGAAGATAGGATAGGACTGCGGGTCTGGAAGGCTCCAGGCCTGGTCCTCAAAAGAGGATCTAGGTTACACCTCCGACCTCCACCTTGCATTTATCCCCCCAGCCTTGCTCTCTTATTGATTGTGCACGGAAGTGCTCTAAGCCCGCCTGGGCTGGGCTGGAGAATGCAGGGCATAAGACAGTGCCTTTGTCCTCTAGGATGCTTGTGGTGATAATAATAGATAATGCCAGCAGGCTCCCATGCATTGAATGCTCTGTGCTGAGTTCTGTACTAGGCTTTTTGCTTTCTTATTTAATTCTCACAGTAGCCCTTTGAGCTAAGCACTGTGACATTCCTATTTAACAGATAAGACTCAAAGAGTTTAAGAAATGTACCCAAAGTCATACTGCTAGTAAGTGGTAGAGCTGAGATTTGAACCAGGTTTGGCTTGTCCCAGCCCAAAGTCTCCTGCTGGGAGACTCCTGGCCATTCTTTCCACTCCTTCACTCTTTCTACCCGAGGGTATGGCCTGGCACTTGCCCCTGGGGTGTATTCTGTGGTTGTAGAACATCTCGGACTGCTTGAGGTGACTTATCCCCTTGTTCCCCTCTGGATTTCCATTCCTCAGTCTGGCCCTTAGGGAACCCGGGGCTGATCTGTGCCCACTTCCCGAAACTTAACCCTGGCATCCTCATTTCCTCTTGCCCCAATGCTCTCTGGTTAACTCACTTGATCACTGTATGTCATGGACATTTGTGGGGGCCGCCTCAAGTTCCCAGCAGGGCAGTATTCAGAACAAATGCACCCATCAAAACACAGCCTGCGTTGAATACCTACGGTGTGCTTGTCCTAGCCTGTAGGACAGCTGAAGCAAATTAGACACAGTGAGTACCAAGGTGTGATGGAAACAGGTAAACAAGTCAAGTACAATAGAGTGTTTTGTTTGAGTGCCTTTGCTTCTGCTCCTGCCCCAGAGGCAGTGCCAGTTCACCTCCTGGGTACTCAGCCAGTGGCCCTGCCTGTCCAGAGCGACCCAGATTTGCTCAAGGGCACTTGAGATGCCCTTGCTAAGACAGCTGGCCCTGAGTTGAGAGCTTGGGGATTTGCTGTGAATTGGCCTGAGATCTGGCACATCAGGCTCTGGGTTTCTGATGCAGAGTTTACTGCTTTCCCAAGGCCATGGACCTCCAGTCTCGGATCCTGAAGCGTGTTCCCCTGGAGCAACCAGAAATGATCCCCTCCCAGAAGCAACTGGCAGCCTCCATCTGCATCCACTTTGGGGAGTACTACCTGGCAGAGAAGGAGTATGCCAAGGCAGTGCAGTCTTACAAAGATGCCCTCTCCTACTCACCCATTGACAATAAGGTGGGGATTGAAATAAGGTGGGTCCTCAAGAGCGAGACCCTCTTCCTTCTCTTGGGCCGCGAAGCCTCGCAGAGCTCCCTGACTAGGGACGGAGGCCAGTTCCTTCTCTGTGCCTCCCTGCAAGGGGCACAGACCCCTGGTGCCGGGGGGGCCTGCTCCAGTTGACCCCAGGGCCCTCACCCACCACAGCCCTCGGAGCAAGACTGGAAGCCTCGCTTTGTTTTTTTTGTTTGTTTGTTAATATTTATTTATTTTATTTGGCTGCACCAGGTCTTAGTTGCCACATGCGGGTTCTTAGTTGCGGCATGCATGCGGGATCTAGTTCCCTGACCAGGGATCGAACCCGGGCTCCCTGCTTTGGGAGCACGGAGCCTTAACCATTGGACCACCAGGGAAGTCCCCTGGAAGCCTCGCTTTGGACAGCCACTTGTGGAGGGTGGAGCAGGGAAGGTGTTGCTGAAAGGTGCTGCAAGTCTGCCCTTTTCAGGTCCCCCTTGCAGATGGAGAGACAATGAGAGTGTGGCTGCTGGGGGCTCTTTGGGCATGAAGCCCAGGCTAAGCTTCCAAGGAGGTTTAAAGTCTTGTGAGAGGTGTGGCTTCAGATAGGGAATGGTGGCTGGAGTTCACAGGCGGAGGGTAGATGAAGAGCCTAGTGACAGACCCATTCATTTATTTAATATGCTCTCATTTAACAGATTCCCAATATGTGCAAGCCAGGTACTGAGCTAGGCCCTGGAGATGCAGTGGGGCAAGACACGGTCTCTGCCCATAGACTGCCCTCAGGCATGGGGTACAGACAAGTACACATGCAGTTCTCATACCATGTGATACCCGCATGGGGCTCAGTACACCGCGGGAGCTCAGAAGAGGGGTACCTGTCCCGGTGTCTGGGGCACAGAGGGCTTCCCAGAGGAGATTAGGTTGGAGCTGAAGCTGAAGGATGAGTATGAGTAAACCAGGCCCCACCTCTCAGCGGTTAGTTAGTAAAAGGCACGGTGTGACTAGAGTATTGGGTGGGAGAAGGGGAAAGCCAGAGACACCATCCCAGGGGATCAGAGACATATTTTGAAGGAAGGGCTGATAGAACTTCGGTGTGAGAGAACGAGGCATCGGTCCCTGAGCTTTCCCATGATGTGCACTGGTTAGTTATTGTATCTGGTCTTGTCCAGGTGGTGCTGGAACTGGCACGGCTCTACGGGCTGCAGGGCCACCTGGACTTGTGCGAGCAGCACTGCGCCATCCTCCTGCAGACCGAGAAGAACCATGAGACAGCCTCCGTGGTAAGAGGCTCTGGGCCCTCTTCCCTGCCTTCCCCAGGGTCCCTGCGACCGCATGCGGGCTGCTTGCTAACCCCGTAACCCCAGGTGCCCAGCTGACCCGGCCCTGAGGGGCTGTCGGGCAGCAGGACTCAGCACTGGACCCGCTGCCCTTTGGATGGGAGGGGCGGGCTGGCAGCAGGGGGCAGCAGCGACCTCCCGGCCCAATCTGAGGGGAGGTGGTGAGGCTGATTCACTCTGGGGGAAACCACACCCAACTGTTGAAGGCAGGGGTGGGACAGGTTCCTGGGGCTTCGGGAAGTGTGTGGGAAGAGCCACCCCCAGTCCTGCCGCTCTCCACCCTGTCACCCAGACCACCTTCAGGGCCGCCCCAGCAGAGGTGGGGAGCCCCCATTCCACCTCGCTGCCTGGAGCTGGTAGTTCTCAGATGGGGGTGGAGGGCCTAGCTCCTCGCATGTCTACCTCCAGCCTTTCCTTCCTACTTCCATCCTTGCCCCCCGCTCCCCCACCCCAGGCTGCCCCGCCTTCTCGGCTTCTCCCGTGGCAGCTTCTCCCAGAGCCCAGAGAGGCTACCTCGGAAATCCCCCCCAACTTCCCTCCTTACCCACCCCGTTCCCACGACAGCCTCCCCGCCATGCCCATGCAAGCTGCTGTCCCAGCATCGCGTGTTTTCTGATAGATGATGGCTGACCTGATGTTTAGAAAACAGAAATACGAAGCTGCCATCAACCTCTACCACCAAGTCCTGGAGAAAGCGCCAGGTAACTGCCTGCATCGAGCCTACCCACTGAGACTGCCTGTGTCGGTTCCCACCAAGCGAGGGCTGCTCTCCCCCCAGAAGGGTGGGCCCTCTCCCCTCCTTCCGGACTGGGCAGAGGAAGCCCCCTCCTCTCTGATTGTTCCCAGAGAGGCAGGAAACTGATAAAGGCCCAGTGGAACGTGCTGGCCCTTCCCGAGTCCAAGGGGCCAGTTCCTGGTCTCAGGCAGGGCAGTGCTTGGCACTGGACCCAAGACAGCCTGTCTATCCCCAAATCACAGACACTGGGGCTCAACATAAGTCCCCTTTTGAGGTCACAGCCACCTAGAGGTAGCTAGAAATTCTCCCCTGACGTGTAGCTCCATTCCCACTCACTGCAACATAAAACCACTGCTTCTTGCTGGGGAAGGGGCCAGACACGAGGCTCAGGGTAGAGCCCCAGCCAGGCCCACACCAGAGTCACCCAGCAATCACAGCTATTAGGAGTTCGGGTCCTGGAGCCAGACTGTCTAGGTCTGAATCCTGGTCCTCTGTTTACGAGCTTTGTAACCTTTGGCAGATTACTTAACTTCTTTGTGTCTCAGTCTCCTCATCTGTAAATGGGAACAATAAGAGTACCTACTTTATTGTGTCTCAGTGGAGACCAGTGGAGACACTGGAGCCACTGGGTTGCCCCTGCTCAGCCCAGACGGGTAGTGTTTCCTGGTCCTCCCTGCCTTTCCCTGCCTGATTCAGCTATTGGTTATCACAGCCTGAAGGTTTCTGCTCTCTTGTTTTAGACAATTTTCCTGTGTTGAACAAACTAATCGATCTGCTACGAAGAAGTGGCAAACTTGAGGACGCCCCTGCCTTCTTTGAATTGGCCAAGAAGGTGTCCAGCCGGGTGCCTTTAGAGCCAGGGTTCAACTACTGCAGAGGCATCTACTGCTGGTGGGTTGGGGTGGGTGTGTTGGCAGTTATGTGCAGGAGGTTGTCCCTAACGGACATGCTGGCGTTTGCTAGGGAAGCAGAAATTCAGCTTCCAGATCAGGAAGCAGGGAGACCAGCGATCCTGCCCCTGCATTGTGCAGATTCACAGAGTGACCCCTGTGTGTCCCTGTACTCCTCGGGCCTCAAGTTTCCCTGTCTGATTCTTGGTGTTTCTCTCCTCCACTATAGGCACATAGGGCAACCCAACGAAGCCCTGAAGTTCCTAAACAAAGCACGCAAGGACAGCACTTGGGGCCAGAGCGCCACCTACTACATGGTGCAAATCTGTCTGAACCCAGACAATGAGATCGTGGGTGGAGAGGCTTTCGAGAACCTGGTGACTGAGAGCAAGTGAGGGCCCGGCTGGCTGGCAAGGGCAGGGGTGGGACCTGGGGGAAGGCAGAGAGAGCCCGCGGCCTCTGGGTCAAGGCCAGGCGAGGGCCAGGCTGTCAGGCCAGTGCCCTCTGCCCTCCGGCTTGGCATCTGATGCCCGCGGCTCCACTGACAGGAAGGAGTTGGAGCAGCACGGCGTGCGCACTGCTGAGAAGCTGCTGCGGGAGTTCTACCCGCACTCGGCCTGGGGCCAGACCCAGCTGCGGCTGCTGCAGAGCCTGTGCCTGCTGGCCACCAGGGAGAAGGCTAACGTGGAGGCGGCGCTGGGCACCTTCACTGAGATGGCCCAGGCCGAGGTGCACCAGCTGCCCACTGGGTGGACAGGCGGTGGGGGGAGGCCGAGGGCGGGGCGAGGCAACACCTGCTTCCCACCCTCTCAGAAGGACAGCATTCCCGCCCTGCTGGCCATGGCACAGGCCTACTCGCTGCTGAAGCAGGTCCCCAAAGCACGCACGCAGCTGAAGCGTCTGGCCAAGGCCCCATGGACGCTGGCCGAGGCCGAGGACCTGGAGAAGAGCTGGCTCCTGCTGGCCGACATCTACTGCCAGGGCGGCAAGTTCGACCTGGCCTCGGAGCTGCTGCGGCGCTGCATGCAGTACAACAAGGCAAGGGGCGCACGGCTGTCGGGGCAGGGTCGGGGGAGGGGCACATGGGCTTTGGGGGCCGAGATGCGGGGGTAGGAAGGAGATGAGAAGAGGCGGGACAAGAGGGTTCCTGTGGACCACAGAGCAGGATGGGAACACGGAGCAAGGCAAGAGGAGGTGCACAGTGTCTGGGAGGGGGGAACTTGGAATGGGGAGGAGAGATGGGAAGGGTTCATGAGGTCGAGGGGCAGCGTGCAGGGAGGGTTTGGTGGGGCTGGGAGGGGCATTTGCCGGTCAGGGCAGGAGGGCTGCGGAGGAAGGGGTCCTGTCAGAGTGGGCACAGTTGAGAAGAGGGTACACAGTTCACTCCTCGCCAAGGTGGGCGGTGCTGCTGGAGTCCCTGAGTGGTTTGGGTGAATGCACCCACCGCCCATCCCTTGCCCCAACCGGGATGGGATGTGGCTTCCCCTACACAGAGGCTCTGACCGGCTTTCCCTGCAGTCCTGCTGCAAGGCCTACGAGTACATGGGCTTCATCATGGAGAGAGAACAGTCGTACAAGGACGCAGCCACCAACTATGAGCTGGCCTGGAAGTACAGCCATCATGCCAACCCTGCCAGCGGTAAGGCAGCCAGGCAGGCGTGCGTGGGTGCTGGGCCGGAGGACCAACAAACTCACCCCGCAACACAAGGCCTATGTTCTGGCTGTTGTGGGAACCAGAGGGGTTCTCAGGTCGTCGGACTGCCACCCATTGTCTGCATTCTCCCTGCCCCTGGATAGGCTTCAAACTCGCTTTCAACTACTTGAAGGACAAGAGATTCGTGGAGGCCATCGAAGTCTGCCACGATGTAAGCCCCCGACAGTGGTGGGGGGCTTGCTGCAGTGGCGGGGAGCCCTGCCTGGTGCTTCACACCCTTTCTCTCTCGGTCCCAGGTCCTCAAGGAGCACCCCAACTACCCCAGAATCAGAGAAGAAATTTTGGAAAAGGCCCAAGGGTCTCTGAGGCCCTAGCTGTGGTCAGTGGGAGCCAGGGTGGGTGGAAACTATCAACCTACAGAAGTTTCATGGAGGGGGTGGGAAATGGGTCAGTGGAGAAGAGAGTCAGAAAATGACATATTCTTCCCATTTCTATATTGTGTGTGGTTTATTTGAATCATGCCTAATCTGGTCTGAGGGACGTCCCAAAGCTTTATCTTTTTAAGGCACGAGAAGCAATTTTGCTCTGGGGAAGAAAGTTATCAACCAGCTTAGCTTCCACTGAGCTCACTGGGCAACTTCTAATGGGCTCCGCTTTTATCCCAGACTCAGAGGCCAAAGGGGAGCAAAGAGGTGGTTTAAAAAATACCCTACAGCTATTTTAATATTTTTATGTTGGCCCGTACAAGCCTCTCTTCTCCTGTCTGGTCCCCGGAATCCTGGATTAAAGAAGCAACTGCTCCTCTCTGCCAAGCTGCCTGCTGCGTCCTCCCTGGCAGGGGCCCAAACAGGCCCACTCTGTCCATGCATTCTGCCTCCCCCTCCCCAAGTCTTCAGCTGGCGTCTGCCGGTCCTTACCAATTTGGGACAAACCCTGATTACTCTTGCCTCTGGCAGGAAAATACATCCCAAGTAAAACTAGCTCCTACTTCATCTTTAGTAAAAGACAGTGACCAACTAATTCATCCTCGAGGAACCCTTTTAACACCTCAGGGGACAAAAGCAGGGGTCCCTGTGTAGATGAATAGTGTTAATTGTAACTGGCAAGAGGGTGACAGAGGTCACCTTTGGTGTGCTCCCAATACCTCTCTTCCTGTTTTGCAGGATGGCAGTAATGGGCCAGTCTGACCTCAGGGGAAGGAACTCTGAACTGGGAGTCAGGAGGCCTAGAATCTCCCTGTGTGACCTTCCCCTCTGGGTACGTGTCCCCATCTGTGGCAGGAAATTAGACTAGATCTCTGTGTTCCCAAATCATGGTACAAATCCCTGCTAATGATACACAGCAAACGTTTGAAAGTTTAATAACTATGTGTTTAAGTATCATCCTTATAGAAAAAATAGTACAACAAACTCATGAATTTGTGGGTGCTGTTACGTAGAATGGTTCTAACTTTTAAGCATATTGATGCAATTGATATAAAGTAAAATACTTAGTATGAGTAGAATGCAGATATGGCAAAGTTTTCAAGATAAGTTGTCCAGTGACTAAGGTTTGGGAACAGCAAACGGGTAAAGGTCCCTTCTAGAACAGCCTAAGTCATCCCTAATGGCTGCGAGCCTTGTCTTTATAACATATTGCTGATCTCGTGCATGGCCTTTTGGTATGAGTCAGTGATCTGGAATGTTTTCCCCAGGTTACCACCATCCTTCCTATGGGAAGCCAGCTGCCTTTATTATGATCTGCTTTACAACCTAGTTTCTTGGGGTGGATTATGTTGAGAAAAAAACCCAAGTGACCCTGGGGCCCTAGATGGGGAGTGGGTAGGCTCAGTCCAGCCATGGGCTGTGGCCACGGGATAGGAGCCTGCAGGGGCTTCCAGCCAGAGTATTGGAGCTGTCGGGGGCTGCCACCCAGACCCCCAGGCTGGCCAGAGCAGAGCCTCAGGACCCTTGGAGAGACCCAGGTTTTGGATCATGCGTGCTGGAGCAATCTCTACAATAGGGCTCCCAGGGATCAGTGAGAGGGGCCACGAGACAACTTGATGCACCAGAATACTCCACCCTGAGACGCCTAAGACCTGGCTGTCCCTGCCTAAGCTGGTACCAGGGACAGGCGGCCCCACCATAGCCCAGACTCCAAGCCATGAGTTCTCTAACGGCCGCTCCACTGACGACATGACCACATGACTATGTCTACACATATCCTGAGGCAAGCGATAGATACCTAAAGGGTGACAGAACTGGCAAAAAAAAGAGGATAAAACATACAGAAATAGAGCAGACACATGAAAACAGAATGGGAAGTCAGACACGCACCCGAGGCTTACATGTTCCAGGCACTCCTCTGAGCACTGGGTGCGTATAACTGAGCAAGCTTGTGAGGTAAGCAGTGTTATTATTTGGACAATACGGGGGACACCCAGGCACAGAGAGGGGAAGTAATTTGCATAAGTCACCTCACTAGTTAGTATAAGAGCTGGGATTCGAACCCTGGGACTCTGGGTCTGTGCTCTTAACCAGTAAGCTGTAGAGGAAATAAGGGGTTCCCAGCATAGGCAGAGAATTAGAGCAAGAAAAGGGAGACCCAAATCAGGTCTTTTTGGTGACCCCTCCTAGCATTTGTATAAATCATTATTATTCCTAGAGGGGAGGTCAACCTTGCTCCTCAGGCCCCCAGACTGGGGCCTCCTGGGGCAGGGTGCAGCCTGCTCTTCTGGCCTTTGGCCCAACCTGCTAGGGACAGGTCAGACAGGTCTGGCTGGTGCAGATGGATGAGGTTCTGCAGCTTCTGGTGCTCAGGTCCCCAAGGACCTCAGCCACTCAGTCCCACATAAGGCCTGCACCAGCCATATCCCACTGCCCGCTTCACCCTCGAGGCCAGGCCCCAGCTCAGTACGGGTGAGTGGGAAGAAGTAAGCCCACACCCATCCCACACAGACAGCCCTGTCCCAGAAGACTGCCCTGCTGCTCCCCACCACCATCCAGGTGACCACTGGAGATGGCTTCATCCAAGGAGAAAACTGCTCCATCGGCCCGGCCTGCCTCTTCTCACTGGCTTCCTGTCTCTGAGTTGACTGGCTGGCATGGAAAGAGGCCCAGTGTCCCCCACTTCTATCCCCAACACAGCCTCAATGTCCATACTGCCCAGCAGGGCCTGCCTCCCCCTCCCCCTCCCTCCTCACTGCCACCTGAGGGTGTACCTGTGCTCCTGGTCCCACAAATGTGCTCCCAGATCCACAAACACAGACCACACCGAAAAATAGAGCCTCTTTATTGGTACCTGTAAGCGCAGGTACAAGGTGTTCCCACAAGCTCGCAGGCTGGCAAGGCCTCCTAGGCAAGAGGGCAGGCCCAGAGCCTGGGCTTCTTGGCACAGACACAGAAAAATGAATAAATTACAGTTCTAATACTCAGGGACAATATAGAAACCATGATGCGACATTCAACATCTGCAAACAAAGGGCATGAAAGCCATAAGGAGCCACCCCTCTCCCCTGGCCGACTGGCCTTAGGGTACAGGCAGGTGGACCAGGCTGGAGTGCGTGCCTGGAAAGCCCTGAGTGGTCAGGGGCGTGCTACAGGCCCTGGGGCAGCCCCTTGCCCTCTCTGGGCCTCCTGCTTCCCCCTCCTACATTGATGGGCTTGGAATAAAAGCTGCAGCCTTTGGGGAGGGGGAAGATGGGGCAGAGGACAGGAAGGAGAGGGGGCTGTGTGGGGCAGAAGAGGGTTTTGGTCACGGTTGGTCAGCCCAGCCCCTCCCCCTGCCCAGATGCTGTCCCAGGCCAGCCCCGGCTTGCTCAGCCAGCCGGAGCAGGGCAGCTGCCACATTAGACAGAGGGCTCAAATCCATGCCTGGTCTACACCAAAGCCCCGGCAAGGGCAGGGCTGCAGGACTAAAAGGCAAAGGGACTCGCAGGGGTCTGTGCCCCACCCCAACCCTAGCATTGCCTGCCAGCCACCTAGTCTCCAAATAAATTATGGAAATAAATTATAGTCTTCACAGTCCAGAGAATTCAGCCACCCATGAGTCTAGGGCTCAGGGTGGCAGAAGAAGCCTTAAGAAGTGGCTGATTTCAGCCCTGTGTGGCTGTCTTTGGGCTTAGGAACATCATGCAAGACCGAAAAGGAGTCTGCAAAGCTCCAGGGGAGCCACATTTCTTCCTGCTCCTGGCACGGCCATGGAAGTGGAAGAGAGGGTGTGGGCATATGGGGGACCAGGCGGCTGAAAGGGGAAGTGCCCCCCCGTCCCGCTTCAGCACAGAAGGTTACAAAAATAAATAAATAAATCCAGAGTGTTGCATGAAAATTAGGAGTGCCCACATGGGAGCCAGCCAATGGGAGACCGTTACATACAGGCAGACCTCAGGGAGCCCCCAATTACAACGAAGCAGCAACAGGGCTCTTGGGGCTGGGAAAAGGCACCCTAACCCTCACACAGACACAGGCTCCACCAGCGACGCTGGGGCAGTGTCCTCAAACAACTGGCCGTCCATGAAGAGAGCCAGGGCCTCGGCGGCTGGCTCAGACAAGCCCATGATGGACTCCAGGAAGCACGTGCTGGCGTCCCCAGGGGGAGAAAAGGCAGGCAGGGCGAAGTGGGCCGCCTCGAGGTTGTCTAGGCTATCAGACACCTTTTGGGAAGTGTAGTGGGGCCCCAGACTATAGTCTGGCAGGGCCTGGAGCAGCTTGAAGGAGTCACAGGAGGACAAGCTCAGGTCCACTGAGCTGCTCTGGCCGGCATCCGTGATGGCTGGCACCAGGGGGCCGGGGAGGCTGCCTTCCCCCAAGCTTTCAAGGCCACTATTGAGGAGGCAGCTGGCATCCAGGTTGGCGTTTTCATCCAGGATGCCTGACGCGAGGCTGGAGCTGGAATAGCTGTGGGTCCAGCTGGCCAGGCCAGTGGGGTCACCGGTACCAAAGATGTCAGCTGGGTGGAAGCAGCTGAGGTTGTCCAGGCTGCCCACACCCCCTTCCTCCTCCTCCTCCCCGTCTCCACCCAGGTCAGAGTCACTGAAGCTCAGGATCCGAGCCAGGCTGTCATCGTCCACTCCCGGCTGGAAGCCGGGGCCAGGCAGGGCCGGGTGGGCAGAGCCACTGGGTGCCTCGCTGCTGCTCGATGCTGTGGACGAATCGGTCATGTCGCTGCTGCAGCTGTTGTCTCCCAGCTCGCTGCTCACGGGGGGCTTGGCCAGTGGGAACGTGGGGGCCAGGACCTGCTCGCTGGGGCTGAATGTGGCACCCTGGGCCGGGGCCTCCAGCTCCCCAAGGCTCTCGGCCCCCTGCTCCAGCTGCAGGCGGGTGAGCGTGTGAATGAAATGGGTCTGAACTCGCGCCTGATTAAATTCCACACGGCCCTTAGGGTTCTCACAGCCCTCTCTGCAGCAACCACAGGGGAACGCTGTGTGGTCCATCTGCAAAGAAAGCAGAGGTGCAGGTGAGGATCCAGCGGAGCCCGGAGAAGGCCCTGACTCAGGCTCGCCTTCCCAGCCCCGCCTGGCTCCCGTACCTGGCACTTGATGCCCGCCAGGCTACAGCTGCAGGTCTCAGGGTCACAGACCCTGTCACAGCGACAGCCACAGTCCTCCCGGGACTGGCGCAGGGCCTGCAGCTCTCGCTTCTCCTCGCGATCGATCCTCCGCACGCCCGAGGCCCGCAGCAGAGCCCGCCGCTTCCGGGCTGGGTAGGGCTGGAGGAAGGTCATTTCTTCCAACTGGCCACCTGCCACGGCCACTGCCAAATCCTCCTCCACAGAGGCATCATCTATGGTGTCCACTGTAAGCGGCAGGCTGGCCTCCGTCTTGGGTATCCCAGCCTCCAAAAGCTGTGTCCAGAGAAGAGAGGAGGGACTTGAGAGGCAGACACGGATGCAGTTTCTGGCAGCATCGGTCACTTGATAAATACCCCCCTGCCACGTGCTTACTCTCTCTGGGCTGGGCACTGTGGATGCCATAGTGAATGGGACAGCCAAGAAAACACCCTTAGGGCGTTTGCAAACAGGTTTCGTATTCATGTTATTCCCCAGTTCGTGGACAAACCCCCTCCCCCAGACAGATACACCGACCCCCCCCTGTCCCATCCACTCCCCCTTCCCAGTGAGGTCAGGCATATTCAGGCACCACGTCCCCAGCCCTGCAGCAAACAGGAGACCTTCTATACCCATCTGCCTGTAGAGAATTTGGCAGCAAACCCTGATCAGGCCAATCACAGCCCCACAGGCCTCCCACAAACACAACAAGCAAATCGGCATCCACCCTGACACCTGTCCCCCCAAGGCTAGGACTTCAAAGCAACTCCTAGGGCGAGGGCCATGCAGAGGGTCTCCCCACCTTCCATCTCAGCGCCTCCAGCTTCTCCTCCTTCAAGCGTAGGCGCAGCTTCTCTTGCCGTGCCCGGGCTTGCTCCTGCGTAAACTCGGCCAGGGAGAAGCGGCGGTAGGCACTGTGGCGGGAGGCCATACCCAGGGTGCAGCCGCCGCGGCTGGGCACACTGGTGAAGCCCTGGCACCGAGGGAAGTAGAAGACAGTGATGCCATCGAAGGCTACCCGGCCTGGGCGCTTCCGGGGGGCCCGCTTCAGGATGGACAGGGCTGGAAGGCAGGCAGAGGAGGGGCGGGCATTAGTTCTCTGTGAGGCAGGGCCTAACCCCCAGGAGGTGATGCTGAACCCTCTCTCCTCACACCCCTCACACCCCAAAAAAGAAATGGATCTGAGCCTAGGAGCCGGCCTGGCCGAGACTGGAGCTGGTAAAATGCAACATCACCCTATGTCAACACTGGCTCATTGTTATTTACCAGTCCAAATGAGAGCATTAAATATCTTTCCCATCCTTAGTAGCCATTTACAGTTCCCCTGCACAGTTTTCTATAGTTCTTTTTTTTTTTTTTTTTTTTTTTTTAGCGGGGGGGCGGTGAGTGCCATGCAGCATGCGGGATCTTAGTTTCCTGACCAGGGATGGAACCCGTGCCCCCTGCAGTGGAAGCACGGAGTCTTAACCACTGGGCCACCAGGGAAGTCCCTCTATAGTTCTTAAAAAATTTATTTGTAGGAGCTTTTTGTATATACTCAATATTAGACATTAATCATCTAACCTATCTGTGCAAATATTTTAGTCCTTTTTTTTAACATCTTTATTGGAGTATAGTTGCTTTACAATGTTGTGTTAGTTTCTGCTAGTCCTTTATTTTTGCTTGTGGGCTTTTACGAAATAATTTCTAAGGTTTATATAATCAAAAGTATATTAAAAAAAAAAAAGTATATTGAGCTCTTCCTTTATAGCTTCCGTATTTTGCAACAAGCTCAGAAAGGTCTACCCTTTATAAGTTATTAAGTATGTTGATTAGTAAGCTATGTATTGGCATATTCGATATATATATTGGTATATTATTGATTTTTATTAGGTTGAACCATAAGAAGTTACCATGAAATAATCAAATCTTAGCAATTCCATATATTTAAACTTAATATATTAATTTTGTACCCAGCTACCTGAGGGAATTCCCTTCTAATAGGTTTTCTGTATACATATTCTTGAATTTATCATGTAGTCGAACACCTGCAAATCGTGGCAATTTTGCCTGTCCCAATCCAGTATATTTCTCATTCTCTTTGCTAACTGAATTGTCTAGCACTTCCTGAACAATGTCAACTAACAGTGGTGACAGACAGTGTCCTCATCTTGTTCCTGACTAAGTGGGACTGCTTCCAGTATTTCCTCATTAATTGTAATGCCAGGTTTTAGGTTGAGACATATATTTTTTTATCATTTAAGGTAGAATTTACTTATTCTTATCATACAGAGGGTGTTATCTGGAAGGAATATTACATGTTATCAAATATTCTTTCAGTATCTACAGCGGCTCTTATATTTTTCCTCCTCTGACATAGTCATTTGGTAAACTATATTGATTAGATTTTATAGTATTAAACCACCCTTGTATTTCCAAAGTAAACCCATAGTAGTTTAGTCAGTTAATGTACTGTTAGATTCTATCTGGTAAAAATTATACTTTCTCATGTATAAGGTACAGATATGCATATAGTACATAAATAGACATATCTGTGGTATTAAGACATCATGGTGGGGAGGATCAGGAAGAAAATGTCTCAATGGGCTCCTTGGGGTTTGGGGTGCAATAATGAAAAATAAGGTTGAGAAACACTGCTCTAGGGCCATCTTTGTCAGTTTGGAATCAGACTTACGCAAGCTTGAAAAAATAACTGGGAAAAAACCTTTTCACTGCGTTCAGGCAAAGCCAAACAGCGTTTTGCTAGGCGAGGGACCGGCCTGACAGGCCCCTCAGCACAGAAGCGTGGGGTGTGGGACTCGGGCAGTTCAGCTGGTAGAGGATAGGGAGCCAGCTGGAGAAACAAAACAGGAACTGAGGGACAGAGCTGGGCGGGAAGGCCCCAGGGCCACTGAGGAGCCCTGCCCTGAACATGATGACTTATAAGCTGGAGAGTCCCAAGGTTAAAGGTGAATGTAGCTGGACCCAAGTGCCTCTGGACAGGGGGCATTCCCGAGTGACCCCTGTAGGACAGGAAGTGGATGAGGTGGGGAGTCAAGTAGGGAAGCTAAAGCCATGGGGACACGACCTCCAGAGGCCAGAACGACTTCATCAGGGCCCCCCAATTTCATCTTCAGGAAGGAAAGAGGGGTGTAATGCGTTCCCAGGGTGAAGGGACTCACGGGTGAAACTTCGGGGGCCACAGAAGTTGCGGTCAGGCAAGGGCATCTGATCCCAGGGGACTTCCTCATCCGAGTCCCAAGACGGGGAGGCCGAAGAGCTCGGGGAGCAGGAGGGAGAGTGGCGGCCCGAGGAGGACAAAGAGGAGGAGGACGAGCAGAGTGAGGAGGAGTCCTCATCCAGCTGGTCAAACTTCCTCTTCAGCAGCCCGGTCATGGTGGTGAGGGGTACACTGGGGTCTGGGCACAGACAGCCTGGAACAGGAAGGGGAAAGCTCTAGATGGCAGGCCTGAGGGCGGAGGTGGGCACCCAGCCCTGGTCATCACCTCTCCCACCCACCCTCCAAGGCAACCCAGGCCCTCCCCGAGGAGCCCTACGTGCCAGGGCCACATCTCTAGTAGGCTTCTTTGCACCAGACGGAGCACTGAGATCCAAACCCTCGTCCTGTCCCTTACAGACTCCCGCCACCTCTGCCCCAAAGCCCTCCTGGGACAGCACCGGGCACCTTCCCCTCTACCTCCTGTAACCCACCTACACGCACGCACACGCCAGACCGACAGATGGACCGACAGACCTCAGCCTGGCCACGCTCATTCCCCGGCAGGAATCCTGGGGCTGACTCACTGGCTGGGTGATTCACACAGCTGCATCTGTGTGCCTTTGTGTGTGTGAGGCTGGGCGCACGCCGACAGCCTGCACGGCCCTCGTACAGTGGCTCCTCCTCCTCCTCCTGCCCCTAGCACACCCACAGACACGCCACCCGCACACCCCAGCAACGGGCCCTCGTTAGGGGCCAGGCTGACCAGGACTCAGGGAACAGCATGGCTTTGACACCAGCCCCGATTTCCAGCGTCCAACTTCCCTGTGATGGAGCTGCTCGGACTCTCCCTTAGAAACCCCCGCCCACAAGAGAAGTCCCCGGCCTCCAGGCCTGACTGGGGCCAGAGCCACCTGGGCTTTTTGTCTCTTTAGCATCTCCTGTTTGATCTTCAAAATTCACCTTCATCTTGCCTTCCACTCCAATATCTAACCCTGTTTGTTTGAAATAACTTCCTAGGGAAATTATTTTCTCCCCTTAAAAAAAAAACAACCCTCTTCTAGTAAAACTGACCGGCCAAGACGACGCTCTCCCGTCCGTAGCTGGGTGACTTGGAGCACCCCAGGATACACTGCTCGCTGTGTCTCCCCTTTAAGGGTCTCAGCCCTCCACAGGAGTGCAACCAGAGATTCCCACAGCTTGGCTGGCCTCAACCGAGTGGAGGGCACTTGGGGCTCCTTCCCTTAAATGCTGCAGCAAATAACAACCCCTTCCACTGCTTGGGAATCCCCAAAGGATTCGGTCCTTAGGGCTGAGCCCAGCTACCTTGTCTCTCTGTGCCTCCTGAGCACTCAGGGCTGGGCCCCAGGAGGTCACCAGGAGGAAGGGGAAACGATGCAGAGGCCCCAGTGCTGGGGAGCCCCTCCCCCACTGCCATCACAGGAAATGAGAGTGAACAGGAAAAACCAACCAGAAGGCTGGCGATCTCCCCTACTCAGGTGTCGTTTCTAAACACCCCTATCCCCGTTTGCCTAGCCTTCCACAAAGTCTGTGGATCCCAGACCCAGGCAGTATGCCGTCAACCAAGTTGCTAGATGAAATTCATCCCAGGGACAGCCTCTCCCCACAGGCACATGAGCAGCAAGAGAAGCTCCCCGACTTGCCAACCCTCCAACAACAACGGTCCCAGGGAAGGAGGACGCACAGGTGTTTCCGGGGGCTTCTCGGCAAACAGTTTCTCAGGCTTGGCACCACCCCCCACCCCCCAGGGTCAAACCACAAACACAACCCAGCTCTCAGCTGACCTGAAGGCTCTCACAGGAGATGCGGGAACTCATGGCCCAGAGGCAGGCATACACACACATATACACAAGCAGACAGAGCACAGAGGCACCCAGACACAGAAACACACAAGGACAAACCACAACCCACGCATCTTGTCCCCAGCACAATCCCGTTGGGAGACCCCATCCTTTCCCAAACTCCAGATGCTGTCTACAGGGTGCTGAATGCTGTCCTAATCACACATCTAAGCCTGAGATTCCCCCAAACCAAAGGCTCACTTGGTCTCTCTGCCTGGCCATCCCTTAGAAACAAAATTCTGCAGGCCCCAAATCGAACCCCTTGTCTCTGTTCCCCACCCCCCATGCCATCTGTTCCTCTTCCTGTGTTCCCTATCTTAGTAACAGCACCGCCACCCACCCACTTACTCAAGCCAGAAACCTGCAGTCATCCTCAACTTCTTCCTGTCTCCCTCCATCCACATCCAGTCACCCAGTCCTGGAAGTACACATTAGTTCATTTAAGCCACACAAGGCCAGGCACAGACTTGGTAGGTATCACGGAGGCCACCCAGCATAGTGTTAAGAAAACCTTGGCTCCAGAACCAGACTGCTTACATTCGAACCCTGTCTTGGCTATCAGTTGGCTGGGTGACCCTGGGCAAGTTCCTTAACTTCTCTGTGTCTTCAATTCTTTGTCTTACAACCTCACAGGGATGGGAAGTTTATGTGAATCATTACATGTCAGGTTCTTAGAACAGTGGTAAATGCTTGGTGAATGTGTCATTCTACACTGAGAAAAAAAGAAAGAGCTCCTGGATACACACAACACAGATGGATCTCACTGATATCATGTTGAGTGACGGAAGCCAGACACAAGATTACATGTGAATGAAGTTCAAGAAAAGGCAAACCCAATCAGTGATGATACAATTCAGAATCGTGGTTATCCAGCAAGTGGGAAGGGCATGCACTGGGGACAGTCATGAGGGAATTTTCCCGGGGCGGGAGGGGGGGGGGCGGGGTCGTGGGTGAGGGGTGTCTAGAAATATTCTATGTTGATCTGGGTGGTGGTTCCATGAGTGTCTAAAACATCTCACTGTACACATAAGATTCATATACTTTGTGCACTTTACGTATGTCACCTTCAATTCTGTAAGTCTGTTACCCCTATGTCTCTGTTCCACTGCTACTACCCATGTCCCCTGCCTCTGTTTCTGCCCTCTGCCCGCAGCCACTCTTTACCCTACAGCTAGAGTGATCTTATTAAACTGCGTGTTTATCTACTGCCACCCCCATGCAGAAAATCATTCCCTAAGGGGAGCCCTTAGGATCAAGTCCACAATTCCCCAAGTCCACAAAGAGGCTGATAAAGGCCTGGCTGCTGCCTCCCCTCCAGATTCATCATGCAAGACTCTCCCCAGCCCCCTCACTTTATACTCCAGCTGAACTTGCAGTTGCCCAAATGGCCATGACCTGCTCACCTCCTGGCCTTTGCACAAGCTGGAACCCAGCCTCACTCCCCTTTAGAAGTCATCTCCAAGAAGGCCTCCCTGAAACCCTCACTCCTCCCCACTACATGCTTCTCTGGGCTCCCGTGGGCTCTGGGATTCCCCCATCGCAGCCCTTACGGGCCCTTCCTGCAATGGTCTCACTGCTCATCTCCCTCATGCCAGGCTGAAGGCCTCTCGGCCTGATCGGCACTGTGCCTGTGCCTGGAATAGAGTCTGGCACAGAGAAGCCTCCTGAGGACCATCAGAGGTAGGCAGCTGACGCTGCAGATCAGGTATACACAGGGAAACAATTTAGGCACATGAGGTCACGGGGGCCCACTGGTCAGTGTGCCCTCCTCCTGCTCCTGTCACAGTTAGTTGGAGGGGAGGACGTGCCCATCCCCCAACCTGTGCCTGAGCGTTTGAGCAAGAATAGCACCCAGAAGGGGGTAGCTCTGAGAGCAGAAAAAGGAAGCTCAGGCTGCAGGCAGGTGCCAACACAGGCATCTCAGGAGGTTCCCCAAGAGTAAACAAATAGAAGGAGTGTTAAGGAAGCAGGTTCAAGCCAGACACCCTGGCTCTGCCTCAGGGATGTCTACAGACTGGGAGCTTAAGGTGAGGGGGTTATAAACTCCAAGGCTGCAGACAGGGAAACGGGGACACAGGAAAGCTACAGCCCGTGGTGCAGGTTCTAATGATGAGCACCCAGCAAAATCTGCAGACCTGGAAATGGGAAATCATCTCCTCCCTGACACTGGGGAGGTGGAAGAGCCCCTGGCTCTTGTGCTCCGCCGCCCGACCTAGGGATCCAGAGGCTGAGAGAGGCAGAGACAGATGAGACAAAAAGACTCAGCCAGAGACAGGAGAGGCCAAGTCAGAAAAGGAATGAAAGATAGTGAAAGAGTCCAAGAAAAGTGTCAGACAGTGAGTCAGAGGGTGGGGGAGGGGCCCTCAGCAGCTACCCAGGAATCAAGATCCTGACCGTGGCACCGTTCCCAGGGTGAGCACAGCCCCCTCCGAGGGTCCTGGAGGAAGGAAAAGCAATTCCCAGGAGCCTGCTCAGACAGAAATACCACACCCCCAAGGAGCCCCGGAGACAGGCCCTGAATCGAAGAGAACCAGGCTTCTTCCGGGATCTGCCTGGGCCCTGAGAATCAGGCCGCCCTGCCGTCACCACCCACAGAAGCTGACAGCCCAGGAGGAGGAGGGGCGCCTCCCCACCCTACTAGCCACAACTATCTACACACTCAGGCCACACCATGTGAGCCAAGGGAAGGCCACCTCACCCTGGATACCAGGCAAACAAAGGCTGTTTGGGGGCAGGAATCCCCAGGCCTCTGAAAAGTCACACCAACTCCTCTTCGACCACAGCTGTCCCAATGCCCTGGCCCCCAGTGAGAGCTGGTATTGAGAAGGGGGCAACTTCAGCTGCCTCCACCCTCCTTCAGGAATTTGAAGAATGTCCTTTAACCTCAGAGCCCCAGGCCTTGGCCAGGCCAGGCCAGCTCCCCCCAGTACCTGGGGTCAGATGACCTCGGATCCTCAGGAACTACTTACTGGCAGAAGGAGAGAGCACCTCTGAGCACCTCAGGCCCCCATGGGGACTGGCTAGAAAGGCAGCCAAGGCAGCCCAGAGAGGGCAGGCAGGAAGCCTTGGCACACCCCTCCCCCACCCATCCCTCCAAGTGATCCCCGGGAGAGGGGACAGTTCATCAGCCTTGGCCTCCAGGGCCTGGCACTGGGGAGGTGCCAAACGTTTGCTGGCTACATGAGGCAATTGCTCCTGCAGAAAGGAAACTGCACCTGACAGAGACTGCTTCTTCCACCTAAGCAAGGCCCCCTTCACTCTCATTCATTCATTCCTTCAACAAATATTTATGGAGCACCTAAGACATGAAAAGCACCCTGTCACACACCTGGGCATACAGGGAGCAAGACACAGACCAGTGCTGCCCCCTTGAAGTTTTGAGTTTAGTGGGGAGGAGTATAATGAGTTACAAACCGTGCTGAGTGGTAGGATGGAGGGTGAGAGGGGTACAGCTGGGGGTGAAGACAGATCTCTTGGAGTAAAGGATGGGATGTAGGAAAAGCTCTAGAGAGAGAGGGGAGCACAGGAAGCGGGAGGGACTTGAAGAGGAAGAGGCAGAGAGATGAGGGGGAAGGGACGGCCTGGGAGGGGGCTTCAGGAGCCAGGGAGCCAGGGCAGACAGGGCAGGCTTTAGCCTGAGGGCACAGGAAGCCACAGAAGGGTTGAAGTAGGGAGTGACAATACCAGATTTGCATTTTAAAAAGATGGCTCAGCAAGGGACAGAAGGGGGTGTGACCGGTTGGACCAAGCTGCCAGAGCTAGGTGAGAGATGACAGGCCAAAGGCTTAGGAGAAAGGGGAAGGGAACCCGGTGACCTCTGGAGGTGGGGACCAAAGAAGGCAGTGATGATGAGGATTTGGGGGTAAGCTATGAGTTCCGCTCTAGAGGACTGTGAGACATCTGAGTGGAGGTGTCGAGTGGGCAGTGGAGCCCGGGAGGGACCCCCTTGTGTCAGGAGTGTGGGCTGTGTGTGACTGTGCCAGGGAGCAGGAGTGACTAAGTGTGTGACGGCTGCTGTAGTGTGGGCATCTCAACAGTGCCGTGCCGGTGTAAGGGCCCCCGGGAGGGGAAACTGAGGACCTGTAGGAAGTACGTGCTGGGGAGGGAGCCGTGCGTGGGGGAAGCCTACATGTGCCCGCGGGTGGCCGGTGTAGCTGCGCCCATGACTCACAGCGGTGGCCTCTGCGTGTGACGGTGACTGACAAACAGGTGAGCGTACGACACAATCCCTCCTCCTCCCTCCCTCCCGGGGTCCGTGACTCACGGAGCCTCACTCCACTCTCACCCCTCCACTCCCTCCCTGACTGACGCCGGGCACTCGCCGCAGCCCCGGCACCCGCCCCCGGGGGGAGCCCGAGGAGGAAGGCGACAAATGTCACCTGCTCCGGCCATGCGAGGAACTTCTGAAAAGTTCTCAGGCAACTGGGTCAAAAGGGAACTCACCCGCGGACGCGCGCCCGTGGCCAGCCCGCCGCCAGCGCGCAACCACGGGGCAGCCACCCGCCCCGCGCTCGGGGCGCCGGGACCTCTTGGGGTCCCGGCACCGGGGCGGGGAGGGGGAGCGGACAACCTGAGACTGTCGCCTCCCGGTCTCCCGACCCGGACTCCGGCCGTGGCGTGCCGTCCGGGGCCGGGCTGTCCCCGCCCCGGCACCCGCTCAAAGTGGCGGGGGGCAAACGGCAGGGTCCGGGAAGCAGCGCGTCCCGTGCGGGACACCCCTCCTCAAGGTCCCGTCGCCCGGCCCGGAGCCCACGGTGCTGACCTGCGATCCGGACGCTCGCCAAGGGCAACGCCGCGACCCTCGTCCTGGCCGGGAACGCCCCCTGCGCTGCGACCCCGCGCTTGCTCGCTCGCTCGCTCGGTGGGCAGCCGTCGGCCCAGCAGCCCCTCGCTCTGCGCGTCCGGCAGCGGCGGCGGCGGCGGGAGACTGGCTGCGCCCGGCCCCGCCCGCAGCTCCGCCCTCCTCGTCAGTGGAAAACTCCGGGGCTCACGGCGCTGACGCACGCCGGGCCTCCCGCCCGCCGCCCCGCCCAGCCCCGCCCCGTGGCACCGCCCCCACCCCTGCCCCGGAGGCACCGCACCTCCCGGCCCGAGCCAACTTAGCGGCCGCGGGCCTCCCTGTGGACTCTGACCCGGCGCCAGCGCCGCGGGCGCTCTCGGCCCCCAGCCTCTCCCGCGCCCCTTCGCCGCCCTACCCCGGGCCCTCTCCCGCATGCGTTCTGGGAGTCTCTGACACTCCCGGCAGGCCGAGCAGGTCGGGAAGATCCCCACCTCTACTCGCGGCCCCCGTTTACAGATCGGTACACTGAGGCCCGGAGCAGCGCGGAGCGTCCGTCAGGCCACCCGGCGGTGGCAGAGCCCAGGCCTCCTACACGCCCTAACCGCCACCGAGCCCGAGGCAGTTTACTATAATCCCATCAAACGTTCCTTCCTCTGCCCCCTTCCTACCCCCCACCCCCAGATCGCCTGGAAAGTATACTCTGGGGATGAAACGGGTGGGGGATGGGAGTAGAGATAGGGGGTTGGGGGACAAGGTCATCCCTGGTCCCGACCTTCACCTCTGCCCATGGGCCAGAGACTCTGCAGAAGCCCTGAGCTAGGGGTTCCTATAACCAGCTTATCCCCATCCCCACCGCCACCCGATCCCTCTCTTAAAAAAGAAGAAAAAAAAAAGGCTGGTTTCTTCTCAGCCAAACCCTGGCCACTTAAAATGGCCCACTGCCCGCTCTGCTCCCGCCAAGGCCTTTCCTGGGTAGGGGCCAACTCTCCCAGTATTACTGCGCCGGGGAAAGTGTGTGCATGCCCCGGCAGCGAGTTCTGGCCTAGGAACCCACCCTCCGCCCCTCTTCCCAAGCGCTGGTCAGATCCTACCCACCACGCGTGCCCTGAGCGTTTCTACCCTCACACCTTTCCTGCAGGTGTCCCTCTCGCCTGGAACGCCTTCTTGCCCTCTCGCTGCTTACCAGAATCCCACCGCCTTTAAGGTCTCAGCTTGCACTGCCTCCTCCAGGGAGCCTTCGTGGGAGCCTGACCCTCCCCCCTCCCAGTCTGGCTCCCGCTGCATTCTGGGTTCTTTGACTGTCCTAGAAGAACGCTGTGTGTGACTAGCCCAGCCCTCAGGATTCCCTTCTACCTCACTGAAGGTGGCGGGTGGGGGTGACCTGTCCTGCCTGGATGGCATCTGGGGTAGAGATGATGGTAAGGGCCTCTCTAGCCACAGGTGTGTATGTGGAGGGGGCCAGGAGGGGTCTGCCTGCCCTTTACCTTTCTAAGGAAGAACCCTAGGAGGAATGCAGGTTGGGGGAAGCTACAGCCCCTGTTCTTGCTGGGTGCTTTGAATGTGTGTACCTGGGGGGCCTGCAGGGGGGAGATGTCTGGACAGCTGGAGCCAACCTTTCAGTGACTTACCAGTGCCCTCAGGATGAAGTCTCAACTCTGTGGGGCCTACAAAGCCAGAATAATCAGGTCCTTGCCCACCTTTGCAACCTCACCTCTTTCTTCAAACTCCCACGCCCCACTCACTTCCCTGCTCCTCCATTTTGTCTTTAATGTGTGCACGTCTTTTTACTTGCACATTGTGCTTGTAACATTGCTACAACCTAGTTTTAATTTACACACGAGGTATTCTGTTCTGTACCTCCATAAGTTTCTTCCACCCTAACCTCTGCACTTCCACCCCACGCCCTTGATAACTGCACTCCAGCTCTGATTGCCAGCAGTCAGTTCTTGGGGTGTGTCCTGCTCATCCTGATTTAAACTTCCAAAAATGCTACTCCCCAGCCTGCACCTGCCTTGCACCCACTTAGTTTTATGGTTTCCTTGTGCATTTCCATGTGAGTTGTCTGTGAGCCCTGGGAGGGCAGGGACCATGTCTGACTATCCTTCGTGCTCATTAAGAACATATTGAATAAATTGTCTATGCAGTAAACATGTACAGGGAGCTGGGGCTCAAGGAGAGGGCAGGGCTGGAAGTGGGGATGGAAGGGTCATCAGCAGACAGCTGGTACCTTGAAGCCCTGGGTGTGGCTGAGACATCTCTGGAGGGAGTTGAAAGGCTACAAAGCTGTGTCCTTTGCTAGAGGTGACTCAGCCCTTAGGGCTATGAGGCGGGTGGCTACCCACCCACTCCCACCCCCCTCAAATACTCAGCTGCACTGTCTCCTGTGGCTGCTGGGTGATAGACCTTGCTGGTCCCAAGGAATCACTTCTTCCACTGCCTCCTCCTTCCTGCCTCTAATCCTGTAGGTAGGTCCTCAGGAGACAGGGAGGTCTCTGTGACCTACAGTGGAGTTCTAGTTTTCTCTCTCTCTCTCTCTCTCTCTCTCTCTCTGTGTGTGTGTGTGTGTGTGTGTGTGTGTGTGTCAGTCTCTCTCTGTCTCTCTCTCTCAAGTCTTCCAATTTGTGAGATGGGGGCATTAGACCAGAGAACTCCACTACCTTCAACATTCCTTGAGCTAGTTTCTAGAAGATGCTGCCTGCTGATCAGGGAACTGGGTAGAGTTGAGCACTAGTTAATGAGGGTCTCTCAGGCTGTCTCAGTTTGCATCCTGCTGGGCTGTGTATGAGGGAAACCAGACAGGACAGAGACCAGAGCAGGGAGTTGGCAAGGGCTGGAGAGGGGGCTTAGAGCAGGGAGGCCAATGGTTGACAGGGTTTGGGAGGCAGGAAAAGAAGGAGAAAATAAGGGAAAACATAGGAGAATAAAAAGAATCAAATAAGTGATGTGTTTTCTCTAGAAAAGCATCTCCCTGTCCTGGGATGGGCTCACCAGATGTTCCCCAGATGTTGCTGGTGATGAGAAACATCTTCCTCTGGGATCACAAGTAAGCTCTTCCTGTTGGTAGGGAAATGAAGGGTCTGTTCCAAGGCAAGGAGGGTGGGTCTGGAGCAGCATCCATCTGTGACTATGGCACATACATAGGCAAAAACACACCCACACACCCTCAGGGAATTTTTGAATACTTTGGAGAGTCCCACAAGTTTCTCAAACATTCAGCATCCATGGACCACCCAATTTTAGGTAAATAAAAAATTACTACTAGTTTTAAATAGATTTTTTAAATTAAAAATTAATGATGCATTTCCATCCAAAAGATTAAAATTAAAAGGACTTTTTTTTTAAGTACTAAATGCAGCAGGATTGAGAATTCATCAGATTTATCATACATTGTTGTTGGGAGGGTAAACTGATACAATTTGGAAAATAATTTGGCAGTACCTACTAAGGCCAGACTCTATGATCTTATAATTCTACTGCTCTGTATATTCCCAAGAGAAAAAAAGGTGCTTATGTCCACACTTACAAGAATGTTATGGCAGCTTTATTCATAACAGCCTGAAACTAGAAACAACGCAAATGTCCAATAGATGACTGAAAACAACTACGATTTATCATAAAATGAAATATTACACAGCAATGAAAAAGAACAATTGCCTCATATAATGACAAGGATGAACCTTTAAAACATTATGTTGAGTAAAAGAAACCAAGCACGAAAGAGGAATAACTATGATTCCATTTATTTATATGAAGTTTAAAAATAGGCAGAACTAAAGCACAGTGACAGATAATATTACCTTTGTGAGTATTGACTAGGAAGGGTGACAAGCCTTCTGGGGTACTGGAGATGTTCTATATCTTATTCTGGACAATGCTTGGACAAGCATATACATACGTAAAAATTCAAGGTCTACTCTTAAGATTTGTTTATGTCACTGTATGTAAGTCTAACCTTGATAAAAGGAGGGGAGGAGGGGATGACAATCATAGTGCCATAACTGTGAAAGGGATGCAGTTGATCTCAGCTGTCCACCAGTAAGTCTACCTCCTGACCAGTGAGGGATACCTGGGGCTCACAGGTCAGGTTCAGCTCTTTAGGTTTCTCTCCATCTAAATTACTGTAAGAGTTTTATTCCACCATGATTCTTAGGTGCAAGGAGGTTCATGGTTTTTGCATCTAAGGGTTTTATAGTTTTAGCTCTTACATTTATGTCTTTGATCGATTTTGAGTTAACTTTTGTATATGGTATAAGGTCAGAGTCAAGCTTCATTCTTTTGCATGTGAATAGCCAGTTTTCCCAGCGCCCTGGCTGAAAAAATATTATTTTTCAAAATCAAATCAAAGCAGCTAAGTCCCAAGGAGAACTTCAACCTCAGTCAGCAGGGACCCTCTCCCATATGCTGCCTCCAAAGTTTGTCTGAGGAGTGGGGATGCCTTTTCTGTCCCAGATGGCCTGGCTCTCTGATCTTCAGTCCATGTTTTCTGCTCATGGGTAGCATGCCCCTAACCACGCCTATGGATTCACAGAGAGTAGGTGGGCTCTGCTGTTTCTGAGCCAACCTTGGTTGTGGGAAGGGAAGGAAGGAGTCTTTAGTGAGACTGGGAATGGGGACTAAGTCCTGTCTCCTTAGGAGGCTCAAACATCCCTCTGGGGATAACCTCAGCCTACCACCTCCTCCTCTGCCCAGTCCTGGGGAGCATCCTGCTCCTCTCCACCTTGCCTCCTCCTCCTTTCCCTCAAAGGAACTCATCTCTCCAAGCCTCCATCCCTCCACGTACCCTAGTCCCTCAAACAGGCTAAAGGTGTGGCTCCCAGGCCAGCAGCATCAACATCACCCGAGAACTTGTTAGAAATGAAGATTATTGGGTCCTCCCCAGACCCACTAATCAGAAACTCTGGCAGCGTGGCCCCAGCAACCTGCATTCTAACCAGCCCTCCATTGATTCTGATGCACATCAAAGATTGGGACCCACTGAGCTAAGGCTGTGGAAAACGAAAACCAGGAGAGGGGAACGTCTTCAAGCACATTTCCTGAGCATTCTTGTTCATCTAAACTGGAAGACTTTTTAGTGTAAATCTGTGGATTGAAAATCTGAGCAGTTGAGTTCTGGGTCAAAGGATTTTGACTGATATTGCCAAATCGCCCTCCCCAGAGTTGCACCAATTTTACTCTCAACCAGTAGTATTTGAGCGTGCCTGTTTCCCAACACCCTCCCTGGCACTGAGTGTTATCAAACTTATTGATCTCTGCCAATCTGATAGGAGAAACCAAGAAGAGATCTTACTGTTTTAATTGCATTGCTCTAATTATGAGTGAAATTGAGGCTCTTATAAGCCGTTTGTGTTTCCCTCTAAACCACGGGTTTATATTCTTTACTTATCTTGTGTTGTTTTAGGTCTTTGAGGATTAGGGGGATGAGCCCTTCTGTCTGTCACACATGTGGCACTTAATCCTGGTTTGCTTTTTACCCAGGTTGATAGTATGTTCTATCATACAGAAGTTTAAAATTTTTATGTAGCCAAATTTCTTAAATATTTACCTTAGGGATCCTGGTGTTTGTGTGTTGCATTCCCTATCAGTATGCGTTGGGTCTTCGTTGCTGCGTACGGGCTTTGTCTAGTTTCAGCGAGCAGGGGCTACTCTTCGTTGCAGTGCGTAGGCTTCTCATTGCGGTGCCTTCTCTTGCTGCGGAGCACGAGCTCTAGGTCCATGGGCTTCAGTAGTTGTGGCGCATGGGCTTGGTTGCTCCGCGGCATGTGGGATCTTCCTGGACCAGGGCTCGAAGCTGTGTCCTCTGTATTGGCAGGGGGACTCCCAACCACTGTGCCACCAGGGAAGACCTTTACGGTCTTATTTTTAAATATATAAATCCTTCATCCATTTGGAATTTATTTTGACTTAAGGTATGGTATAGGGTTTCCATTTTATTTTTTCCCCCAAATGATTTATTTTCCTACCACCTTTTTCTTTTAATTCAAATGTCACCTTAAACAGAAATTGAATTCTCATGTGTTCTGGAGTCTGTTTCTAGTTCTCTACTCTGGTCCACTGGGTTGTCTATTTCATCTTTGGGTACCAAATTTCTTTACAAATTACAATTTCATAATGTGTTTTGTCATCTGATAGGTGTAGCCGCATCGTGTTACTTTTCTTTTACAGGGCTTTCCCGGCCCCTTATTTAATTCCCCATTTGAGTTTCATATCATTTTTTGACAAGCTCCCCACCTTAAAATCCTGTATTTTAGTTAGAATCACATTGAATTGATATATTAAGTGAGCATTGATGTTTTTATAATATTGGGTCTTTCTATTCAAAAGGTCAGTATAGAATGTTCCCTGTATAATTTTAATATTCATAAAGGCCCTTATATGTCTTTTAAGTATTGTTCTGAATATTTTATCTTTTTGATTGCTATTATAAGTGCAATTGCTATTATATATTCTGGTAAATTGTATTTTTTTACGTAGAGGAAGGCTACTGAGTTTTGTATATTAAGCTTTGTAAACTGCCATCATTTTGAATTCTCTTATCGTCTGTTGTGCATCGTCGGTTGTGCATTTTTCAGTCATATCGTCTATGCATAATTTAGCTATTCTGTTATGGTTTTGTTTGTTTTAAGCGGGAATTGATGTGGGATATTTTTCAAATGTCTTTTTGGCATGTATTGAGATGTTATATAGTTCTTCTCTGATCTATTAATATGGTCAGTTTTATTACAAATTCCCTAATGTTGGGCCACCTGCATTACTAGAATGAACTTACTTGGATATGATGAATGATTCTTGGAAGGTATTGTTGATTTATATTTGCTAGTATTTTATTTGAGATTTTTGCACCTCACGTTCTATCATATTTAATTACTAATTACTATTTGGATTCCCCACATTCCTCCTTATCTTTTGTTTCTTACTAGGTCATGAGCCGATGAGGTCAGTTAAAATGTACTCATGTCTCATCCAATTTCTCTTTGCATTTTCTGTATGTATACTGTTATTCTCAACTCTCATATCTTATTCTTGGTTTTGAAGCTATGCTAGAGGTTTCAAAAAACTAGATTCTTAACGTGGATACTGCTGTCTTTCCTGTTTAACTTCCTTTTCTCTCATTTAGCATTTTTATTTTGAATTTGACCTTGACTGATAGTAACATTGCAGCCTCAGCTCAGTATTTTCTTGTATACCTTGGTTTATATTTTATTTTTAACTTCTCTGAGTGATTCTGGTAAAGATGCATCTCTTCTATACAACATACAATAGAACATTGTTTTATGATCTCATAATCTTTTTTTCTGTTATAATATGGGTTTATTCTATTTACATTTCTTGATATAACATGTATTATGCTTACTTCTGTCATCTTATCTTCTGCTGTGTTTTCTATTTTAATGCTTCCTCTGTTTTCTATGTTTTACATGCATTTTTTTTGTTTTCTTTGATATGTATGTGTGTGTGCTCACATGTGTTTGTATTTTTGTCTGATGATTTGAAGTTTTATAGTCTGTTTTTAATTTTTCTAGTGGTTGCCTTTATATTGATTTATTTCTCTGCCAAGAGAAGAAAACCTTCAAATGTAGGGAAAGAGTCATATTCTCAAAGGCTGAGCCTTGGCACCACAGTTCTGTCTTCAAATTCTTGATATCCTTAGAATCAAACAAACAAAAACCAAAACAAAACAAAATTCTTGATATCCTCAACATGAAAAATAGTGATAGTCTCGCCCTGAAGCCAAAGGTTCAGGGTAACCAAGATACTGAACATGCCACTGAGATGCTTCTTGAGTGAGCGAGCCACCTGTGGCAAAGAGCTATCGGTACCACAAAGGGACGCTGTATCTCATCTCTTATTTCAAAACCTCATGTGAATATCTTTCCCTCAACAGCCAGCATACTTTGTTCAACAGTGTCTTTTACTTGCTGTCCATTTCTCCACACAGTATTCTGAAAAGGCATAGTTGGAGAGGCATGAATAGAGGGCATTGACTCTTCTTGCTATTTGTTTCTACACATATCGAGATCAGGAGCCAGATTGTTGCCTGACAGCTGGTCTCTGTGAATACAGTGGTGTGTGGTTGGTGTTCAGATGCAAGTTGTGTGTGTGTGTGTGTGTGTGTGTGTGTGTGTTTTCTTTTAAATCTGACAGTCAGTGTACCATCAGATAATGGCACTCTCAAAACAGGATCACTTTAGGAAAGCTTATTTACAATGGTACTACTTACAAACATGTAGGTGTAGGAGCACCCCAAGGGATGGTGCAATAACCTGGATGAGCAGCAGCAGAGCTGTTACCACCAATAGACCTGAAGGGAAAATGTGGGGGGAAGGGAGAGGTCACTAGAAGGGAGAGAACTGAGTGGGCTGGCTGCCTTGGGAGGACCAGTGGCCCCCCACTGGAGGATACGTCCAACCCATGGAGACTCACAGGCAGGAAACCAAAGAACTGAATACCTGATCTCATTCGCTTCCCTCTCCTGTCCCTGCTGGATCTCCCCATGGCTGAACCCAACTGGAAACCAGAAGCTCATTCATCTAATCTTGCAAAGGAATTCAGTGATACATAGAACAAAAAGTCAGCAGGTACATTTCCTTCCTGTGTTTTTGGAAAATACGTGGCAAGCTGACACATCAGTGGTACACCCATTAGGAATGCTTTCAATTACCAATAATAGAGAATTCACTACAGTTTACTTGTGTACTGTAATGGGAAGGCTGGAAGGTGGCAGCCACTGACATTCAATAGTGTCAGTGCTGGAGTCTCTAGAATTCTCTCAGCCTTTACCTTGTGCTGGTTGCTTCATAGGTGCAAGATGGCTGCCCAGGTCCAGGCATCATGACCATAGTTAAGTCAGGAATAAGAGGGAAGGGGGGGTACCAGCACGTATACCCATTTTCTGAAAACAAAACAAAACAAAACCAAAAATTTTCATAGATAGAAGTACCCTCAGCAGACTTTTCATCGTATTTAATAGGCCAGAACTGGGTCTCATGTAGCAGCAAAGGAGACTGGGAAAGTGGGAAATGGGCTGGTCATGATTGATTTAGACCACTTGTAATTAATTGCCTGAGATTGGAGACCTTGGTGTATGGATCAAAATCAGGAAAGAAGGGATGGAATAAATTTCTGGATCAACGATGAACAAGGTTTGCCGCAAGTGGTTTGTATTCAAC
This sequence comes from Monodon monoceros, assembly GCF_005190385.1. NCBI lineage: Eukaryota > Metazoa > Chordata > Mammalia > Artiodactyla > Monodontidae > Monodon > Monodon monoceros. Next base: position 59,988,794 of record NW_021703780.1, on the reverse strand, counting down.
AACAAAGCCAACTGTCTGCTAGTACTCACTTAGGACAGCCATTGCTCTTTCACACTATGTGCCATTTATTTCATGTGACATCCAAAAGTATTGTTTGGGGACTTCCCTGGTGGTGCAGTGGTTAAGAATCCGCCTGCCAATGCAGGGGATACGGGTTCGATCCCTGGTCCAGGAAGATCCCACATGCTGCAGAGCAGCTAAGCCCATGTGCCACAACTACTGATCCTGAGCTCTAGAGCCCGCAAGCCACAACTACTGATCCCACGTGCCACAACCACTGAAGCCCGCACGCCTATAGCCTGTGCTCCGCAACAAGAGAAGCCACCACAATGAGAAGCCCACGCACCACAACAAAGAGTAGCCCCCACTGGCCACAACTAGAGAAAGCCCGTGCGCAGCAATGAAGACCCAACACAGCCAAAAATAAATAAATAAATTTATCAAAAAGAAAAGGAGTCACCATTTTTAAAAAAAAGAATGAAAATATTAAAAAGTCAAGTAAATAAAAAGACCCATTTAATTAAAAAAAAAGAGTGTTGTTTGATCAAGTAATCTTGCTAGGAGCTTGCTCTGCTTTTCCTCAGTAGTTTATGACTCAATTTACATGTCATAGTTTGAAGTGTGTAGGTTTTCACTGTAAGTTGGACACCTTTAATGATGCCTCTCTGGTTTTGATCTTTTCTCTGTCTTTAGTGACAAAATGTATCTTGAACACACTGGACGGTATTATTTTACCCATATTATGGAAAGACTTGATTGGTTTTCTAACTAGCTTACGGGATCTGATGTGAAGAGGATGCAAAAGTCTCAGTGGGCTTCCTGCCACTGTTTGACAGAGTTTCATAAGAGATGATGCCTCCAGGGCAAAATGATTACCAGCTAACAGAATCCCAGTTTCAGATATTCATTCTCGTATGTCTTTCTGAGTCACACTTCTTTTTCTCCTTGTGTAAAATTATCTCATTCTACACACTCATTTACTCTGGTATATATGATCATATTTTATATTGCAGTATTTTTTTTGCTATATTCAATATTATTTTTATACTTTAATGAACCTCTTTTTTTTTTTTTTGCGGTACGCGGGCCTCTCACTGCCGTGGCCTCTCCCGTTGCGGAGCACGGGCTCCGGACGCGCAGGCTCAGGGGCCATGGCTCACGGGCCCAGCCGCTCTGCGGCATGTGGGATCCCCCCGGACCGGAGCACAAACCCGTGTCCCCTGCATCGGCAGGCGGACTCCCAACCACTGTGCCACCAGGGAAGCCCAATGAACCTCTTTTGAACTACTGATCCATCTTTATGATTTGGGGCCATACTACCATATAATAGTAACAATAAAATGGAAATATAACACATGTAAACAATCACATGTAAATGGTGTGAAAAATCTCTTAGCAAGCTAAACTAGACTCCATGGCATTCTCTTTAGTATGAACTGAGCTGAACTGGCCAACTCACTCCTCGTGGTACAGGTGTGCCTACAAGACCATGATGATGATTACAAAGGTCATGGGATTTCTGTGGAAATGATCACTGATCCCACATTTATGAAATGTATGTGAACAAAATTGCTTGTCTGTGTAGCAGGCCCTGCCATGCCCCACTCATATCCCCTTACACTCACAATTCTCACATGTGTCGATGATGGTTTCTATGGGGCCAACAGGGATGTCATCCAGTGGAAGTGGAGCACGATATCCAAGGCCAGCTCCTGCAAGAGGAAATTCATTTCTATACCATCTATCGAGCTCTGCAGTGAACAGGGCCCTAGGTTCACTGGGAAGCGATGAGGGGCTGAGATCTTAACGAATCAAATGAATCCTTGCTCTCCCACGTGGAGCTGATAGGTAAGAAGTGAGATAATTCACTTACTAGAAGCTAGAGTATACTAAGGGCCACAATAATAACAGCTGTGATGGTTTAAAAACATGGCTGCAAATTCTTTCACACTTATCAAAAGAGGGAATCTAATTCCTCTCCCCTTGAATATGGGCCAGCCTTAGTGACCTATCATGAACAAAATGTGCAAGTGATACTGTATGATTTCCAAGGTTAGTTAGTAGGTGATAGAGCTACTGTACGCGCAACTGTTAGGTCAAAGGGTATGTTCATTTAAAATTCTGATCCTAATGCCAGGTTGTTCTCCACTTCTCTCCCACCCCTCCGCCTCCCAAAAGTGGATAAACATTCCTTTTGGATCAGTATATTGGTTTCAACTGGCATTTCTATACTATGGGAGAAGTGAAGCATCTTTTCCCTTGGAACCTCTCTTGGGGTCAGAAGACCCAGCTGGAGACAAGCGTGGGACTCAGGGGAGCCAGGGGGCCCCCGCCAACAATAGCCACGGCTCCACTTGCTCCCCCCCTGCTCCCCTGTTTTCGGCGCTTTCCTTCCTCCCCCACAAGCTTCAGATTCCTGGAACCAGGCTCGGTGACCTCACGCCGGTGACTTCACATCCGGGACCTTCTGGGAATTCTCAGCAGCACTTTTTCGTAAGAAAACTAACTGGAGAGGCGGGAGGGGAGGAGGAAGGGGGTGCGTCATGGGAGGGCCGGAGCTCTCCACTCAGAGGCAGCTTCCTCCTTCCGGTCGGGGGTGGGTGGAGCTGGCAGCGGCGTGAGGCCGAGCGGCCGCCTGCTAGACCCGAGGCCCCGCCCCCCACGCCCCCCCCCCCACGTCCCCCACGCCCCCCACACCCACCGCGGCCGGGTGCGCGCGCCACCCCGGGACTAGCGTCCGGGCGCCCGTCGCTACAGGTTTGGGACCAGGAGCCAATTGCTGTGTCCCCCAGGCTGAGCCTCTGCCAGAATTTTCTTCCGAAGTTAGATAGTTGTCTAACTTGGCAGCTCTGCCACAGGTGGGGAGCGGGTGCCTTCATGAGGGAGAAAAAGTGTGTGTGTGTCGCTGACTCGCAGGTACCAACGGTAGGGGGGGAGTGGGGACACGTACAAAACGGAAAGTTTACAACGGTGTTTTCCAAGCTACAAAACTGCATAAAGTTGAGAGGTCAGAGAAGGACACCCTCCATGGCTTCTGCTTCCTTCAAAAGGTTGCCTCAGAGCTGTGTCTTCAACACCAAGCTTACAGAAATGAACCGGAGGGGGAAATGAGGGGGGCTGCATTATGACTTTCGTAAGCCCTAGGCACTCGGGCTTTCATGGGCTCCTTCCTCCATAAAAAAATATTTAAGAATATATTCAACAACTGTGGTGGTTACTAATGTTATATACTAAACCATTTTCTTCTACCCAAAAGTTCTTTTTTTCCTGTTGGTTTTAAAAGAAGAATATTTTCATGGGCCCATCAAGTATTGTGGGCCTGAGGCTCCATCCATGCCTGCTGTGCCCAGTGGGTAAGCTGACCCTGGACAAAGCCAGGGTGGGGTGACAAAGCCTGGATAGAACATTAAAGGACCTGGAAGTTCTGATTCTCTTGGGGGAATGGAGCGAGAGAGGCAATAAACACAGGCGGCAGCTGAACAAGAAGGGCCTTGAATGACGTGAGGAGTGTGGATTTTATGGTGGAGGTGGTGAGGAGCCATTGCAGGGCTGGACTGGAGGATTGACAGTTTGGGGGTGGCACTGGAGGTGGGAAGGGCAGTGGGATCGCTGTTGCTGTAATGACATCCAAACTCTTCCTGAGCCACAGTGGAGATGGAAGGGAGGGGGAAGGGTAAGCCACAGATTGATGTGAGGAGATGGGGCCTGGAGAAGCCTGGGTTGACTTCTCTGGCTCATCCCTCCTGGACAGGAGAAAACAAGAGGAGAAACTGTACCGGCTTCAGGACTTTGGGAAGATCAAATGGAGGGTCCTTCACCAGTCACAAAGCAGGGAGAGTTTGCATACCTTAATAGGTGTGTGTGGGGCTTCAGGGCCACCTCTTGCCCAGATGGCCCAGAAGACAAAACCACAGTCCTCACCTGGGCATTTCCAGAGTTCAGAATGAGAAGAAACAGACTGGGTTTTCAACACCCCTTACAGTAGAACACTGTTCCAGAATCTCATTTGGCTACATGTTGCTCAATCCCCAATAACTGCCCTTTCTCCCCCACCCTGCAGTCCCTGCCAGAAAACAAAAAACAAACAAAAAGCTATATGTGATTCCCACCTTCCAACGCAAACACTGGGCTTCCTCCAGAGCAGACCAGACCAAAATCAAGGGCTGGGATAGGAACTATACTTACAGGGAGAAGAACTGGGCTCAACTGACTCCTTGAAAGACAAACCTTCATTTATTCACTCTAAAACATGGATTGAGCACCTACTATGTGCTTTTGTACCATTCTAGGCACTGGAGATGCAACAATAAACAAATGAGAAGTGGTTGGCATGGAGATGATACTCCAGTGGAGGGAGATTTGCCTGTGGAGATGGCGCTTTCCAAAGTTGGCCACATATTCTTCTAGAACGTTGCCTCTTCCTCATCAACAGGTAGTGTCTAATACCCCTTCCATTCAATATACACAGACTTGTGACTTACTTGTAACCAACATAATGCAGAAGTGATTGTGTGTGACTTCTGAGGCTAGATCATAAAAGGCAATACAGCTTCTGCCTTGTTAGTTGGGACACATGCCTTTGGAAATGAGATGCAACACAGGAAGTCCAGCTACCCTGAGACTCCCATAATGTGAGGAGGCCCAGGCAACACGGGGAGGCCACACATATGTGTTCTGGCTGACGTTCCAGCTGAGGTCCCAGCCAGTAGCCAGCATCAACTGCCAGACATTTGAGTGAGTGAGTGAGTGAGTTTTCAGATGTTTGCAGACCCTAGCTGTCATATTACCCGACCCTTTGAGACTTTCCAGCTGAGGCCTCACACATCATGCCCACTGTGTTCTGTCCAAATTCCTGACCCACAGAATTCATGAGCACCATAAAATGGTTTTTTAAACCACTAAATTTGGGGTGGTTTGCCATGCAGGAATAGTATGCAGAACGCTGACGATAAACAAGCAAATATGTGAGCAAGATACTTTTCTACTGTGATAGGTTCTCAGGAAAACAAACAAAAATAGCACAGCATGATAACTTGGAGGAAGGCCGCTATAGGTGGGCAGTGGGTGGGTGTCGGGATAGGTGGGGGAGGCAGAGGAGGTATGGATCAGGAAAGTTCTTTCTGGAGAGACATTTGAACTGGAATGTGAGTGAGAAAGAGCCCAGCCACTAAAGATCTTGCAGAAGAGACTTCCTAGCGTAGGGTACAGCAGGTGCAAAGGCCCTGAGGCGGGAATCAGCTTGGTGTGTTCTGTGAAGATCAGGAAGGCCAGTGTAACTAGGGGCATGTGGGTGAGGAGGAGAGTGGGGCAATGAAGCTGGAGAGGAAGGTTGAGAGGCAAGGCATTCTGGTCTTACAGGCCCCTGAGAAGAGTTAGATTTCAGGCTGAGTGAGCTGAAAACCTGTGGAGGGTATTATAAAGGAGTGACTTGGTCTGGTAAACTCTTGATAAGAGCTTTGGGTGCCAGGTGGATGACAGACTGTAAAGACAGGGCAAAGGGAAGACCACTTGGGAGGCTATGGCAGTGGTCCAGGAAAGGGGGGATGGATGGTGGCCTGGGACAGGGTGATGGCGGTGAAGATGGGACTGTTGGATACGCTCGGAACAGAGGCAGTGACAGAGTAATGAGAAGGAAGGAGGCGCCCGGCCGGCAGGACGGTCCTGGATGGGGCCGCGGCAGGGGTGAGGACCGGAACTGGCATCCTTCTGAAATCCGGGAGGGAGGCTCCGAGCAGGGGCCTGCCAGGACGGCGTGTACTGGCGTCCGGGGTCTGCCGCGCGGAGCCTGCCCCTGGCTGCGCGCCTGCCGGGTGTTTCCCAGCAACGGCTACCGCCGCCCGAAAAGTTCCGAACCCAGCGGCCGAGGTGATGTCATTGTCACCTTGGCGACGGCGGGTGGGAACACGCCCCCTCCAGGCTAGGGGCGGGGTCTGGGCGCCGCATGCTCCGCCCCCAGTCGGCCCGCGTGGGAATGCCGCCCACTCCCCCGGCAGGAGGAGAGGCGGTGCCTGGGGTTCGGTAGCAGGTGTGATGGCAGGTGTGATAGCTTGTGAGGGCACTGGGCGAGGCCTTACCGAGCGGCCGCTGTTCTCCATGCGTGCTGCCTCTGGTGCGCTCACTACCGTACATCCACCAACCTCTCCCCACTCTTCCCCCTAGGCCGCCACCTCCAGCTATTAGGACTGGCTTCCTCTGTCATTCAGAGATGCCTTCCCCAACCACGCAAGCTAAAGTAACTGCCAATTCTCCTCTCGTGGGCTGACCTTGTTTTTATTTCCTTCACAGTATCGCTCCCTTCTAAAATTACCTTCTCTGCTTATAATATATTGTCTTCCTTCTCTAAGTTCCACGAGGTCAGGGGTAAATTCTGCCATGTTCATCTCTATTCTCAGCACCCTGGTTGGAACCTGGCATGAAGTAGGTGCTCAATAAATGTTAGTTGGATGAATCAGTGAATTCACTCAATCATTTCATTCACCCAGGGGTTCATTTATTTGACATTTGTGCAGTGCCTTCTAGGCACTTGTGATAAGCAGTAAGGATACTGAGATGAACGAGACAGGGAGTCCACCTGGAGGTGAGAACAAGAGATAGATTAAAACTAATAATTACAGTAGGAGAAGTGAACAGCCTTGAGTTTCCAGACGCTGGGCATAGTTCCAAGCACTTTACATATATTAATTCACTTAATCTGCACAATAGTAGGCACTTATAATCGTGCCCACTTTACAAATGGGAACACTGAGAACAGTCATGCCATAAGTTACTGGGCCCTGTAATCAAGTGAGATCCCACAGAGGACGGGGGAGGGTAACCCATGGCGAGGGGGTAATAATGAGATGTGTAGCCAGCCCAGGTAGGCCGATTTGCTATCTTAATTGCTTATACACACCAGTCTTCCAGGGGACAGGCTGCTTCCAGCTCAGAGCTCTGCTGCCCCAGGGGAACCCCTGTCAGTGGAGCAGGCAATGATGGGGCTGGGAGGGGTGTGGAGGGCTGATCCCTGGGCTGGTGGTATGATGGGAGCCTACCTGTTCAACAAAAGCAAAGTATGGACAAGTTTCCACCTAACCTTATCGGGGGCAGGACGTGTGTGTGCGTCGGGGGAGGCAGGGGTGGACAATCGTAGTTGTCCACCTATACGGAAGGGTGTTTAGGCAATCCAGGAACTACACTCACTCCCACCTCTGGGTGTTTGCATGTGCTCGTCCCCCTGCCTAGCTGGCACTTCCCTCTGATTGTCCCATAACTGGCTTTTTGTTATTCAGATCTCAGTTGAAAATTTTTTTCTCCTTGGAGGGGTGTGCCTTGGCCACACTCTCTAAGGCAATCACCTACCACTGTCACATCATCATGTTTTAAGATTCCTACCCCAGAGTGGGAGAATGGCTTAGTCAGGCGCATAACCCTTATTCCTGAACTGATTTTTCCTGTTTATTCATAGTCTCTCTGCCTCCTCATTCTAGAAAGTCAGTTCCCTGAGTGTATGACCCCATTAGACCTCACCTCTGTGTCCCAGCTGCCTAGAACAGGCCTGGCATGCAGCAGGCGCTCATTGCTTTTTCAAAGTGTGGAAAAGGGCCCTTCACCAGATCATTCTGACTTTCCAGGCCAGGATCTGTGCCCTCCCCTTCCCAGGAACCTCTGCTCTAAACATTGCACCTGGCCTGACCAGGAGGAAGGTGGCCTAGCAGTCTTGGCCACTGGAGTTCTCCTGGTTGTGGCCCTCCCTCCTTCCCGGGCCTGACTGGGCCATTCTTCCACTCTGGGGCAAGATTCTGTTCAGATTCCACTCCAGGGTGGTGTCCAAGGTAGGGGGCAGCAGTGTATGTATGTGTTGGGGCATGGGGAGCAAGGAGAATGGGGGATGGGCAGGCCTTTCTGGTTCCCAACCAAGATTTTAGAAGAAGGGGTGGCTTTTCAGAGCTTTCTAACACTGCTGTTGCCAGGAACACAGGGCACCTGGAGGTGTGGCTGTTTTTCCCCTACAGTGAGAATCCAGACTCTGGGACAGATGCACAGTTAGACACAGAGAGGAGGGAATAAAACTTGGGTTTATTCAGACTGTATCCTTCCCATTTGGGGTACAGAGTCAGGGGCATTGGGGGTGGAGAGAACCTTTGGCTTCTAGGGACATTGGTGATCGCCGACCTTTTCTGTATGACCTTTGTGCTGCCAGGATGACTCGCTGAATGAGAGAGATGGTAATGAAGGGGCCCTTCTGGGGCCCTAGCCAATCTGAAACAGAGACCAGTGCAGCTGGCCCTGTCCTCTCCAGGAATTAAGGAGCAGAAGACTAAGAACATTTGACTTGTATTAAAAGAAATGAAGGCTGAAGGTCACTCACGGGGCTCTGTCTCAGGCAGTGGCGTGCATACTCACTCGTGTTGGCACGCGGGCCAGGCCTGTGAGAGGAGCGTGTGTGCCTGTACAGATTACATCCTCCGCGAGCAGCTGTGAGCCCCCATCCAGCTCCTGGGCTTGGGATACTCAGAGGGGCTTCTTTCTACTTTTCTTTCCCCCCTTTGGCAAGAACTGATGAAAAGGAAACTTTCCACAAGTCTCAGAAGATGCCCTTTCTTTTTGGTCCTTGCCTCATCTGTGCAGGAGGTAGGCACCCACCTCCGTCCCAGGGCCCTGGGGATGGGTGGGAGGCTGTGGTGGGAGGTGGAGGGGCTCACTGGGCAGCTGGCACCTTCCCAGCTTCTGCCAGGCCTGTGCTGAGCCCGGCTGGACTGTGCAGGAACTGCCTCATCAAGGGGGAGGCGTGGAGCCCGAGGTGGGGGCCTGGGCCCCTGGGTGGCTCTGTGGGCTCGGTGACCGTGGTGGGGGAGGTGAGCACTGAGGTCCTGCACTGGTCCACCCTCTCGTATTGCTCGGTCACTGTTCTTGTGGCTCCATAGTGCTGGGAGCCACCGGGCCCAGTCTGCAGCTCCAGAACACTTTTCTGCTGCCTGGTGGGCAGGGGGCTGGCTGAGGCAGGGGCATACTGGGGCTGTCCGGAGCACTGGGTGGCTTCTTTCTTCCTGGCCTTGTCCCAGACATCTTTCTGGTTGGGCTGAGCCTGGCCCACATCCTGGGGGAGGTGTGTGCTTCTCACTGAGACCTTGGGGCTGCACCTGGGGCTGGGAGCCTCCAGAAGCTTCCTAGTGGCCGACTCGATGGAGATAAAGGTTGGGGAGGAGGGTGAATCTCTGCTGGGAGGTAACACTCGAGGGAGGCTTGACTCTTCTCTCATGGTCTCCAGCCTCCGAGTAGAAGGGGTGGTTGGGGCTGCTTGACTTCTGGCCTCAGTGTGATTTCTGACCTTGGCCTGACCCTGGACCTCAGTGTGGCATGTAACCTCAGTTTGACTCCTGACCTCCTGGCCTGGGCAGTTGGGCCTGACTCTACTGCTGTCTGTGACACTGACCTTGTGGGCACTGTGGTCCTTTAGAGGTCCCTGGGAATGGCCTCTGGTGTTAGTCCCAGGCTGGAGGCTAGACATGGAGCTGAGGGCCTTGTGCACGGCCTCCTCGATGTCCAGCAGCCTGGCCAGGGTCTGCTCCTTCAGCCGGGCCACCTCCGTGCTGACCCTTGTCAGCTCCCCAAAGGCCTGCTCCACTGAGGCCTCGGGCTTGTTGGGGGCAGCAGGAGCTGGAGGGGCCCCTCTCAGCTGGGGCACAGCCTCAAAGAGCCTCCTCAATGCCCGCACGTCCACAGTGCTTTTGGCCTCCTTCTCCAGTGCTTGCACCTGGCTCAGGAGGCCCTGGAGCTCTTGCTGGCTTCCCTGCAGAATCTTGGAGCTCTCAGGGACCCCTTGCTGGGAACCATCTGTGCACTTCTTTCCTGAGGGGCTGGGGCCCTGCTGTGGTGAGGTGGGGTCACTGCTGAGAGCTGAGAGCTTGAGGGGCTCAGGGCTCTGGTCGTTGCTGCCCGCAGCCTGACTTTTGGTGGGCCTGGGGGCCACGGTGCTGGAGTCATGCTGGGGGCTGTGCTGGCTCTGTCCAGTGGAGCATCCAGCCGGCGATACTCGGCCCTGGCCTGCAGTGGTGGGGACCTTGGTTGGCCGAAGGTCATGGTCAGCTGTACCAGTCTCACCTTGTCTGTATTTTCCTTGCCCCACCTCCTTAGAGGAGCTGGGAGAGAGGGCTGAGGGCTTGGGCAGCCAGTGAGGCGGGGGGATCTGGCTTAGGTGTGCAGGTTTGGGGGGCAGCTGGGGCTTCTTCCTTGGGTGCGTGGTGGGCTCCAGTTTTGGGGTTTTTGTCTGTGAATCCGCAAGGCTTCTCTGGCCAGCAGGGCTGCTGTGGGACTGGAGAAGGGGGTCCTGCGTGGGCTCAGAGGCCTGCTGGATGGAATTCTCATCATGGCCGGCTTGGGCTGGGAAGTCAGGTCCCATCACAGCAGCTGGGAGAGGAGGAGGAGGCGGAACAGAGGCATTATGGGAGTGCAGGCTGGCACCTGCAGCCTGAGGCCCAGAGGCCAGAGTGTGGGGGGCTAAAGGGGCAGCCTTCAGGGTGGTCTCTGCAGCTTGGAGGACCCCTGGGCCGAGTCCTGCCATCACCTTCTCTGGAGGTCCCCAGGCCTTCTGTGTGTGGCTCCCAGGCTCCTCTTGCCCAGGCCCGAGACTCTGACCTGGGCCTTCCAGGAGTGGGCTGGGAGCCTGAGATGGGAGCGCAGTCTCCCTGCCCCTTGGCAAGGCTCCTCTCTCAGAAAGCCAGACACCCCCTGGTAGGTCAAAGGTCCTGATGGGGTGAGCAGTGTAAATGCCATCCTGAATAGTCACCCACCCCCTAGGCAGCCCTCCAGGCAGTGCTTTCTGTTCCCCACTGACCTTTCTGGGGGCTGCTGGGATCCTGGTGTCACCTCCAGCCAGAGGCCTGGTGTTGCTCTGGGCAGTCCCAGTGGCTGTGGCCGGTACTTGCAGAAGACTATCCTGGGAGGGCATAGAGGCGGCTCCAGGGGTGGGGCCCTGCTTGTGCTTGCTCAGAACTTGCTGGTGCAGGCTTTGGGCTTCGGCTGTTGCCATTCGCAGACTCTGCATGGCAGCCTGGAGGTTTGGGGACCTGGGCCCCAGGGGCATAGTCGTGGCTCCATCTGACTTTCCCAAAGCTTCCATCCCTTTCTGCCCAGTGCACCTGCTTTCCTGCTTTTCTTCCCCAGCCAGAGGGACTGCCTTTCCAATGGCCTGTGGGGGGCAGGTGGTGGCCCCCGGCCCTCTCAGATGCCCCATCCCCATGCTGGGGTCCAGTGGGGGAACATGGATGATGCTCTCAGTTAGGGGCAGCCTCCGGGCCCCCTCGCTGGCTGGCACTGGACTTGAGTCAGCCGGTGGCTCCCACCGCAGACTGTGCAGGCCACTCAGGTCTCCTTTGTCTATGCAGCTGGCCAGCAGCTGCACACTGCTCCTCTCGGGGGCCCTGCTGGTTAGCCGGGGCTGCAGAGAGTAGGCAGTCAGTGCCACTAGGCCCTGCTCTGTCTCCTGCATCACTAGCCCAGTCCTCGCCACCGACGTCCCGAGGCCACAAGCCAGCAACTGCTGGAACTCAGGGTCCATGTCTTCGACCTTCCAGCTGCTGCCTGGTGCTGGCAGCTTCAGTGGCTTGAGGCGAAGCTGGCCCACTGGGTCCTCCTGCACCAGCAGCCCCTGCTGGTCCACGTCTGGCCGGCGCAGCACTTGGCGGACGATCCTGGGAAGCTCGCCAGACACCAGCTCCTCCTTCCGAACGTGGGGGCTGCCCTGCCCTGGGCCTGGGAGCACGTACTTGGCAAGGCAGAGCTCCCCTGGCCCTCGGGCCTCCATGATGATGCCTCCGTGGTGCAGGATGCCAGGCGTGGCGTGCAGAGTCCGCAGGGTCCCCTCAGTTGCAGTCTGTTGCCTCTCCCACACCCTGTTGCCTGAGGGGCCCATGGGCTGCTCTTCCTGGAGGTTGCCCCCATGGATGCTGTCAGCTGCCAGGGAGCCCATGGGGCAATTCTCAAAGAGCCAGGTGAACTTGTGCACAGAGCCTGCTGCGATGGGCTCAGGGATTACCCTGGATCCCTGGTTTTCCCTCTTGCCTGCCTCCAGGGCCTGGAAAACCTCCTTCTGACGAGACACCTGCCCTGAGGGGATGTCCACTCTGCTGCAGTATCGCACAGGCCCCCTTCTGCAGGGATGGCTTGAGGCCTGCAGAGGCTCAGTCTCAAAGACGTATCTGTCTGTTTGTCTTTCCCCAGCCTGGACCTGGCTGACCTCAAGGTGCTGCTCCCTGGAGCTTTCTGGTCTGTCTGGGGGTTGGGGCGTGAACATCCAGGTGCAGGACCGTGCCTTGGCCTTGGGTGTGGGATCTGTGACCTCTGACCCCTGCTTCTCACCCAGCTCACTCATTGGACATGTCTCGAACAACCAGCGGATGGTCTGCACATCGCCCTTGGGGGATGCTTCAAGCTGAGGGCCTCCCTGAGGCTTTCCTTCTTCTTCCTGTCGTTCCTGCTGCTCCCGTTGGTGGATTACCTCCAGGGGCTGGGTCTCAAAGAGCCACCGGGCAGTGCCCACGTCTCCAGCCACCACTTCCTGCCGGGTGATGCCCCGCACCACGTCGACGGTACTGGGGTTTTGGCCTAGTTGATCTAGGGGCTGTGTCTCAAACATCCACCTGTAACCCTGTACATCACCTCCGACTACATGCTCTCTGCTGACAGAGGTCAGGGCATGGAGGTGGCCTTTGCCATCCTGCATGGCATACACCGGGGACCCTATGTCCTGGGACTGCCCAGCAGAATCAGTTCCTTCTGCTCTGCTTATGCTCCCATGGGCCGAATCTTCACCCTGCCTGATGCTGTCCAGGGGTAGGGTCTCAAAAAGGTTCTTAAAGGTCTTCACGTCTCCCTTCACCCCATCCCTCTGGGGGGCGCTCTGAGAGAGGCACAGTGCTGAGGAACCATCACTGGATAGACGCTCGTACATGAACCGCTCACCCTCCTGGGGTCCCACCCGCTGCAGGTGACCCACTTGGACCTTGTCTCTAAGTGTATCCAGGGGCTGCATCTCAAATAGCCACAGGGTGGAGCGGACATCACCGGGGACCACTTCCTCTTTGGGTGGCGCCTCTGGTCCAGCCTCCTCTTCCCCCTTTAGAGTGTCTAGTGCTCGGGTCTCAAACAAATGCCGCTGCTGCTGAACGTCTGGACCAGGAGGGATAAGATCTGGGGATGGCTGGAAGTCCTTCTCGTCCACCAAGATCTCCCGGATGGCATCCAGGGGCTGTGTCTCAAAGATCCAGCGAGTTGCACTGACGTCAGGCCTGGCCGCCTCCTCCAGAGAGATCCCCCGGATCACCCGCACCTGGCTGGGGTCCCGGTTGATGGCGTCCAGAGGCTGTGTTTCGAAGAGCCAGCGGGCAGACCTCACCGCGTTGCTTTGGATCTCCTCCCGGCAGGCGGCCTTGACCTCGTGGATGGCTCCCTCTGCGTCCTGGATGGCACACAGTGGCTCTGTTTGGAACAGCTTCACCGTCTTCTTTACATCGCCCTTCAGCTCCTGGATCTCTGAGCGCAGCTCCAAGGGGCTCTGCTCCTGGATGGAGGGGCGGGAGCCCAGGCGGTCCAGTGGCCGCGTCTCAAAGAGCATCCTGGTACCCTGGACATCTCCACTGGCTGCAGGCTCCCTCACTGTAGCTGCCGATGCCTCAGCATGGCCCGTCAGCTCATCCAGTGGCTTTGTCTCAAACAGCCAGCGGGCTGCATGGACGTCCCCTCCAGATGGCCGAGGTCCGGCTGGCTCCTGGTCTGTGCTGTTGGCAAAGGAGCCTTCCTCAAACTTGCGGGAGGTGGCCTGGACATTGCCGCCGGGCACAGGCTCCTTGGCAGGTGGCCTCTCATGGTCCCCAATGGCGTCCAGCCGCCAGTTCTCAAAGATCCAGCGCATGCACTGGACATCACCCTCAGTGGGCTCTTCGGAACCCAGGATCTCAGCCAAGTCTTCAGCCACAGCCTCAGCCAGATTCTTGCGGAGCTCGGGGTGGATGTGCTTGTAGAGGCGGCGGAGCTCGCTGGCTTGCCGCTGCTGGTGGAACTTGGAGAAGGACTCCTTGGGTGGCGGCAGTGGCAGATCCTCCAGAGCAGGTGGTGGAGGGAGGGGCAGGTCCTCTGTAGCTGCCACTGGGATGCTTGGGGTGGGGGCCACCTGTGTCTGAGCGTCGGCCATCCTTCTGAGGAGAGGGGACAGAGATGAGGATGGGGTGGGGGGCTTTAGGTGGGATGGGACTGGTTGCTGGGAGAAATGGCAGGGAGCAGGGCCCAGGGGCAGAGTAGCCCTGCTGTGGCATGTGCTTAGAGACCCCCTCCCTTTCCAGACCTCGCCTGGGTCTCACCCTGCCACCTGCGTGGTTGATATATGACAAGTCTTGAGTTTAATGCACATGGAGCCATCCATCAGGGTGCTTCCCCAGAATCACCTGGGTTGCTAGGGAGCAAACAGGGCACCGCGGGCTTTGAAGCTCTGTCCTTCAGCCAAGGGATGCCCAAACCTCCACTGGGAAAATTGGACGTGCCCGTCCTTGCCTGCCTTTGCCAAAATCAGTTTTTCCCTGGCAGACTCTCAGGTGAGTGGCCTGGGGGAATTCTGATTTAAGGGGTCCCAGTCAGGGAGAGGCAGTTCCCTAAACTGGTAACTATTTTCCATGGAGAGAAATAGTCATCAGTTATGTTTCCTTTCGTAACACCAGAGGGCGCACTTGTCACTTTCATGGGGGAGGGGGGCAAGGGGGGTGGCCTGCCCAGCTCCACTCACCCTTCCCAGGCCAGGGAGGCAAAGCGGGGGCCAGCAGCCCGAGCTACAGCGGAAGCAGCGAGGTTGAGTGAGGGTTCACCAGGTATCTCATGGTTAGGCAGAGCCTGATTCTGAATCCTAGTTAGGGGTTTTCTGTGCCAAGACTCAGAAGATCTGAGCTAGAGCGACCTCAAGGATCTTCTGGCCCAACCACTGTTACTTAAAGAAGAGGCCTAGAGTCAGATCTTGGCGAATGAGGGCCAGGCAGTGCTGGCTTGGAGTTCCTAGACCCTATAGGTAGGGAGTGTGAAGCTTTCTTAGTGGCCGTGGTGTCCCTCTGTTCCCCGGAAGGCACCCCAGGAGAGTGTGAGGGTGACACCCACAGGGAGGGGAGGCAGTGCGACCAAGGGCCTTCTTGCAGAGATAGCCCCGCCCCTCACTCGTGGATCCTCATCCCCAGTTGTGTGCAACCCGAATCTCCTGTGCTCCTCTTCTTTCTCCCTCTTCATGCCCATCAGCTTCCACAAAGGCCCCTCCCATCCCTGCCCCCCATGGCCTCCCACCGCTCAAGCCCTTCTCTGGTCTCTGTCCTCGGTGTCTTATCTGTCTTGTGACAGGTGTACTAACAGTCCCCAGAGGCCAGTAGGGAAAGTATGAGAAGCACGTTCCCCCTCTTACTGCCCCTGACCCACTGCTCTGCTCCACACTCGGTGCTAAATATAGCCAAGGTCCTGGCCTCAGCACAGCAGCCCTGCGCTGGGGAGAGGTCAGGCTCAGCCAGTGGGACCCTGGGAGCCTGGGCCCACCTCATCTCCTTCGCTGCCCTGGGCTCCCTGATCCTGCCTCCTGAGCTGGTGTCAGGCCCCTGGCCTACAGCATGACCAGTGCTAGAACCCTCTCCTGGCCGAAGCGACCTGGGGCTGGGGGAAGGACTTTCTTCTCACGGCTGCCTCAGAAGGGGGGAAACTGAGCCTTGCGTGCCCCACCCCACCCCGACTTGTCCACCAAAGGCATCCGAGCCCCAAGGAGTGTGACGTCTAAAGCCGGCAGCCCGAGTCTCATTACCTGCTCCGGGTGCTTCCTTTAGTCTCTGAGTTCTCATGAGAACGCTCTGCCACAGGCAGACCTCAACTGTCCCCACCTCCTCACTGTCCTGTCACCCAGGTGGCCTGAGCAGATGGTATGTACAGGCCACCAGCTCCACCCTATCCCCACCCCCAGGAATCTCCAGAATTCCTACTATGGTCACAAGTTGTCAGCATCGCAAAGTCCAGAGATGGTAGACCTGAGGACCCGCAGAGGTCACTGAGCCCAACCCCCTCACTGTTCAGACAGGGAAACAGGCCCCAAGAGGGGAAGGAGGTGACCCAGGAGGCTCCGCCAGGTGGTAGCAAGGCCTTCCCACCGTGGTTCTTGAGGGCAGGGACAGGGGCGGGATGAGGGCAGAGTTCAGAACTGGGACAAGACTTAGGGCAGGGCCTGAGCCTCAGTGGGTGTCCCTGAGCTCGGCCTCCCAGGGCTGGGCTGGCCTCTCAGGGAGACCCCTACTTTTGCTTCCAGGTCTGCTCTTTCTTGGCCCAGCACCTCCACACATCTCTACATCTGGACAGACTCAGATCTGGTTGCCCTACCTTGCGCCGCCACCCACCCCGCCCCAGATCTTCCCCAAGGGCTTTCCAACTGGGCAAGTCGATGGCCTGCATCCCACCCCAGGCCCTAGGCCATGATTTGTGGGGAGCTGGGCTCAGGCCAGCCCTGGGGAGACATTCCCGGTACAGATATGCCAAGACTTTCACCCGCAGCAGCTGGGCACCGGGCTTGTCCTACCAGTGCAGAGTCGGGCCCACTTACCCCCCTCCAGCCTCCATGTTCTCCCCCGCCTCCTCTGTCCTTTCTTCCAGACACTGGGCCTAGCTGAGGCTTTCATGGGAAGAAGCCCTGAAGCCTGAGGAGCTCCATACCTGTATTTTAAAAATTGCAACCCCAGGCCATTTCCTCCCGCAAGCCTTTCTGGATTATGCCAGGCTGGCTGGAACCTGCCCCTCTGCAGGCCTCAGGCCTGTGGCAGCCACTCTGGGACCCCCCGTGGAGCTCACGATAACTCTCTCTTAACAACTTCTTGGAATCTTTCTATCAGACCCCTCCACTCACCTGCCTCCAGATGCACGCCCCTCACCCTCCTTCCCCCACCCAGAGCTGCCCCTCATACATGCTACCCTGAGAGGATCCAGGGGGGGTCCCAGCCTGGAGATCCAGCCCTGCCGTGGCGAGACAAAGGGGTGGGTTACTCACCCGAGGGTCCTGCTTGGCTGATGGGGATTTGGGGTCTGTGGCAGGTGCGGCCTAAGGGGCTGTTGTTCCTCTCGTTGTTTGGGGCTGGTCTTGCTCTGCCGGCTCCGTCAGATGCCTTCTCGCTGCCCTGGCTCCAGGTCTCTGTCCCCTGCCAGCCCCAGCAGCTGCCTTTATCTGGCTGGTTAGGGGGTGGGCCAAGGTGGGGGCGGGTGGGGGGAGGCTCAGTTCAGAGTATGAAGTGGTTCCGTTATTTTTAGGGCTTGTGGAAGTTAACTGGTCTGTCCTGGGAATCAGTTACATGTCCTTTCTGTTGGGGAGGGGAAGAGGAGTGGGGAGGGGAGAGCTTCATTCATCCCGGTCTGATCTGAGGATTGGGGTCAGTGACTCAGCCATGGTGTATGGTGCCGGTATCCCACACTGTTTTGAAGGCATGAATAAGGAGGGGCATCTGACACCTGAGTGGCCCAGCTCCCACCTCCGTACTCCAGACCAGCCTCTGACTATTCCTGACATGTGCTGTGTGTCCACCTTGCCAGGAGACTGGAGGCCCCCTGAGGGCAGGCCTGGGGCCCTCCTCCTCAGTTCCTGGCCTGGAAACCCCTGAGAGTAAGGCCCAGCACTCCTTCTCCCCGACTCCCTCTGCACTAAAGATTTCCCCTCTCTCTTCTGTCCCTCCACAGCACAGGTATGTTTGGCCCTGAGCACACGCAGCTGGATCTGGGGGAAAGACGTCTGTGTTTCCAGGCCTCAGTTCTTCACTGGGTCCCTGATTTATCAGGGAATTCCACAGCGTGGTTCTGTGGTGTTCACAGCAGATTATCTGGGTCCTTGTTTATTTTCAGGCTCTTGCCTCTGACTCAGGGCCCAGGCTTTCTGGGAAGGGAGGGGAGGGGAGGGGAGGGGCGGCACACGGGGAGCTGACTCTGGGGTTATTTCTGACCCTGGAGTCATCAGCTTCCCAGTCACAGAAGGATTGGGGGGTGGGTCATGCCCGCCCCCTCCTTTTTGCCCAGAGTCCAAGGGGCTTAGTAGGCTCAAGAGATCTTGGCATTTTGGCGTGGAAGGGCGGTGTGGTAAGGAGTGTCAGGGGACCACGCAGAGCACACGCGAAGGAGGCATTTTGCCCGGGGTCCGTGTTGCAGGCCCTGCAGGTGCGTTCTGTTACCTGGCAGAACAGGATCTTCTGACATCCGGCATGCCCTCTGGTGCCAGGGAGTGACACCAGGCACTGCTCACTCTTTCCATTGAGTCAATGTCAGGCAGGCAGTGTTGGCCTGGGGGAGGGGAGAGGGGCATCTAGAAGCCCCCATCCCTGGCCTCTTCCCTCTTGCTGCTTTCCCTGCCCCTCCTCTTACTCCGTGGACTCCTGGCTCTCCCTGGAAAGACAGGGAGACGTGCGTCCTCTCAGGCCAAGGAAAGAGGAGCCTCAGTGCGCCTTCTAGAGTGGTTTTGAGACTTGAATGAATTCACGTATGAGAAGGTTTTGTGAGAGCGCTTAGCACATGGCATGTGCTATGGAAGGGCCTGCTGTTACTACATAAGGCGTAAGAAAAGCGCCTAGAGGGAACCCACTTTTGTACTCACCACAAGTGTGATAACTCATGGTAGAAATTTCTTAGGTCTCAATATTAAGAAAGGCTTTTTATGACCACCTGATTTTTTTGTTTGTTTTCTGTTTTTTTAAAATTTATTTTTAGTTTTGGCTGCATTGGGTCTTTGTTGCTGCTCGCAGGCTTTCTCTAGTTGTGTCAAGCGGGGGCTACTCTCTGTTGTGGTGCACGGGCTTCTCATTGCAGTGGCTTCTCTTGTTGCGGAGCACGGGCTCTAGGCACACAGCCTTCAGTAGTTGTAGCACGTGGGCTCAGTAGTTGTGGCTCGCGGGCTCTAGAGTGCAGGCTCAGTAGTTGTGGCGCACGGGCTTGGTTGCTCCACAGCATGTGGGATCTTCCTGGACCAGGGCTCGAACCCGTGTCCCCTGCATTGGCAGGCGGATTCTTAACCACTGCGCCACCAGGGAAGTCCCAGTGTTTCCCTCTTTGCCTTGGCTCTGAGGAAGCTCAGAGCTAAATTTTTAGTCTTCTAGCAAGTAGACTTTGTGGGCTGTATCCTGTGTAATGAGGGTAAACAACTGTCCTTGTTGCCTGTCTGAGGGGTTTCCCAGAACAAGGAACTTTCAGTTTTAAAACTGGGAAAGTTCAAAGAAAACCAGGATGAGCTGATCACCCTATGTGTAATGATCTAACAGTATCACATCATCAGGGTGTCAGTGACAAGGCCATTAAGGCAATGAACCAGGCATTATTTATCAGAATATCTTCGGTGGAGATGCTGTGAATTTATCTTTTTAAGCCCCCTCAAATCATTTGGGGAATGAGGCTGGGAATAATTACACTGAGGTTGAATGGCTGTGCTTATTAATTGATCTCTGTCAAAAGGCAGAGGGGCCCTGGGGGAGGGGGTAGGAGGGAAGGGTGTTGTTTTCCAGTGATTACAGCCCCCCTTCTGGAGCTTACTGCTTTCCAGTCTTGAGGGCACATTCCTCTGTCAGTCCATTCCTCTAAGTGAGTGGGGCTCTGCTAAAGTTGGGGATTAGTCAGAAGTTCATGCCTGTCTCCCAGGAGAACTGGTACTCAGGCAGAGCTCAGAGTGAGCAGCTGGCAGTAGACTCACCAGAAGTTTCAGGAGAGTCAGAATGCAGGAATGGTTAAGAGCCAGACTGCCTAAATTTGAATCCTATCTGTGATACTTACTAGCTGTGTGACCTTGGCAAGTTACTTACCCTCTCTGTTCCTCAGTTACCTCACCTATAAAATGGGCATAATAATAGTGTATACCTCAGAAGGTTGCTGTGAGGAATACACACTTATTACACACACACACACACACACACACACCACATTTGTGCCCAGCATATATAAGCTAAATTAATGAGTAAGCTCCATATATCTTCCCCTGGATCCTCGCCACCCCCAGCTTTCCCAGGTCCCAGATCCCAGTGTGTCCTTTTGGTCCAAAGACGAGTGCCCTTCAAAGCACTGGCTGGCAGTCCTGGCTTCCCTCCAGCTGGGAAGCAGACACGGTGTCAAGGCACAGCTCTGGGCAGGCCAGGCTGGGTCCTTTCCAGGGCTGCAGGAGACAGGTCGGCTCAGCCTCTTGACAAAATCATCTGAACCTAGAGAAGGCACTTCCTGCTCTGCTTGGGGGTCAGCTCAAAGCTGGACAGATTTGAGGGCACAGTCTCTACCCTCCTCGCATAGGAATGTCATGGCTGTGGCATGAGGGGCAGCGAGGTGTGGTTTCTGAGTGTGAGATCTGGTGTCAGACTGCTGGTATCAAATCACCAGCCTGTCTCTTCCTATTTATACGACCTCTGAGAGTCTTCCAGCTGTCTGTGTTCTAGTGTCTTCGTTTGGGATCTTCCAGTAGCAGAGCCTGATAGGAGCATTTGGGTGCAAGTGATTTCACTGGGAGGGGAGGAAGGTGGTGAGGGAGTAAAGAAGCGAGGAGGGGAAGGAAAGCAGATTACTTCTGTGGACAGCTGAGACTGGATACCACTGGGGACCCTCTGGGAGCTGGTGTAGAACACGCCTCACCCAGGGTGAGGAAGCTGGGGTATTTATCCACCCTTCCTCACCCCACTGGTTGAGGGCTGGTCCCAGAAGCGCTAGCTGCCCTGGACTTCCGGTCTGCCCCTCAGGCAGAGAGATGCACATGTTTGAGGTTAGGACTCTGTGAGCCTGTACAGGGACTGCGCACTGAAGCTGCAGGTGACCCCTGGGAGATGTGAGGGATCCGGGGGCACTAGCAGCGTCTGCTACATTAACTTCTCCCACCTGTGAGATAATAATGTGCCTATGTCATGCAGTTGCTTTGAAGATTTAGGCCAGTGCTGCCCAGTAGAAAAACA
The DNA here is from genome assembly GCF_005190385.1 of Monodon monoceros. NCBI lineage: Eukaryota > Metazoa > Chordata > Mammalia > Artiodactyla > Monodontidae > Monodon > Monodon monoceros. Next base: position 59,967,864 of record NW_021703780.1, on the reverse strand, counting down.
ATGCAAGCCACATAAGGCATTTAAAAATTTCTAGTAGCCACATTGTAAAAAGAAAAAAGAAAAAAGTGACATTAATTTTAATATTATATTTTATCTGACTCAGATTTCCAAAACATTATCATATGTACATGTATCAATAAAAATTATTAATGAGATATTTTTACATTCTTTATTTTGAATTGAACCTTCCAAATCCAGTGTATATTTTTTTCCTTTGAAATAGACTTTGGTTTTTTTTGGAGCAGTTTTTAGGTTTGCAGCGAAATTGAGCGCAAAGTACAGAGTTCTCATAGATCCCCCTGCCCCCACACAGTGCACAGCCTCCTTCACTATCAACATCCCCACCAGATGGTACATTTGTTACCATCGATGAACCTACATTGACACATCATTGTCACTCAAAGTCCATAGTTTACATTAGAGTTCATTTTTGGTGTTGTACATTCTGTGGGTTTGGACAAATGTATAATGACATGTATCCATCATTATGGAATCATTCAGCGTGGTTTCACTGCCCCAAAAGTCCTCTGTGCTCTGCCTATTCATCCCTCCCTCCCCTCTAACCCCTGGCAACCACTGATCTTTTTGATGTTTCCATAGTTTTGTCTTTCAAAAAATGTCATATAGTTAGAATCGTATAGTACATAGCCTTTTTGGATTAACTTCTTTCACTTAGTAGTATGCATTTAAGGTTCTTTCATGACTTTTCAGGGCTTAATAATATTCCATTGGTTGGATGTACCACAGTTTATTGATTTACCTACTGAAGGATGTCTTGGTTGCTTCCAAGTTTTGACAATTATGAATAAATTTGCAGTAAACATCTGTGTGTAGGTTTTTGTGTAGACATCCGTTTTCGACTCCTTTGGGTAAATACCAAGGAGTATGCTTGGTGGATGGAATGATAAGAGTATGTTTAGTTTTGTAAGATACAGCCAAACTGTCTTCCAAAGTGGCTGTACCAGTTTTGCCTTCCCACCAGCAATGAATGAGAGTTCGTGTTGCTCCACATCCTTGCCAACATTTGGTGTTGTCAATGTTCTGGACTTTGGCCATTTCTATAGGCATGTAGGGATATCTCATTGGTTTAATTTGCATTTTCCTGATGATATATGATGTGGAGCATCTTTTCATATGCTTATTTGCCATCTGTGTATCTTCTTTGATGAGATGTCTGTCAAGGTCTTTGACTCATTTTTAAAATTGGGTTGTTTGTTTTCTTATTGTTGAGTTTTAAGAGTTCTTTGTATATTTTGGATAACAGTCCTTTATCTGATATGCCTTTTGCAAATATATTCTCCCAGTCTGTGCCTCATCTTCTGATTCTTTTGACATTGTCTTTCATACAGCAGAACTTTTTAATTTGAATTCTGTCACCAACCTGAATGAGCTTGGAACAGAAGTTTGATTTCCAGATGAGGACTAGTTTCAGCCTTAGGATTCCCTGAGCAGAGAAGCCAGCCCTGCTGTGCCAGACTTCTGACCTACAAAACTAGGCTAACAAATGGGTATTGTTTAAGCCACTGAGTTTGTGGTATTTTGCCACACAGCTACAGAAAACTAATAGAGAATGGAAACTGGAGCAGTTGAGGGAGGGAGGGCAGGAGACCATGTCTGTCCACTTGTAACATAGCCCAGCCAGCTCAGAGCTTGGCCCAAGCATTCTCTACTGAGTGGCTGGCTAGGGGATTCTAGGCAGCAGTGCTTAGTACCCCCAGGTCACAACCAGAGAGCTTCAGAGCATCCCCAAATCAAGAAATCCTGGTTAGGGAAGAAGTCAGAGCAGGAAGAGCCCAGAGTCTTTCCTTCCTCGCATTTTACACTTGGGGAAACTGAGGCTTGCAGCAGAGCCTGGATGCTTTGGAGTGAAAGGAGCAGGTTTCAGACCGTCCTCCTTTGGTTCCTCATCTCCACCACTTCCCAGCTCTACAACCTTGGGCAAGTTATGTTAGTGCTCTGAGCCTCAGGTTCCGTGTCTGTACAGTGGGTATGAGATGCTTTAGATATAGGCAGATGAAAGAAAGGTATTCCAGGCAGAGGGAAGAGAATGGGCAGAGGCACAGAGGTGTGCATGGTGTGACTTGAGGGCAGGGTGGATGGGCAGAGGGTGGAGGTTGGTCTTGGGTGGCAGGCAGGGCTAATCTATGGATGCCAGGCAAGGAGTTTAGGCCCCATCCTGAAGTGTTTTAACCAGGGGCAATTTGGGTCACAGGAGGCTGGTGATGAGGGCCTGTCATAGTGGCCCAGGTTCTGAATGATGAAGATGTTAATGGTGGCAGAGAGGAGGGGAGGAGGGGCTGGTCCGAGGGATGCCGAGGGCGTAGACTAGACAAGACCTAAAAGAGCTAAAAGATGCCCGAGTGCCTGGTGCTTGGTTTGAGGGAGCAGACTGACAACTATTCAGTGGACTCGGCCGTGAGGGGAAGGAGCACTCAGGGGTGGTCCCCAGCCTTCTGTCTTGGGGAAGTGAGTGGGTGGGGGTGCCATTCCCTAGGCTGGGTGATGGGCGTGAGGGGAAGGGCAGGGAGGTTGGCAGAGAGGGGAGACCACAGCTTGACTTCGGACAAGATGGGCGTGAGGTGCAGGGTCTCCAGGCAGAGCCCGTCTTCAGGGGCTGGATGAACGGATCTGGAGGTGGGAGAGAAGACTGGGCTGGTGACAGAGACCTGGTGGGCCACTTGTGTGCAGGCGGGAATCGAGGCTTTGAGGGAGGTGGTCTCCCAGGAGTCTGTGAGGAGAAGTGGGCTCAGGACAGCCCTGGGGAAGGTGGACTGTAGAGAGGTAGCAGAGGAGAAGCAGCAGCCAGGGAGGCAGGGGAAAATCCGGGGAGGAGTTAGTTAATGGAAGATGCTGAGGGAAGGACGTACTTAGAGGAGGGAAGAGATTGACAGTGTACAGTGCTGTACAGAGTGAGATATGGAGGGGAAGGGGTTGCTGGATTCCACGAGGGTGCCCTTGAAGACTTTGGCCAGAACAGCCACAGTGCAGTGGAGGAAGCCACACCAGGCTGCAGAGGGTTGAGTGGGGCTCGGGGTGAGCATGTGGAGATCAGGGAGAGAGAATTCTGGTAAATAACTCCTCTGGTCTTCACGGTTCTTACTGGTCAAATGGGAATCAACATAGGAGTCAGGGTTGTTGTTAAAACCCAAACCAATCAGCCATCAGGAAAGCGCCCTGTAAACTGAGAAAAGTGATGGCAAGAGATGGGTGCATCCTTCCAAAGGCAGATGGGGAAATGGAATGTTGGAAATGGCTGGCAAGGTCCCCAGTGACCAGAAGGTGGCAGCACCTCATCAAGTGACACTTCATCTCAGAAGTCCAGGCACTGCATTTCGTCATTTCGTTTATTTATTCTATAAGAATTTTTTGCACAGCTACTATGTACTGGGCTCTGAGTTATGCGCTGGAGAATTTATCTACCTATCTAACTACCTATCTGTCTAGAGCTCCTCACAGAGCCTGCATTTTTGTTAAAGAGGCAGATTACACAAATAAGTGAATTATTCTCATAACTGTCAATCAACCCTCTTTATCAACAAAGCTTTTATCTTCTCCAAGTTGCAGGAGAAACTTTCTAGAATGTGTGACATATGTTCCTTCCTCTTTGAACAAAAGGTACTAACAAAACTTGAGTTCATTTACTGGGTCCACCACTCTGATGTGTTTGCTTATTCATGGGACAGATTGGATGTATTTTCCAAAGATGGCTAGTCCAGTATCTCCCATCCTATATGAATTCCTTATACTGCGAATGTGACATTCCTCCAGTTTGAGAGAAAGCAGTCTCTGTGCCATCCCCTAGAATCCAGGTGAGTAGAAAGGATACTTTATGACTTCTGAGGTTGGGTCATTAGAGACAGTCCAGCTTCCACCTTTATCTCTTCTCCTGCCCTACTCCTGAACTTAAGAATCTGGAAGGGTCAGAACACTTGAAGGGCAAACTGGGCAGCAGGGGAGGTGAGCTGGTGGGGCCCCAGCAGGCTGCCCTGGTTCAGCTTGGAAACTCAGTGGGGAAGGGAGGTGTGGCTGGCTTCCTCACTATTCCCTCTCCCTATTCTCAGCCCTCTTTACCCTTCACCGGTTCACGATGTCACTCCAGCCTCATTTAGGGTGACGGGAGGAGAGGGAGGAGAGATACAGGTGCAGAAAAAGTGTGGTGGTGCCTTCTGGGGGGCAGTCAGATGCCCAGATGCTGGCTCTTCCTCTCGTGGGCTGCTCAGCATTGGAGACACCACCTGAGGGTGCACCATCCCCTGATCAGGGTGACACAACCTCAGGTCGACTCTGTGACCTGTCTCTATCTGCCCTGCCGGTGGGGCTCACAGCAGACCTTAGTGGCCCGCTTCACACTTGCACCCCAGTCAGCTCCAGGGGATTCAGGCCATGCTCCCTTGAAGCCCCCCTATCAGACTTGAGGCGGAAGGAAGAACAGCCCTTTCCTTCAAGAAACCCTCTTGGGAGTTCCCTGGCGGTCCAATGGTTAGGACTCCGTACTTCCACTGCAGGGGGCACGAGTTCAATCCCTGGCTGGGGAACTAAGATCCCACATGGTTTTGCACCTGTAGGGATTCAAAATTCAGCTCAGCGGCATGAGGATTCTTTTAAAATAATCTTTTATTTTATTTTAATTATTTATTTATTTTATTTATATATTTTAATATTTATTTATATTATCTATAATTTTTTTATTGGGGTATAATTGCTTTACAATGGTGTGTTAGTTTCTGCATTATAACAAAGTGAATCAGCTATACATATACATATATCCCCATATCTCTTCCCTCTTATGTCTCCCTCCCTCCCACCCTCCCTATCCCACCCCTCTAGGTGGTCACAAAGCACGGAGCTGATCTCCCTGTGCTATGCGGCTGCTTCCCACTAGCTATCTGTTTTACATTTGGTAGTGTGTATATGTCCATGCCACTCTCTCACTTCGTCCCAGCTTACCCTTCCCCCTCCCCGTGTCCTCAAGTCCATTCTCTAGTAGGTCTGAGTCTTTATTCCCGTCCTGCCCCTAGGTTCTTCATAACCATTTTCTTTTAAAATTTCCATATATATGTGTTAGCATACGGTATTTGTTTTTCTCTTTCTGACTTACTTCATTCTGTATGACAGACTCTAGTTCCATCCACCTCACTACAAATAACTCAATTTCGTTTCTTTTTATGGCTGAGTAATATTCCATTGTATATATGAGCCACATCTTTATCCATTCATCTGTCGATGGACACTTAGGTTGCTTCCATGTCCTGGCGATTGTAAATAGTGTTGCAATGTACATTGTGGTACATGTCTCTCTTTTTTTTTTTTTTTGTGGTACGCGGGCCTCTCACGAACCTGTGTCCCCTGCATTGGCAGGCGGACTCTCAACCACTGCGCCACCAGGGAAGCCCACGTCTCTTTTTGAATTATGGTTTTCTCAGGGTATATGCCCAGTAGTGGGGTTGCTGGGTCGTATGGTAGTTCTATTTTTAGTTTTTTGAGGAACCTCCATACTGTTCTCCATAGTGGCTGTATCAATTTATATTCCCACCAACAGTGCAAGAGGGTTACCTTTTCTCCACACCCTCTCCAGCATTTATTGTTGGTAGATTTTTTGATGATGGCCATTCTGACTGGTGTGAGGTGATACCTCATTGTAGTTTTGATTTGCATTTCTCTAATGATTAGTGATGTTGAGCATCCTTTCATGTGTTTGTTGGGAATCTGTATTTGGAGAAATGTCTAGTTAGGTCTTCTGCCCATTTTTGGATTGGGTTGTTTGTTTTTTTGATATTGAGCTGCATGAGCTGCTTGTATATTTTGGAGATTAATCCTTTGTTAGTTGCTGAGCTAAAAACATCTGAACAAACAGCAGTCACAGAAAAAAACCTGATCTCAACTTCTTTTGTAGATTTAAGCAGGACCTCCTGGAAAATACAGTTGGTATAAATCCTCTCTGGCAAGTTTACAGCCAGAAGGGAGACTAACCACTATCACAGGGATGAGTAATTGCTTAAACAAACTGTATCTGAAACTGTCCTACCTTCCATTTATTCTTCCACAGAAGACCTTTCTCCCTCCTTTCTAGTCGTTAAGTGGGTTTATAAACCTTTATCTTTGGATGTCCAGGGAGCCAATTCATCTGAAGCCTCTCTGGTAAATAAACTTGGTCTTCTCTCCTGTTAATCTGTCTTTTGTTAGTTAATTCACAGGCCCCCCACCACTGAACCTAAGCTGGTAGAGGGGAATTTTTTCCTCCCAACACATTCTTCTTTGACAAGAGTATGGGTGACTGTGTAAGATTTTCTATCTTGTCCTGGAGTGTGTCCTCTTGCTCTGCCAATGTCACTGTATAGCAAAGTGTTCACTCCTTCTCTCCCTCCCTCTCTCCCATGCGTGTTAATTGGACTAGAAGAAGGGATGGGGAAAAAAAGAACATATAAGAGAGGATACCACTAAATTTATTACTTATTTATAGAAATAATTGTACCTCCAGTTTAGTCACCGACAGTGAAGGGCTCATGTGCGCTCGGGAGCAACTGCACAAAAGGAATACTTTCTTGGTTCCAAAGCAATAATGGCTAGGAAAGTGGGTGAATGACACTTGTTTTCATTCAGTCTGGTCTAATTGTATTTGAGTGGAATGTAAAATGTTACCGGGCGGCTGATTACATAGTGACTGGACCAAAAAAAAAAAAAAAAATCAACATCTTCTGTGTTAGTCAGCTGGGCTGCCATAATGGAATACCATGGACTAGGTGGCTTAAACAACAGGAATTGATTTCTCACGGTTCTGGAGGCTGAAAGTCCAAGATCAAGGCATCTGCTGATTTGGTTCTTTGGTGAAAGCCACCTCCTAGGTTGCAAATGTCCACCTTCTCCCTGTGTCCTCACATGGTGCGGGGGAGAGAGAGAAAGAGAGCTCTGGTCTCCCTACCTCTTCTTATAGGGACCCTAATCCTATCAATGGGGTTCCATCCTCATGACCTCATCTAAACTGAAACACCTCCAAATACCATCACATTGGGGTTAGGTCTTCAACATACGAATTTGGGGAGACACAAACCTTAGGCTATAACAACTTCTCTACAAAGAAATACTAACCAGTCAAAAAGTATTATAATGAATCCAGTGCAAAATGTTTGTGTTGATATGTGTCATTTTTGTTTTTCTTCCTGTTGTCTTTTGTTGGATCTTGTTAGATGTCAAACCCACCTTCTCATTCTCAGGTGCTCCTGCTCCCACCTGAGACTTACATGTTGAGTACTCTGACAGGAGAATCAGGTGTAGAAAAAATTCCGTGTTTTATTAGATAACTATGCACCATCTGCAACATACCTTTCTGGGTCTTCAGGTTCTAGCCCTGTTCATTTTTGTCCCCTTTTGCAATTCATCTCAACATTCCTTTACCATATAAATTTGTGCTGTTTTGAGCTTTCCTTAGAATCGGTTATAACATCTGCCTGGTTTTCTCAGATCATATGAGTAAAATAAATTCCTCAACATGCGTTCATTTTTACTTCTGTAATGAGAGTCATGGTTTTACCTTCTGAAAAGTATCTTTTAACACAGGGAAGCCTCTGGGGGGAGAGGTGGAAGGACTTAGCTTCTAAAGAAGAACTGCCTGAATCTCTGAGCCTCTGTCTTCCTGATCTCAGGTCATGGCCACCCATCCTTCTAGATGCTCCAGCCTCCAAACATTGAGGTCATTCTTTTTTATTTTTATTTCTTTTATTGAAGTATAGTTGATTTACAATGTTATGCCAATCTCTGCTGTACAGCAAAGTGACTCAGTTATACACATACAGACATTCTTTTTTTTATATTCTTTTCCATTATGGTTTATCACAGGATATTGAATATAGTTCCCTGTGCTATACAGTAGGACCTTGTTGTTTATCCATCCTATATGTAATAGTTTACATCTGCTAATCCCACACTCCCAGTCCTTCCCTCCCCCTTGGCAACCACAAGTCTGTTCTCTATGTCTGTGAGTCTGTTTCTGTTTTGTAGATAGGTTCATTTGTGCCATATTTTAGATTCTGCATGTAAGTGATATGTGGTATTTGTCTTTCTCTTTCTGTCTTACTTCACTTAGTATGATAATCTCTAGTTGCATCCATGTTGCTGCAAATGGCATTATTTCGTTCTTTTTTATGGCTGAGTAGTATTCATTGTATATAGGTACCACATCTTTTACTTGTTTTTTTTTTTTTTGGTTGCGTTGGGTCTTTGTTGCTGTGCACGGGCTTTCTCTAGTTGCAGCGAGCGAGGACTACTCTTCTTTGCAGTGCGCGGGCTTCTCATTGTGGTGGCTTCTCATTGCAGAGCACAGGCTCTAGGTGCACGGGCTTCAGTAGTTGCAGCACATGGACTCAGTAGTTGTGGCGCACAGGCTCTAGAGCACAGGTTCAGTAGTTGTGGCGCACGGGCTTAGTTGCTCCATGGCATGTGGGATCTTCCTGGACCAGGTATCAAACCCGTGTCCCCGGCATTGGCAGGCGGATTCTTAACCACTGCGCCACCACGGAAGTCCATGTACCACATCTTCTTTATCCATTCATCTGTCGATGGACATTTAGGTTGCTTCCATGACTTGGCTATTGTGAGTAGTGCTGCTATGAACATAGGGGTGCATGTATCTTTTTGAATTAGAGTTTTGCCTGGGTATATGCCCAGGACTGGGACTGCTAGATCATATGGTAATTCTATTTTTAGTTTTCTGAGGAACCTCTATACTGTTTTCTATAGTGGCTGCACCAACTTACATTCCCACCAACAGTGTAGGAGGGTTCTGTTTTCTCTACCCCCTCTCCAGCATTTGTTATTTGTAGACTATTTAATGATGGCCATTCTGATTGGTGTGAGGTGGTATCTCATTGTAGTCTTGATTTGTATTTCTCTAATAATTAGTGATGTTGAGCATCTTTTCATGTGCCTACTGGCCATCTGTATGTCTTCTTTGGAAGACATATTTAGGTCTGCCCATTTTTCAATTGGGTTTTTGTTTTTTTGTTGTTGAGGTGTATGACCTATTTGTATATTTTGGAGATTAAGCCCTTGTCTGTTGTATCATTTGCTAATATTTTCTCCCATTCCGTAGGTTGTCTTTTCGTTTTTTTTTTTATGGTTTCCTTTGCTGTGCAAATGCTTGTAAGTTTGATTAGGTCCCATTTGTTTATTTTTGTTTTTATTTCTATCGCCTTGGGAGACTGTTAAGGTCATTCTTGACTCTTCTCTTTCTAGCACCCCTGCATCCTACCCTGTGGTAGGCTTAACAATGGCCCTCTGAAGACATCCACATCCTAATCCCTGGAACTTGTGAACATGTTACCTTACACGGCAAAAGAGACTTTGCCGATGTGATTGCAGTAAGGATTCTGAGATGGGGAGATTATCCTGGATTATTGAAGTGGTCACAATGTAATCACAAGGAAGATAGGAAGGTCAAAGTCAGAGAAAGGAGATGTGAGGATGGAAGCAGAAGTTGGAGTGATGTGCTTTGAAGATGAAGGAAAGGGCCACAAGCCAGGGAATCCAGGCAGCCCCTAGGAGATGGAAAAGGCAAGGGAACAGAATCTCCCCCCAGCGCCTCCAGAAAGAAGCGGCCCTGACAGCATCTTGATTTTAGCCCCCAAAGACTCTTTTCAGACTTCCAACCTTCAGAACTGTGAGAGAACAAATCTGAGTTGTTTTAAGCCATTACGTTTGTGGTGATTTGTTATACTAGCAATAGGAAACTAATGCAAACACCATAGCAAATTATGTTGCTTTTATCTTCAAAATGCAGCCAAGATCTGAACACTTCCCAGTTGTGCCACTGGTATCCTGGGCCAAGCCAGCTCCATGCCTTGCCTGGGTTGAAGCAAAGGCCTGCTTACTGTTTTCCCTGTCTACACTGGCCCTCCAGCCTTTTCTGCCCTCTGGATACAGGATATGAGATTTCTATATGCTGACCCCTGGCGTTCACCCTTGGCATTGTCTTTCTCTGATGCTTCAATGGCTCCAGCAGCAGCCTTCATTTCCGCTGCCCCTGTAATAACTATATGCACCCTCTAAAGTCCTGATACATTGCACCCATCAGCGCATCCTCTTCCTCCACATATCATCCCAGTTCACCACCACTTACAGTTTTAACATTTGCACTGCCACAGCTTGCCAGGGGCTATGCATCCTTAACTTACAACCAGCAATGGGGTTCTCGCTGCCATTCAGCTGATAGATAATCAACTCCAAAATCCCATGTCCAGAGTCTGCTTTCTCAGACCGCTCCTGGTATCAGCTGTTGTAGGTCAGGTTCCCTAGGACTCAGGCTCTAAGATGCAGATTTTCATGCCAGAAGTTTTGGGGGGAGTGCTTAGGGGATCAGTACCGGTGGGAGAGGGACGGGAGGAGATGCACTCCTGTGAGGAGTGGAGCTGACACTTGAATTGCAGTGCAGTTGCAACAAAGGTTGCAGGCACAACAAGGATCACAGAGGCCAATCCTATGAGGAGCTCTGGAGCTGGGGTAGCTTTTCTGAGTTGTCTACATTTTCTGGCCACTGATTACCTTCGGCATTAACCATGCTCCCAGGCTCACTGTGCTGTCACTTTAGCCTTCTTTCTATTCATTCGCCCAACAAATATCTATTGAATATTTACTATGGACTAAACAATGTTCTAGATCAGGAGTGCATAAACTGTGGCCCACAGGCCAAGTTATGCAGCTGCTTGTTTTTATAAATGCAGTTTTATTGGAACACAGCCACATGTGTTTGTTTAAATATTGTCTATGGCTACCTTTGTGCTATCATGGCAGAGCTGAACAGAGACCATATAGCCCACAAAGCCTAAAATATTTACTTTTTGATGCTCTACAGAAAACGTTTGCTGACATCTCTTCTAGATCTGTGTTGATGTATAAACATACATATGTGTATATATATATAAAAATAGTAAATTTTACTTATATATGTACATAAAGTGAGATTCAGATTGGAGCCACATATGTAATTTAAAATTTTCTAGTAGCCACATTAAATAAGCTTACAAAATAGAAAAAGGTGAAATAAATTTCAATAATATATTTTATGTAACCCAATATGTCCCCAGTATATTTCAACTTATAACCAATATAATAAAGTATCAGTGGAATTTTTTAAATCCTTTTTTTTATACGATGCCTTTAAAATTCAGTGTGTAGTTTACACTTAATTTGGGCTAGCTACTAGTCAGGTGCTCACTCACCATAAGTGGCTAGTTGGTTCAGTATTGGATGGTGCAGTTCTAGAAGCAGGTGACACAGTGAACACGCAGTGAATAAAGCAGACAAAATTCCCACCCCCGTGGAGCTTCCATTCCTAATGGAGAGGAAAGATGATAACCAATCAAGTAAAATGAATTTTATGCCTGATGGTGATAAGTGGTGATGTGGATTCTTGGGGCAGAAGTTGCATGTTTAAATTGGGAGGGTCACACTGAGAAGGTATGTGGTGAAGAATTAACTTCACCCAAAGGGGGAGTCTGGCCTTTTCCTCGTCTCCTGGTTGGTGTCTCTAGGCCCCTGTAGGAGTGTCTTTGTTTGCCTGAGGGCAGGGAGGGGGGGTTTGGCCACTGGACAGTCCAACAGTGTGATTTATGATGGGGACTTTGGGTCACACTTGAGTTCTGAGCTCCAGGTCAGCTGGAGACTAAAGCTATTAGCCGCCCTTTGAGAGGGGCTGGCGACTGCAGGTCAGCTACATGAGTAGCACGTGACGAAAACCCACTAAATACCCTGGACACACAAGGCTTGGGTGACCTTCCCTGGTTGACAATGCTCTGTGCATTGTCACATTTTGTGGCTGGGAGGAGGTCACGCATCATCCATGGCTCCACAGAGAGACAACGAGGAGTGTCTGTTTGGACCCCCGTGGGCCCTGCCCTGTGCTGTCCCCTTGGCTGATTTCATTTGTATCCCTTTCCTGTAATAAGCCTTAACCATGACTTTGTCAGCTTTCACTGAGTTCCGTGAGTCCTTTTAGCAAATCATCAAACCTGACGATGGTTAGGGGGAGACCCCTGAACTTGCAGTTGTTGTCAGAAGTGAGGGTGGTCTCTTTGGGGACTGTTCTCCCTAACTGTGCAGTTGGTCCTAAACGCTTTGTGGATGGTGACATCTGAGTAAAGACCTGAAGAAAGTGAGGGGACAGTGGGAGGCCAGGGACTGGAGCAGGGGGGCAACAAGGAGAGTGGAAGGAGATTCTTTCTCTACTCACTATTTTGATAAACCACTTTACATAGGTACCAAAATCTCCTGTTTTAAAAATACAGCATTGGGATTAAGGTTGAGGTTAAGATTTAGGTTAGGGTAGGGTATTGGGATTAGGGTAAATTGTAGTGCTTTGTTTTATTTAGTCTAGGATTAGAGTTGGGATACGATTAGGGTTTAGCCTTCAGTGTTAAGTATTCCCTGCTAGGACATTTACGGTTATAGTTAAGATTAGTGCTCCCATGGAGTGTAGCTCATGGAATTCGATATTGCCGGTTACGTTTAGTTCCTGGGGTGTGCATTTCTATGAATTCTACTAAACAGCCAGGATATACGCCCTCTTTTAATTTAATAATAGAAATCAGCTAAGTGTTTTAGAGATAGGATGAAGAAAATGTGTAACTTTAGAAATTATACCATATAATTCAGCCCAAAGAAAAATAAATTAAAATGAGGCAAGCTTCTATAATAAAGAGACATTTATGTATGGAGCAATGATGAACAATGAAACTGGTTATTTATAGTTAAGTCTAAATACTTCTGACAATATGAAAAAGGAAGAGGTTTGGTGTGAAAAATGAATAAGGAAGTAAGCATACCTATTCTTCCAATACTTCAGGCCATGTGGGAAAAGAAAGGGGAGAAGCTGTAGTGTTTAGAAGTTTGATGATCTGAGAGGTAAACAGTAAGCCCTTGTTTATACAAAAAGGGTTGTAAAACTAATAAATGCACAAAGTAAAGACATTCAAACCTAAGGAAAGGTGTGCAACTAGGAGTTATTAAAAGTAAGCCTTATGGGAGTTCCCTGGTGGCCTAATGGTTAGGATTCCAGGCTTTCACTGCCGTGGCCTGGGTTCAGTTCCTGGTCAGGGAACTGAGATCCCACAAGCCTCATGGCAGGGTGAAGAAAAAAAAAAAAAAAGGTAAGCCTCTGTCCAAGAACCTTCTCCATTTATTCCCTTATTTTGTTGGAATACATTCTAAGTATTGATACAATGAAGGGTGTGTTTATTCCACCCTCCTGCTGCATCGGTAATTGGCAGGGTCTGGAATTCTAGAACTTTGAAGGTTTGGTTTTTGTCTTCTAGCCCCCGGGGTTGCTGGTGACCTTCTGATACTCTTTCTTTTGCAGGTGACAACTTTGACTGCTGTTACCATTTATTTTTTCATACCAAATCCTCTTCATTCCTGGTTCTGAAACTTGACCAAGAGAAGTGTCTGCTTCTGGACCTTTTTCCATTTAGTCAAGTCAGCGCTGGAGGGTGCTTTCTGTCAGAAGAGTGTGTCTTCAGTCACCTATATTAATTAACCCAGCCCCTCATTTCAAGTATGAATGGGCAACAACTAGCCACCAGACGTTTCTGCAAAAGCAACAGCAAAATTAAGAAGGACCAAGATGAACAAACAGGAACAAAACAAAACAAAACACACCAGATATAATTCAGGGAACTGAAAGTGCTGACTGGCCTCCTCTAAATCCATGTGAATATTGAAACCCCAAGTGAGTGCTGGTCAGTAATCATCCTTCTTTTCTCTCTTCCACTCACGCCCTTCTTCCCCTAGATAATGATTTTATATCTTTACCTCTCTTTTTGGACCTCCAGTGTGGCCTCCCCCAACCTCACCCTCAGCTGATTACCTTGACTTCCCTGAGAATTAGAAGATTTAGATGAGAATTCTCATAAGTTCCCACCACTAGGTCTACTCAATTACCTGATCCGTTGCCCATGTACTCTATCTTCCTTCATATTATATATGGAGTAATTGTCCCTACTCTTAGCTAAACCCAGCTTCTTCCCCTAAACCCTAGATCCCATCCCCTCTCTCCACCTTAAGAAGTAGCTTCACCACTCTCTCCGCTCTCTCCTGCATCAGCCCCCCCCCCAACACTGTATCACTCCCAGCAGCATGCAAACACGCTCTTATTTTTCATATCTTAAAAAACAACAAACAGGGACTTCCCTGGTGGTCCAGTGGTTAAGACGCCATGCTTCCAATGCCGGGGGTGCAGGTTCAGTCCCTGGTCGGGGAACTAAGATCCCACATGCTGTGTGGCGTGGCCAAAAAAAAAAGTATTTGTCAAAACAACAACAACAAACAATCCTCTGCTTCTGCCTCTGGCTACTGCCTTTCTTCCTCGCTTTGCAGGTAAACTTGTTGAAAATCTTGTCTATACTTGTTGCCTCCGATTCGTCATCTCCCATTCTCTCTTTATCAAGATTTTGCCCCCATCATTCTACCGAAACAAATCTTGTCTCCAGGACTCAGTCCTTGAACCTCTTCTCTTTAATCTACCCTCTTCATGAGCTTCTTTTATCTTTTTAGAGGCCATGTACATACAATATACAATATCTACATCCCTAACTTCTCTCCTCTGATCTCGAGACTCGTGTATTTAAATGCTTATCTAGGGACTTCCCTGGCAGTCCAGTAGTTACGACTTCGCCTTCCAGTGCAGGGGGGTGCAGGTTCCATCCGTGGTTGGGGAGCTAAGATCCCACATGCCTCGGGGCCAAAAAATTGAAAACATAAAACGGAAGCAATATTGTAACAAATTCAATAAAGACTTTAAAAATGGTCCACATCAAAAAAAAAAGCCTTAAAAAAATGCCTATCTAACATCTTCTTTTGGATGTCAGATAGACACCTCATGTTTAGCAAGTCCAAAATTGAGCTCCTAATTCCCATCCCCCCTCTAAATGTCTCCTCTGGCAGTCCCCCTCCTCCCCCAGTAAATAATAATTCAGGTCTCCCCCCTAGTACTCCAAGGACATGAGAATCCTCTTTTCCTCACATGACACATCTCATACATTCTATTGATATATTATATACCCATTACATATCCAGAATATGACATCTGATAATCACCTCCTCCTAGCTCATGCTAAAATTATGTCACGCCTGCACCTTCTGGAATAATCTCCTAACTAGAATATCCAGTTTGCTTTGTACTTTCCCAGTTTTCGGTTTTCTGTTTTTGTGCTGAAAGTCCTGTCTCAGGAAATCCCCCAACCCTGGGGCAAACCAGGGTAGTTTTTCACTGTACTTCTACCTGGGCTGTTTCTTCCATGGCCTCCCTACAGTCTATTCTCAATGGATCTAGGGTGATCCTTTTGCAAGGCAAATTTTATCATGTCACTTCTCTGCTCAGAACCCTTCAGTGGCTCCCCATACCACTCAGAAAAGCTATTGCTTTCAGTGGCCTACAAGACTGCAGGGTCCATAGGCTTGTGGACAAAGATGGAGAGTTGATTTTGAGCAGGCTGATGTTGAAGCACCTAGGGAATGAGCAATTGGCAATGTCCAGCACTGAAAGAAGGATTGAGAGCATATTTTGTTGGTAAAACAAAAACAGATGGTTATGGAAAAGGTTACAAAAAAGAATTCTAGGAAATTACAAATACTAGTTAAATTGAAAAAAAATCAGTAGTAGGACTGAGAGATAAAATTGCAGAATCTCTCTCTGGGGATACAAATGATAATCAATAAATAAGTAAAATACATAAAATTTGCTTAGGTATTATTTAAAATACAAAATATAAAAAGTATATAAATTATATATTTGCAACATGATGCCCCAAACTCCCAAAATCTTCACTGTGTATCTTCCCAAACTAAGGACACTCTTCTACATAACTGGCATACAACCCTCCAAATCAGGAAATCAGAAATCAGCATTGGTATAACACTGACATCCAATCCAAAGATTCTGTTCAGATTTCACCAATTATCCCAACAAGGTCTCTTTCCTGTTTGGCCCAGGATCACACTTTGCACTTAATAATCACATCTCTTTAGTCTCTTTCAACCTGGAACAGATCCTTAGTCTCTTCCTGTCTTCACAACCTTAATAGTTTGAAGGAGTACAGGATTTTCATTCTGTAGGCTAAAGCTCAGCCTGGTTTCATCAGTGTTTCCTCAGGACGGGACTCAGACATGCATTCTTGGAAGGAATATACAGAAGTGATGCTGTCTTCTCCTCACTGCATCGCATCAGGAGGCTCGTGACGTTGACCAGTTCTACTGCTGGTAATATTAATCTCGATCACTTGGTCAGTTCAGTGTCTGCCTGGTTTCTCCACGTTAAGTCATTATTTCCCTTTTTGTAATTGATAAGTATTTTATGGGAAGATACTCTCAAACTATGCCAATATCCTACATTTCATTAAATCTCTATTCATTTGATTTATTAGACATTGGTGATTCTTGCCTAAATTAACTACCATTATAGTGGTTACCAAATGGCCATTTTCTGTTACCATCACTCCTGCTACGTTTATTAGTTGGCATTCTATTATAAGGAAGAGATGTCTTTTTTCCTTCATTTATTTATATCAGTGTAGGCCCATGGAATACTATTTTATTCAATGGACTTAATCCATTATTATCATTATTTATTTTTATATCAAATCATTCCAGATTTGGCTAGCAGGAGAGCCACATCAAAATTGGCTCCTGTGGGGGAGGAAGGGATAAATTGGGAATTTGGGATTAACAGATACACACTACTATATATAAAATAGATAAGCAACAAGAACCTACTGTATAGCACAGGGAACTATGTTCAATATCTTATAAAAATCTATAACGAAAAAGAACCTGAAAAAAATATATATATAACTGAATCACTTTGCTGTACACCTGAATCATTGTAAATCAACCATACTTCCCCCCAAAATTTTAAAAAAACACAATTGGCCCCTTGAATTTCAGCTATGTCCCCATAATTTTTTGAGCAATTCTTTACTTTCTGGCACAAGAAAATGTTCCAGGCTTATCTTGTAATTTCCCTGCCTCAGCCTTGCAATTCGCTATTTCTCCAAGGAGTTCTGGAGTGGAGAATGATATTTGGAAACTAAAATCTGGGTATTTGGTTGCTTATTGCTTCTGGGGTTCATCAGTTGTAGGCCTTCTCATGTACAGAGGTGGATCATATACGCATGTAAACGTGTGCATGTGTGTGTGTATTTGTGTGTGTACCCTACGTACTACTATAACTATTTCTATATCTATCTATTTATGTTTTAAAGGCCCATGAATTTGCACTGGTACCTCTAATTCCATCAATATGTCAGGGTTATTTTTAGCCTTTCCCCTTTCCTTCTATGTAACTTCCTTCTCTGTGAACAAGAAAACCTTCATTCGTTGTCTTCAATATGGTTATTTATGTACTCAATCTCTCTGTCTGTAAGTAATTTCTCTACCACGTTGGTCACGTCCTTGGCTCCCAGACCCCTCTGCCACTACCTTTGTGGCCACTACCATCCCCAAGAGAAGTAGAGGAAAGGGATGGGGAGGAAAGGAGAGGGAAGGGAAAGGAAGAGAAAACTAACTTATGCAGGAAGGAAGGAATATACGTTTTTTAAAGTTCTCTTTTTAAACATCATTTTAAAAAATCCTTCTGGAAATTTTTCTTCACAGTATGAGGCAGAATCTCTCTGTTTTCTCCCAAGCATAGCAATTAATTATATTTGTTGAAGAATCTGTCCTTTCCTCTGCTATATTCACAGTTCCTTCGGCTGTGGTTTGTGTAAGGACACATTCAAGAATGCAAGGATAGTTCATGCTTCACATTGGCAGCAATACAGGAAAGTAAGAAGCAAGGGCACTCTCCATTTCTCAAGAGCCGAGTAGTTTCTCATCTCTCATGAGCCACAGGATTTACTCATTCTGCTGCTTCTCTCTGCCTCCTTCTTTTCAGCAGCTTCCTATTCTTTCATGTGAGCCCCATGACCACCAGCCTGTTTGTCTGACTTGACCACAGGGCTGCACACCATTATTAGCTATAGAGTCTCGATGATGCCCAAGTTTTGAGAGGGATAATCTGCTTGTCTCCATCCAGACTATAGATTGGTTCATCTTGGGTCTGGGGTCTGCCTCTGGTCCAGTTACCTTTGGTTAGGGTGGGGAACAAAGTTACAGTAGTTCCTGGGGAGGCCCCTACAGGGCTGGAGGTAAGATGAAGCAGTTTCTCTAATTGGGTCATATGGAGAACATATCTGTTACATTCTATAGTCATACATTAAGTTCTCATAGGGCAGTTTTTTGAATTGGTTTACAGATTTTAAGAAATGAGGACTTTGGAAAAGGTTTTGTGAATCTGAAAATTAAGGATCAGTTTGGGTTCAGGGTTCATTATGGGGAAACACTGATC
The DNA here is from genome assembly GCF_005190385.1 of Monodon monoceros. Taxonomy (NCBI): domain Eukaryota; kingdom Metazoa; phylum Chordata; class Mammalia; order Artiodactyla; family Monodontidae; genus Monodon; species Monodon monoceros. The sequence goes on along the minus strand of NW_021703780.1, from coordinate 59,949,497 downwards.
TAAGTCCAGCACTTTGATTTCTCAGATGAATAAAGTGAGGCCCAGAGAAGACAAGGGATTGTCCTTGTCTACATGGCCTGTCAGTGGCAGAGCTGGGATTAGAACCAGAGCTAGCACTAGGGAGAGGTAAGCGAAGGGCCTTGGATGCGCAGTTTAAGGAGGCCCTCACTCCCAGAGTCATACGAGTGCCCTAGGTACCTCCCTTATCTCACCCAAGGCTCAGCCCAGGTTATTCAATAGAACACTAGGGTCCTGCTCACCAGGAGGGAGAGATCGTATCTCGCTTGGAGGGACTGGGTACGGGGAACTTCTGGGGAGTTTTCCTGTATTTCTATCTACAGGGAGAAGTAAGTTTCTGGGGAACGCTGGTTAAGCTAATTTCCCCAAGGCAAAAGATCTGAAAGCGTGGGATGCTCACTCACTGGAGAAGCCTGAATTATCCTGTGTACCCAGAGCACTGAGGACCCCCAAGTCTGGGCACAGATTTCCTTGCCTGGGTTATCTTTAGCTGGTTGCTGAGGATTGCAGCATTTCTGAGACCTGGTGACAGATACTTCTCTTTCCTCTTCTCATAAAAATAGGCCTTCAGTCCAACCAGTCTTGTACGGTCTGTTCTTGCAGAAATGGGACCTGTAGGATTTGGGTTTCTTTAGTCTCCTGTCTGGTGCCTGCTTCCTGCTTCCTTCATATAGAAATTTTTTTTTTTTTTTTTTTTTTTTTTTTTTTACTACACAAGGATTTTTTAAAAGTTGTTACTGGCTTTGCAGTTGGTTGAGGCAAAAAAATCACCAAATGGCCAGTAAGACAAAGAAGAACTAAAGGAGAGAAGAACAAAAGAGAAACACCCTGAAGTACTTTGTGACTTTTCTTCTGCTCCCACCTGGTCCAAGGCACAGTCCTTTCTTACCTGGACTCTTGCTCCACTCTTGATCCTGATCTGGTGTATTCTCATCAAGGCAGCCAGAAGGATTTGTTAAAATGTAAATCAGGCAAGAAAGTGAAATAAAAGGCATTGAGATTGGAAACGAAGAAGTAAAACTGTCTCTATTTCTGAATGCCATGATCTTGTATATAGAAAATGCTAAGAAACCTTAAAAAACTATTAGAACTAATTAATGAGTTCAGTGAGGTTGCAGGATATGAAATCAATATATAAAAATCAATTGCATTTCTATACACTTGCAACAAACAATCCAAAAATGAAATTAAGAAAATGATTTCGTTTATAATAGCATCACCATGAATAAACTCTTAGGAATAGATTTAACAAAGCAAGGGCAAAACTTATATCCTGAAATCTACAAAATGTTGTTGAAAGAAATTACAGAAGATCTACAAAAATGGAAAAACATCCCATGTTCATAGATCAGAAGACTGAATATTGTTAAGTTAGCAATACTCCCCAAATTGATCTATAGATTTAATGCAGTTCCTATTAGAATCCCAACTGGCTTCTTTGTAGAAATTGACAAGCTGATCCTAAAATTCATATGGAAACTCAAGAAACCCAGATTAGCCAGACGATCTTGAAAACGAAGAAAAAGTTGGAAGACTCACACTTTTCTATTTCAAAACTCACTACAAAGGAACAATAACCAAGTCAATGTGGTACTGACATAAGGTTAGACATACAGATCAATAGAATAGAATTGAGAGTTCATAAATAAATTTGTGTTTCTATAGTTAACTGATTTTTGGCAAGGGTGCTGAGACCATTCAATGAGGAAAGAACAGGGCTTCCCTGGTGGCGCAGTGGTTGGGAGTCAGCCTGCCGATGCAGGGGACACGGGTTCGTGCCCCGGTCCGGGAAGATCCCACATGCCGCGGAGCAGCTGGGCCCATGAGCCATGGCCGCTGAGCCTGCGCGTCCGCAGCCTGTGTTCCGCAACGGGAAAGGCCACAACAGTGAGAGGCCCGCGTACCGCAAAAAACAGAAACAAAAATGAGGAAAGAATAGTCTTTTCAACAGATGATATTGAGACAACCAAATAACCTCATATAAAAGGATGAAGCTGGATCTCCTACCTCACACCATGTAAACAAATTAAATCAAAATAGATCAAAGACCTAAATATAAAAGCCAAAATTATAAACTCTTGAAAGGAAACATAGGTGTACATCTTCATGACCTTGCATTAGGCAATGGATTCTTTGCTATGACACCAAAATAACAAATAATGAAAGAAAAGATCAATTGGAATTCATCAAAAAAAAAAAACAAACCACAACTTTTTTTTGGTAAGGGTAAAAGCCCTTTATTAAGGATGATAAAGGTATATTTTAAAGTTAACTTTTCCTTTTAATTTTATTTATTTATTTATTTTAACATCTTTATTGGAGTATAATTGCTTTACAATGGTGTGTTAATTTCTGCTGCATAACAAAGTGAATCAGCTATACATATACATATATCCCCATAGCTCCTCCCTCTTGCATCTCCCTCCCACCCTCCCTATCCCACCCCTCTAGGTGGACACAAAGCACAGAGTTGATCTCCCTGTGCTATGCGGCTGCTTCCCACTAGCTATTTTACATTTGGTAGTGTAAATATGTCCATGCCACTCTCTCACTTCATCCCAGCTTACCCTTCCCCCTCCCCGTGTCCTCAAGTCCATTCTTATCATCTGTGTCTTTATTCCTGTCCTGCCCCTCCGTTCTTCAGAACCATTTTTTTTTTTTTTAGATTCTATATATATGTGTTAGCATACAAAACACACAACTTTTGTGCTTCAAAAGACACTATCAAAAAAGCAAAAAGACAACCCACAGAATGGGAGAAAATATTTGTAAACGAAGCAACTGACAAGGGATTAATCTCCAAAATATACAAGCAGCTCATGCAGCTCAATATCAAAAAAACAAACAACCCAATCCAAAAATGGGCAGAAGACCTAACTAGACATTTCTCCAAATACAGATTCCCAACAAACACATGAAAGGATGCTCAACATCACTAATCATTAGAGAAATACAAATCAAAACTACAATGAGGTATCACCTCACACTAGTCAGAATGGCCATCATCAAAAAGTCTACAAACAATAAATGCTGGAGAGGGTGTGGAGAAAAGGTAACCCTCTTGCACTGTTGGTGGGAATGTAAATTGATACAGCCACTATGGAGAACAGTATGGAGGTTCCTCAAAAAACTAAAAATAGAACTACCATATGACCCAGCAATCCCACTACTGGGCATATACCCTGAGAAAACCATAATTCAAAAAGAGACATGTACCACAATGTACATTGCAACACTATTTACAATCGCCAGGACATGGAAGCAACCTAAGTGTCCATTGACAGATGAATGGATAAAGAAGATGTGACACATATATACAATGGAATATTACTCAGCCATAGAAGGAAATGAAATTGAGTTATTTGTAGTGAGGTGGATGGACCTAGAGACTGTCACACAGAGTGAAGTAAGTCAGAAAGAGAAAAACAAATACCGTATACTAACACATATATATGGAATCTAAAAAAAAAAAAGTTTCTGAAGAACCTAGGGGCAGGACAAGAATAAAGACACAGACATAGAGAATGGACTTGAGGACACGGGGAGAGGGAAGGGTAAGCTGGGACGAAGTGAGAGAGAGGCATGGACATATATACACTACCAAATATAAAATAGATAGCTAGTGGGAAGCAGCGGCATAGCACAGGGAAATCAGCTCGGTGCTTTGTGTCCACCTAGAGGGGTGGGATAGGGAGGGTGGGAGGGAGATGCAAGAGGGAGGAGATATGGGGATGTATGTATATGTATGGCTGATTCACTTTGTTATACAGCAGAAACTAACACACCATTGTAAAGCAATTATACTCCAATAAAGATGTTAAAAAAACAAACACAAAAAAAAGTAAAAAGACAACCCACAGAATGGGAGAAAATATTTGGAAATCGACGCTTTATAAAGAATGCTTACAACTCAATAATAAAAAGACAAATAACCTAATACAAAAATAGACAGAGGCTCTGAATAGATATTTCTCCAAAGCAGATTTACAAATGGCCATAAGCACATGAAAAGATGATCGACATCATTAGCCATCAGGGAAAAGCATATCAAAACCACAGTGTGATAATACTTCACACCCACTGTCATGACTAGAATAAAAATAAGCCAATAAGTGTTAGCAAGAATGTGAAGTAACCCTCATACATTGCTGTTGGGTGTGTAAAATGGTGTAGCCACTTTGGAAAACAGTCTGGCAGTTCCATAAAAAGTTAAATATAAAGTTACCATTTGACCCATCAATTCCATTCTTAGGTATATACCCAAGGGAAATGAAAATATATGTCCAAATAAAAATTTATATATGAATGTTCATAGCATTATTCACAGCAGTCAAAAAGTGGAGACAACCCAAAAGTCCATTAACTGATGAATGGAGAAACAAAATGTAGTAAATCCACACAATGGAAAATTATTTGGCCATAAAAAGGAATGAAGTACTGATACTGAGTGCTACAACGTGGATAAACCTTGAAAACATTATGCTAAGTGAAAGACAGTCACAAAAAAATACAGGTATAATTTCATTTATATGAAATTTCCAGAGTAGACAAATTATATATGTCTCTGTATGAGACAGAAAGTGACTTAGTGGTTACTTAGGCCTGGGGTGGGGGTTGATGAGAAGATTGGGGAGTGCTATCTAAAGGGGAAGGGGTTTCTTTTTGAGGTGATGAAAATGTTCTAAAATTACCTGAGGTGATGGTTGCATGACTCTGTGAATATGCTATAAAACAATGAATTATGTGATGTATAAACTCCATCTAATTAAAGTTATCTATATCTATAACATCATGTCCTGCCTCTGCTGAGCACCTCCAAGGACTCCCATTTCACTCAGAAGAGAAAGAGAGGCGTCTAGGATGGTCCAAGCTTGGGGACTGGGCAACTAGAAGGATCAAGATGCTATAAGCCAAGAGGGGGAATACTGAGAAGGAGCAGATTTTGAGTGGAAGTCAGGAAGTTAGTTTCATTCACAATACTCTGAGATATTTATTAACACACGAGAGGAGGGAAATGTTAGGGAAACAATTGGACATACAAGTCTGCAGTTTGGGAGAGATGTCCAGGCTGGGGATATAAATTTCAGAGTCATCAGTAGATGGATGATATTTACATCCATGAGGCTGGATGAATACCTAGGGAGTGAATATAGACAGACCATGGAAAGATCAAGGATGGAGCCCTGGGATGCTAAAACATTAGGAAATTGGAGAGACGAAGAGCCAGAAAAGGAAACAGAGAAAGAGCATCCAGTGACATAAGAGAAAAACCAAGAAAATGAGAAATTCTGGAAGCAAGGCTAAAGAGTGTGTCCAGGAGCAGAAACCTGATCAGTTGTATTAAATATTGTTCATACATTAAGATGAGAACTGAGGCTTGACCATGGGCGTTAGTAGTGTTGTAAATGACCTTGGCCAGAGCTATTTTGGTGAAACCATGTCGGCAGACATTTGATTGGAGTGCATTTCAGAGAAAATGGAAAGAGAGAAATTGGAGTCAGTAAGCAGAGAAGAAAACTATGTTTTAAAAAGAGTTTTTCTGTGAAGGAGACTAGAGAAATGGGATTGTGGTACAGAAGGGGAAGTGGTATCAAGAGGCGGTGTTTTTTTTTTTTAATTTTTAAGATTTATTTATTTTTGGCCATGCCGCACGGCTTGCAGGATCTTAGTTCCCTGACCAGAGATTGAACCCAGGCCCTCAGCAGTGAAAGCACCAAGTCCTAACCACTGGACGACCAGCGAATTCCCAAGAGACATTTTTAAAATTAATGCTTCACAATTTTTTTTCTGTCAGTTTTCTTTTTTATTATTTTTTAATTGAAGTTTTTATTTGGAGGTAGTAGTAGATTCATGTGCAGTTGTAAAAAAAGAATAGAGAGAGATCCTGTGTACCCTTTACCCGATTTCCCCAAATAGCAACATTTTACAAATATGGTCCAAACCAGGAGAGTGACATGGACAGAGACAGGATACAAAACATTTTCATCACCACAAGGATGCCTGATGTTGCCTTTTAAGGGCCATACACTCTCTTTAACCCCAGCAACCACTAATCTGTTACCCATTTCTAAATTTTAAAAAAAATTTGTATTGAAATATAGTTGATTTACAATGTTGTGTCAGTTTCAGGTGTACAGCAAAGTGATTTGGTTATGCATATATATACACATATATATAAATGTATGTATTCTCTTTTTACATTCTCTTCAATTACAAGGTATTGAGTATAGTTTCCTGTGCTATACAGTAGGTTTTTGTTGATTATCTATTTTATATATAGTAGTGTGTATATTTTAATCCCAGACTCCTAATTTATCCCCCTCTCATTTCTATATTTTTGTCATTTCCAAATGGTATTAAATGATGGAATCATAGAGTATGTGGACTTTTGGTATTGTTTTGTTGGTTTTCTTTTTTTTTTTTTTTCACTCAGCTTAATTCTTTGGGGATTCATCCAGGTTGCTGCATGTATCAGCAGTTCATTTGTTTCTATTCCTGAGTAGTATTCCATGGTATTGAGGTGCCACAGTTCGTTTAATCGTTCATCTGTTGGAAAAACACCTGGATTGTTTTCAGTTTTTGGGCTATCACAAATACAGCTGCTAATGAACATTCGTATACAGATATTTTGTAACGTAAGTTTTCATTTCTCTGGAATAAATTCCCAGGAGTACAATAACGGAGCTATATGGTAGTTGCATATTTAGTTTTTTTAAAAAAATAAATTTATTTATTTTATTTATTTATTTTTGGCTGCGTTGGGTCTTCGTTGCTGCGCACGGGCTTTCTCTAGTTGTGGCGAGTGGGGGCTACTCTTGGTTGTGGTGCGCGGGCTTCTCATTGCAGTGGCTTCTCTTGTTGCGGAGGACGGGCTCTAGGTGCATGGCCTTCAGTAGTTGTGGCACATGGGCTCACTAGTTGTGGCTTGCGGGCTCTAGAGTGCAGGCTCAGTAGCTGTGGCGCATGGGCTTGGTTGCTCCGTGGCACGTGGGATCTTCCCGGACCAGGGCTCGAACCTGTGTCCCCTGCATTGGCAGGCAGATTCTTTTTTATTTTTTTTTTTTTGCGGTACTCGGGCCTCTCACTGTTGTGGCCTCTCCCGTTGCGGAGCACAGGCTCCAGACTCGCAGGCTCAGCGGCCATGGCTCACGGGCCCAGCCGCTCCGCGGCATGTGGGATCTTCCCGGACCGGGGCACGAACCCGTGTCCCCTGCATCGGCAGGCGGACTCCCAACCACTGCGCCACCAGGGAAGTCCCCATATTTAGTTTTTAAAGAAATTACAAACTGTTTTCCAGAATGTCTGCACCACCAGAAATCTATGGGTGGTCCAGTTTCTCCACATCCTTGCCAGCGTCTGGGAGTGTTTCTTATTTTAGCCATTCTGATAGATGCATAGTAGTATCTCTTTGTGATTTTAATTTTTTTCACTTTTCTACTGGCTAACAATGTAGAACATCTTTTCATGTGCTTATTTGCCTTCTCTATGTCTTTGGTGAGATGTTTTTTCATGTGTTCTGCCCATTTTCTAATTGGAGTATTTGGTTTTTTACGGTTAAGTTTTTAGAGCTTAAAAAATATATTATTAATATTAGTCCTTTGTTGGATATGCTGTTTGCAAATATTTTCTCCCACTGTGTAGCTTGTCTTCTTATCCTCACAGAGTTTTTTACACAGCAAAATTTTAAATTTTGATGATGTCCAGCGTGTAGGATTGATTTTTCATTTTATGGATTTTGGTGTCAAATCTGAGAACTTGCTTAACACTGGATCCTGAATATGCTTCCCTAGGCTTTTTCCTAAAAGTTTTATGGTTTCATGTTTTACATTTAAGTTTGTGATCCATTTTGAGTGAATTTTTGCATAAGGTGTGAGACTTAGGTTATATTTGAAGTGAATTTCTTGTTGATGGCACATAGTTTAGTCATGTTTTAAAATCCCCTCTGCCAATCTTCATATTTTAATTAATGTTTTTAGACCATTTTCATTTAATGTAATTATTGATAGATCGGGACTTAGGTCTGCTATTGTATCTTTTGTTTTCTTTTTCTCTCTCTCTCCTTTTTTTTTTTTTTTGGTTTCTGTTTTCTGTTTACTATCTTCCTGTGGAAATTGGTTACTTGAACACTTTTTAGAAATCAATTTTGATTTATTTATAATGTTTCTGAGTTTATCTTCTGGTAAAGCTTTTGTAGGGGTTTCTTTAGGTGTTAACCTTATATATCTAACTTATCACAATCAACTGATGTTGACATTTAACAGTTTGAATGAAGTATAGAAACTTTGTTTCCCTTTACATCCCTTTATCCTCCCCAATTTACAATATAATTGTCTTAAATATTTCTTCTATATACATTGAGAACCACATGAGACAGTGTTATAATTTTTGTTTCAGTTATCAAACATAATTTAGAAAACTCAAGAGGATGAGGGAAATTATTATATTTACCCCTATTTTTGTTTACCATGTTTTTTCTTCCATTTTGAAGTTCCAAAGTTTTTTCTTTTATTGTTTCTTTTCCATATGGAGAACTTCCTTTAGTCATTCTTTAGGGTAGGTCTGCAGGCAACATGGTCTCTTAGGTTATCTTCAGTTGACAATGTCTTGATTTCCTATTCATTTTTTTAAAATTTATTTTTGGCTGCGTTGGGTCTTAGTTGCAACATGTGGGATCCTCGTTGAGGCATGCGGGATCTTTCATTGTGGCCCATGAGCTCTTTGTTGCCTTGCGTGGGCTTCTCTCTAGCTGTGGCGTGTGGTTTTCTCTTTTCTAGTTGTGGCATGCAGGCTCCAGAGCACCTGGGCTCTGTAGTTTGCGGCTCGCAGGCTCTTTAGTTGAGGTGTGAGAGCTCAGTAGCTGTGGCATGTGGGCTTAGTTGCCCTGCGGCATCTAGGATCTTAGCTCCATGACCAGGGATCGAACCCAGGTCCCCTGCATTGGAAGGCGGATTCTTTACCACTGAACCACCAGGGAAGTCCCTCCTATTCATTTATGAAGGATATTTTCAGTGGGTGTAGGATTCTAGATCGAGTTCTTTTCTTTCAGCACTTTCCTTCTGGCCTTTAGTATCTGACGAGAAACCCACTGTCATTTGAAAAGTTTTTCTCATCTATTAAGTTGTCATTTCTCTTTTTGCTGCTTTTGAAATTTTTTCTCTTTGCTTTTAGTTTTCAGAAGTTTGACTATTACGTGTTGGTTTGACTTTCTTTGGTGTCTCGCATTTGGGGTTTCCTCAGCTTACTGAATCTGTAGGTTTGTATCTTTTGCCAAATTTGGGGAGCTTTCAGCCATTCAAGTACTTTTTCAGACTTGCACTCTTTCTTCTTTCCTTCTGGGGAAGAAGACATGAGTGTTAGATCTCTATTATAGTCTTGAATATCCCTGGGACTCTATTTTTTTTTTTTCAGTTTATTTTCTCTCTGTTGTTTAAGGTTCATGTTCACTAATTCTTTCCTTTGTCTCGTCCATTCTTCTGTTTAGCTCATCTACTGAGTTTTGGTTTTCGTTTTGGTTATTGTATTTTTCAGTTCTAAAATTTCCATTTGGTTCTTCTTTATAATTTTAATTTATTTGCTGATACTTTATATTTCCTTGCTGAGGCCTTCTATTTGTTTCAAACACATTTGTAATTGCTTGTTGCAGCATTTTTATGATGGTTGCTTTAAACCATTGTCAGATAATTCTAACATCTTTGACATCTTGGTGTTGGCGTCCATTGATAGTCTTTTTATTCAGTTTGAGATTTTCCTGGTTCTTTATATGGTGAATGATTTTTAATTGAAACCTGGACGTTTTTGGTACTATAAGACTGGATCTTATTGAAACCTTCTCTTTTGGCTGGCTTCCTTTGACACCACTCAAGCAGGAGAAGGAGTGCTGTTGCCTCCTTACTGCTGGTGAGGGTAGACGTTCAGGTTCCCCACTTGTTGACGCCTGAGGAGGGAAACTCCTTGTTACTGATGGGTGTATGTGAGGTTTTTCACTCCTACCCAGCCTCTGCTGATACCTCTTTGTCCAGAAGGAGTAGAAGAGGTAGGAGGGCCTCATTACTGCTCCTCATGTGACCTCCACTGACACAACAGAGAGCAGGTAGCCTTGTTATCACTAAGCAGTGGCAAAAGTCCTGACTCTCTGGTAGGCCTCCACAGATACCACCCCAGCGGGGAGGGGGAGGGGTTACTTGTTACTTCCTGGTGGGAATGAAAGTCCAGGCTCCCATTGGTCTCTACCAACACCACGGGGTATGAGAGTTGTAGGGTAGGGCTTGTTTCGACCTTAGAAAGGTCAAAGCCTGGGCTACCCAAAGTACCCAGATTCCCTCTTTACCTGGGTCGTGACTCTTTTCCTAGAAATTGCAAGCCTTCAGACTCCTTTTTCATCTTTGGAAATTGCACAGACTTTGACTAGTCTCCTTTTTCCCCTCCCCCTCCCTAGACCATTGGAAAGTGGAGGCAGGGAGAGGCTTTACATATTGAGGGAAGAAGGGAGGAAGGCTTCCCTTTTCTGCAGTTCTACCTTCTTTGTTTAAAATTTGGACATCTCTCACTACTTGGATTGATCTTCTGTTACTACTCTTGAAAAAGATTCCTACATGCTTGATAATGTCCTCGACTAGTATAGTTTTTTGACTTTATGCTAAAAGACTTTTTTTGTGTGTGTGTGTGAATCTCTTTATATCTGCATCCAAATTGAACCAGAAGAGGTAAGGAGGGAATGAAAAAGGGAAAAAGGAGGATCAGAAGTAACAACTATTGAATACTTGTTATAGGCTGGGGAGGTGTGGGAGGTACAATACGTCACGTCAGGGACTAGCGCAAGAACTATGTCCAAGGTACATTATTCCCATCTTACATGCAGAGAGATAGCCTCAGAGAGGTTAGTCACTTGCCCAAGGTCAAACAGCTAGTATATCATGGAAGAGTGATTATACTGAGGAATATATTTTCAAAGTGTATGATCTTGATAAAGAAAATGTAGTATATACATACAATGGAATATTATTCAGCCTTAAAAAAGAAGGAAATCTTGCCATTTGTGACAACACAGAAGAACCTGGATGACATTATGCTAGGTGAAATATGCCAGTCATAGAAATACAAATACTGCATAATTCCATTTATATAAGGTACCTAAAATATTCAAATTCATAGAAGCAGAGAATAGAAAGGTAGTTGCCAGGGGTTGAAGGGACAGGGGAATGGGGAGTTGTTCAATTACACAGTTATATGTGATGAATAAGTTCTGGAGGTCTGCTGTACAACATAGTACCCATAGTAAAAACTACTGTATTGTACACTTGAAAATTTGTTTAAGAGCATAGGTTTCTATCAAGTGTTCTTTATCACAAACAAAAGTACACTTCACTTGTGCTTTCACGTATACTTTTCATGGTGTATCTAAGAAGCTTTTGTTTAACCCAAGGTCACAAAGATTTACTCCTATGTTTTCTTCTAAGTGTTTCATAGTTTCAGCTGTTATATGTAGGGTTATCATCCATTTTTAGTTAATTTTTGTGTAAAGTGTAAGAAAGTAGTTCAACTTCATTCTTCTGCTTGTGGATATCCAGTTGTTCCAGCACCATTTGTTGAAAAGTCTATTCTTTTCCCATTGAGTTGTCTTGGCTTCCTTGTCAGAAATCAGTTGACCATAATAAATGTAAAAGTTTATTTCACACTCTCAAGCCTATTTCATTAACCTATTATGTCTGCCTTTATAGCAGTACTTTGTAGCAGGTTTTGAAATTGGGAAACGTGAGTCTGCCAACTTCATTATTTTTCAAAATTGCTTTGACTATTCTAGGTCCTGTGCATTTTCATATGAATTTTAGCATAAACTTGTCAATTTCTGCAAGAAAGCCAGATCAGATTTTTCTAGGGATTGCATTGAATTTGTAGATCAGTTTGTGGAGTGGCCATCTTAATATTGTCTTCCAATCGATGAACATGGGATATCTTTCCATTTATTTAGATCTTCCCTTTCTTTCAACATGTTTTGTGTTTTTGAGGGTACAAGTTTTGTATTTCTTTTGTTAAATTATTTTCTAAGTGTTTTGTTCTTTATTTAACATCTTTATTGGAGTATAATTGCTTTACAATGGTATGTTAGTTTCTGCTTTATAACAAAGTGAATCAGCTATACATATATATACATCCCCATATCTCCTCCCTCTTGCGACTCCCTCCCTCCCAGCCTCCCTTTCCCACGCCTCTAGGTGGTCACAAAGCACCGAGCTGATCTCCCTGTGCCATGCAGCTGGTTCCCAATAGCTATCTATTTCACATTTGGTAGTGCGTATATGTCCATGCCACTCTCTCACTTTGTCCCAGCTTACCGTTCCCCCTCCCTGTGTCCTCAAGTCCATTCTCTATGTTTGTGTCTTTATTCCTGTCCTGCTCCTAGGTTCTTCAGAAGCTTTTTTTTTTTAGATTCCATATATATGTGTTTATGCTAAAAGACTTTATGCTATGTCTCCTGCAGCCACTTTGGTTTATCTTACAAATCCCTTCTGTTAATATCCCTTGGTGTTGCCTGGCAGGAACCCCTTCCCCACTCTGGGCTCACCCACCCCCACAAAGGGGAGAGACTAAGGGCCATCTAGAGATAAGGTCATTTTTCATGTTAGTTTCCCCCAGTAGATGGTGAACTCATTGAAGGCAGAATCTTTCACTAGCTCTGCCTGCAGGATTCAGTCAAACTGTGTGGGATCCATGGGAATGATTTTGTAAAATACATGCCTTGGAAGAATCAACATTGTGAAAATGACTGTACTACCCAAAGCAATCTACAGATTCAATGCAATCCCTATCAAGCTACCACTGGCATTTTTCACAGAACTAGAACAAAAGATTTCACAATTAGTATGGAAACATAAAAGACCCCGAATACCCAAAGCAATCTTGAGAAAGAAAAATGGAGCTGGAGGAATCAGGCTCCCTGACTTCAGACTATACTACAAAGCTACAGTAATCAAGACCGTATGGAACTGGCAAAAAAACAGAAATATAGATCAATGGAACAGGATAGAAAGCCCAGAGATAAACCCACGCACATATGGTCACCTTATCTTTGATAAAGGATGCAAGAATATACAATGGAGAAAAGACAGCCTCTTCAATAAGTGGTGCTGGGAAAACTGGACAGCTACATGTAAAAGAATGAAATTAGAACACTCTCTAACACCATACACAAAGATAAACTCAAAGTGGATTAAAGACCTAAATGTAGGGCTTCCCTGGTGGCACAGTGGTTGAGAGTCCGCCTGCCGATGCAGGGGACATGGGTTCGTGCCCCGGTCCGGGAAGATCCCACATGCCACGGAGCAGCTAGGCCTGTGAGCCATGGCCACTGAGCCTGCGCGTCCGGAGCCTGTGCTCCGCAATGGGAGAGGCCACAACAGTGAGAGGCCCACGTACCGCAAAAAAAAAAAAAAAAAAAAAGACCTAAATGTAAGGCCAGACACCATCAAACTCTTAGAGGAAAACATAGGCAGCACACTCTATGACATAAATCACAGCAAGATTCTTTTTGACCCACCTCCTAGAGAAATGGAAATAAAAACAAAAATAAACAAATGGGACCTAATGAAACTTAAAAGCTTTTGCACAGCAAAGGAAACCATATACAAGACGAGAAGACAACCCTCAGAGTGGGAGAAAATATTTGCAAATGAAGTAACTGACAAAGGATTAATCTCCAAAACACACAAGCAACTCATGCAGCTCAATATCAAAAAAACAAACAACCCAATCCAGAAATGGGCAGAAGACCTAAATAGACATTTCTCCAAAGAAGATATACAGATTGCCAACAAACACATGAAAGAATGCTCAACATCATTAATCATCAGAGAAATGCAAATCAAAACTACAATGAGATATCATCTCACACCGGTCAGAATGGCCATCATCAAAAAATCAACAATAAATGCTGGAGAGGGTGTGGAGAAAAGGGAACCCTCTTGCACTGTTGGTGGGAATGTAAATTGATACAGCCACTATGGAGAACAGTATGGAGGTTCCTTAAAAAACTAAAAATAGAACTACCATATGACCCAGCAATCCCACTACTGGAGAAAACCATAATTCAAAAGGAGTCATGTACCAAAATGTTCATTGCAGCTCTATTTACAATAGCCAGGACATGGAAGCAACCTAAGTGTCCATCGACAGATGAATGGATAAAGAAGATGTGGCACATATATACAATGGAATATTACTCAGCCATAAAAAGGAACGAAAATGAGTTATTTGTAGTGAGGTGGATGGACCTAGAGACTGTCATACAGAGTGAAGTAAGTCAGAAAGAGAAAAACAAATACTGTATACTAACACATATATATGGAATCTAAAATATAAAAAAAGAAAATGGTCAGAAGAACCTAGGGACAAGACGGGAATAAAGATGCAGACCTACTAGAGAGTGGACTTGATACAGGGAGGGGAAAGGGTAAGCTGGGACAAAGTGAGAGAGTGGCATGGACATATATACACTACCAAATGTAAAATAGATAGCTAGTGGGAAGCAGTTGCATAGTACAGGGAGATCAGCTCGGTGCTTTGTGACCACCTAGAGGGGTCGGATAGGGAAGGTGGGAGGGAGGGAGATGCAAGAGGGAAGAAATATGGGGACATATGTATATGTTTAACTGATTCACTTTGTTATAAAGCAGAAACTGACACACCATTGTAAAGCAATTATACTCTAATAAGGATGTTAAAAATAAAAAAATAAAATACATGCCTCTTCCTCCCCATCTGGGGGGAATCTCAGATTGAGTAGGCAGGGAACTCTGGGCTAGGATTTGGAGAAGGAGCAGAGCACGTCCTGAGAGGAAGGGGCGCTAAGGGATGGCAGGTGGACACCTGCATTCTCAGAGTTTTCTTCTCTCTCCAGGCAGGAATGTAACTCATGTCAGGCAAGTAACTCATGGGTGTGTGAGGACCACAGAACTTGTGCTGGAGGAAAATGAGCAAAAGAAAAAAAAAAAGTTGAGAAAACTGTTAAACTTAGAAGGTACGGCGAGAGAACTCCGTGATACTGCAGGGCAGTGTCCTCCGCCTTGAAGAGTCTGGGTTTGCATTTCCCTGAAAAGGGGCTGAGGGAGGGAGTGGCTCTACTTCCTGCCCAGGGCTGTGTACACACTGAGACCCCAGCAGCAAGTGGGTGTCTTCAGCTGAGAAGTGAGAAGAACACACCCCATGGTGGGAACACTCCAGGGTTGTGCTCACCCCTCCCCTCCTGTGTTAGTACAGCTGACCAGGTGAAGCATGCTTGCTTCTAGATGCAGAGACTCTTAGCTGGAAGGACTTGAGCTCCTGCTAGAGTGATGGTTACAGATGTGCCTTCCTGGGTGAGGTTCCACAACCTAGGAAAAGGCATCAATAGTGGCAGATAAATTAGAGAAACGACATTTAAGGTTGTTCTTGATAGACAATGCAGGGGAGTAGACAACACTTAAGCAGTATCTGCTGTGGAGAGGCTGGTGGAAATGTTGGGGAGCCAGGTCCCCATTTTCTTTGCTTCTGAATCTCCCAGGCAAGATCCTCCTCTTATCTTGCACTCAAGAAATAGACAAATATAGTAATTCTTGCCTCCTTCATTTATGAGTGGACAGATGGTATATGTGCCAAGCTAGTCATGGGAAGGAATGTTTTATTTTCTCTTTTAACTAACTAGGCAGGAATGATAATCTGAAGATGTGTTTTATTTGGCCCTTGCAGAATTTTTTTTTAACATCTTTATTGGAGTATAATTGCTTTACAATGGTGTGTTAGTTTCTGCTTTACAACAAAGTGAATCAGTTATACATATACATATGTTCCCATATCTCTTCCCTCTTGCGTCTCCCTCCCTCCCACCCTCCCTATCCCACCCCTCTAGGTGGTCACAAACCACCTAGCTGATCTCCCTGTGCCATGCGGCTGCTTCCCACTAGCTATCCACCCTACGTTTGGTAGTGTATATATGTCCATGCCACTCTCTCACTTTGTCACAGCTTACCCTTCCCCCTCCCCATATCCTCAACTCCATGCTTTAGTAGGTCTGTGTCTTTATTCCCATCCTACCCCTAGACTCTTCATGACATTTTTTTTTCTTAGATTCCATATATATGTGTTAGCATACAGTATTTGTTTTTCTCCTTCTGACTTACTTCACTCTGTATGACAGACTCCAGGTCCATCCACCTCACTACAAATAACTCAATTTCGTTTCTTTTTATGGCTGAGTAATATTCCATTGTATATATGTGCCACATCTTCTTTATCCATTCATCCAATGATGGACACTTAGGCTGCTTCCACGTCCTGGCCATTGCAGTAAACAGAGCTGCAATGAACATTTTGGTACATGACTCTTTTTTTTTTTTTTTTTTTGCGTTACACGGGCCTCTCTCTGTTGTGGCCTCTCCCGTCGTGGAGCACAGGCTCCGGACACGCAGGCTCAGTGGCCATGGCTCACGGGCCTAGCCGCTCCATGGCACATGGGATCTTCCCAGACCGGGGCACAAACCCGTGTCCCCTGCATCGGCAGGCAGACTCTCAACCACTGCGCCACCAGGGAAGCGCCTTGCAGTATTTTTAAAAAACAATTTGAACTGGCTGCCAGTTCAAATCAGGATATTTCACTTTTTAAAAAAAAAAAACCCAATTTCCAGATATTAAAAGTCTTGAGCTCCCCAAAGTCACTGTGTCCTGGAGGTGCATTGCAGGTGCCATCTTATGATGGGACATGCCTACTCCAGTTTGCTGAAGACCCCTCTGCCCTCCCAGCTTCCTCACTTCCATAAGTTACTTACCTGGCCTTTGTCAGCATTTGGGTCTGTGACCCCTGCTTTAATGGCTAGCAGGTCAGATAAGGGACCTCTGGGCAGGAGGGAGTCTAAATTTCTGGGCTTTGGGGACCACCTGGGGCATGTCAAGGCCCCCAGAGTAACGGACAAAGGTTACTCCTTATCCAGCAGGAAAACTAAAATTAATTAAGTAATCTTTAGATGCAAGGTAATTATTAAAATGGTTCAAGAGACAGGTAATAAAGGGAGTTGGATGGACGCCAAACATCCAGACTTCTTTACTGGAACCAAACTAAGAACAAGGGGGACTCTGTCCTCCCCTGTGCCCACCTGTCCGAGCACTTGCCACAGGAAACTATAGTGAGCTGTTTATGGGTTTGCCTCTCACTAATCCTCATGTTTTTCGTCTGTAAAATGAGACCAATCATCCTTCCTGCCACACCCCAGGCACCCAGTCTCCTGCAAAGGAACCCATATAAGAAAGGGCTCTACAAACTATAAAGTGCTGTGTTATTAATTACCAAATAATGATTAAGCTAAACTTGAAAGCAAACCCAAAGACTGCTGCTGAGTTTGTTGGGAGAAACTGAATTTACTTCAAATCAACAAACCTGTATTAGAATGTCAGCATTGCATTGGGTCCTGTGATGGTTAATTTTTTATATGTCAACTTGGCTAGGCTATGGTGTCCAGTTGTTTGATCAAACACTAGTTTAGATGTTGTTGTGAAGGTATTTTTTAAAGATGTTATAAACATTTAAATCAGTAGGTTTTGAGTAAAGCAGATTACCCTCCATAATATGGGTGGGCCTCATCCAATTAGGTGAAGGCCTTAAGTAAGAATACTGATGTCCCCCGAGGAAGAGGGAATTTTGTCTCTAGACTGCACTGCACATTTCAGACTTGCCAGTTCCTACAATCATATGAACCAATTCCTTAAAATAAATCTCTTTCTCATATATATAAAAAACCAGTAGGATATATATGTATATCTCCTATTTGGTTTTGTCTCTCTGGATAGCTCTAAGACGAAAGCCAAAGCATGCTTTTTTAAAAAAAAATATTTATTTATTTATTTATTTATTTAGCTGTATGGGGTCTTAGTTGCGGCACACAGGATCTTCGTTGTGGCATGTGGGATCTTTAGTTGCAGCATGCAGAATCTTTCTTAGTTGCAGCATGCAGGTTCTTAGTTGCAGCATATGAGATCTAGCTCCCCAACCAGGGATCAAACCCAGGCCCCCTGCATTGGGAGTGTGGAGTCTTAACTGCTGGACCACCAGGGAAGTCCCCCAAAGTATGCTTTCACATAACATAATTTATCTCATTTAGTGTTCACAACATTCTCTCAGAAGTAGGTATCATTGGCTCCATTTTGCATTTGCTTTTGAGAATGCTGAAAGGACAGAGAGAGATTAAGAAATCTACCCAGGTCATAGGAAGAACAGATGTTTGAAGGAAGACATATCTGGATGCAGAGCCACCCCATGGAGTCATAGCTGAGACAAGAGCAAGGTGTGGGTACGAGAAATGGGCCTCTTTACCCTTCCAGATCTTTCTGTCCTGTCATCCTCTGTCATGATGTCCTTTTTGGTCCCCCTCCAAGTAACAGTCATCTGGAGACCATCAGGGAGCCAAGCTGAGCTGGACAATGACAGCATCCCAAGCAGGCAAAGGCGTTCTAGGGAATGTGCGTGTGCAGCTTGGACATAGGCTTTTGAGGCAGAGGTGGTGGGAAAGTCCTACTCTCAGGGTGAGATTACATCTCATGTACTTCATTACCCAATTCTTTAGGTTGCAAGTGATGAAGATGCAAATCAAATTGAAGTAAATATAAAAGGGAATTCACTGGCTTATGTAATGAAAAGGCCAAAAGTTTGGGTGTGATGGGATCCAGGTTCCTAAGCTATGTCATCAGGAGTGTCTGTGTTTCATCATCTTTTGGTTCTGCTTTTCTTTGTGTTGGCCTTATTGTCTAGCAGATTTTTCCCTAATGGTAGCAAGACAGTGATGAACATGTCCACATTTCCATCCCTCCAAGTGAGGCTCCCCAGCAGAGAGAGAGAGAGAGAGAGAGAGAGGGAACACCTGCCTCCCAACTGTTCCACCATATCCTGAAATTGACTCTCACTGGGTCATCTTGGAACAGGTGCTCACTCAGGACCCACCTCTGGGGCCAGAGGTGTGGAATATGATGTGTTCCCCACTGGGGTCAATCCAAGCTCTGGACAGCCTAGAGTATATCAAAGTCCTTCCTGACTTTCTGACATAAAAGAATTCACAGAGGAAGTAATTAATAGATTTACCTAACTGAAAACTAAGAGTTTGGATGTCAACATTCATGATAAACAAAAGAAAAATGAAAACAGAAAATGGGACAAAAGCATTTTCCAAATTCATGGTTAATAATCTTAGAATGGTCTTAAAATATAAAGAGTACACACATTGATAGGAAAACATTGGCTCTATGACTTAGAAAAATGGACAATTGGCAGCACCACTTAGGCATCCCAAAGGCACCTCTCTCAGTCTCTCTTCTCTGTCTCTATAGAGATCAAACAAATGTGGCAGATGGTTAAAACTGGTGAATCCAGATAAAGGTTATATGATGTGTATTGTAGTACTCATTTAACTCCTTAGCTTTGAAATTTTTAAAAACAAAAAGTTGGGGAAAACAATGAAAGAAACTTTCTTAATTTTAATTCTTAATCTAGTTAAATATTTCAGCAGTCAGTTTTTAGGCTGCTTAAAATGGTTCATCTGATTTTTTCAAAATCTGAAGATGAAAAAATTTGAAGTGAATTTCCCCAGAGTTCCTCTGATATCTCTCTTCCTATTTCCGTAGTCAGAACAATAATTCTTGTCTGACAGGAGGACAGCTGGGTGCTTTCAGCCTGGATAAGGCCCAGGCAACACAAATCAGTGGGCTGAAACGGAAGGCTATCATAACTTTAAAACATCCAGTTACATGTTAATAACATGAGAGAGGAGGCACCCTCTCTTTACTTTAAAGACTGGAAGTTCCCAAATTAGAAGCAGCTTCCTGGAAAGAGCATGACTGAGTAGTAACCTGGTACAGCATTCATTTCCCAGCCTGGCCACTTTCTGCTCGTGAGACATATCCAATAATGATCACTACCACCACCACCATGAATATTCATGGAGCCCTGGCTATGTGCCAGGTCCAGGTCTAAGAACTTCACAGCTATGAATTCATATTAATTCCTTTAATTCATGTAATTCATGTAATTCAGTTAATTATGAGGTGAACTATTCTTGTCACTCTCACTTTATAGAGGAAGAAACTGAGTCCAAAAGTGTTGAGAGCTTCCCCAAATCTCACAGCTGGTTGGTGAAAGAGTTGGGATTTGCACCAGGCTGTGACCCTCTGGAGCTGCCCCTTGTCACTACTACACAGTATGGTCTTTCAGTCATGACCTTAGGGAGAAGAATTACAATAAAAGGCAACTGGCTGGTGGTTTGGTTTTGAGGAGGGACTGGTCCACGTGCATGTGGACCTTTAACACCCGTAGGCAGAGCGAACAGTAGGTTAACCACGGGGTTACCATTATGATTGGGCTGTTCCAGGGGAGGTGTCTGCAAGGTAACCAACCTCAATCCACAAAATGGAAGCTCCTGTATAAGGAATGAGATAAAATTCCATCCAGTTCTGGGTGGCAGGTGGGTCAGCCACCAAGTTCCTGGGAGCCAGCTGTCTAGCTGAGGTTGTGTGTCTGAACTTCCTCTTCCTCATGAAAATCTGGGGGCCTGCTTGTCTCTCTACTACACACTCTCACCCTTCTCCAATGATAGCGGAAGAGGCACCAGGATTTCATATCAGCTCAGCCAGAAAGGCTCCTTGGGGGCAGGAACCAGTCACAGATATGCTCAGGGAAGGAGGGACGTGAGCTCAGGGGAAGATCATGTACTTTGTCAGCCTGAAGTTGTACCCCAAACCCTCTAACACCTTTTGCAGGTAACAGCCGGCACAGTGGTGTGACTCTGACTTGGAAGGACACTGTGAATGATTTCTCAGACTTTGGGGGCTGCCTTGTGGTGAGTGCAGATCAGGCCAGCGGCGTGGAGGGCTGCGGACAGCCTTGCTGCTGTCACCTAGCTCAGTGCCTCTGTGCAGCAGACAAACACACAAGGGTAGTTCCTTTCTTTGAGT
The DNA here is from genome assembly GCF_005190385.1 of Monodon monoceros. Lineage (NCBI taxonomy): Eukaryota > Metazoa > Chordata > Mammalia > Artiodactyla > Monodontidae > Monodon > Monodon monoceros. The sequence continues at coordinate 59,928,518 of NW_021703780.1, read as the reverse complement.
CAGTTTGTACCACGATGCTGGCATTTCCCTAGTTGGGAGGATGCCAGTCTTTGGGGTATGCATGTTCCCCAGACTGCTCCACCTCAGCTGGTTCCTTGAATCAGAAACACAAGGGAGGAAGTCAGCTTGTCCTCACGGCACGTCTCTTGTCCCATCAAGCATAGAGGTACCCCTGCTGGAATAGCCCCTCTTAGCCTCTCCTCCGAGGGCCTTGGACTCTTTTCAGGATAAGTTGTGGCTTCTTTTGTCTAGTTTTAGAAGGTCACTATTTGGATTTATAATGCTGGGGATTAAGGAAGGGTTTTGCAACTCATACCCCGAAGGAGAAGTATTGGCTTCCTCAGCTTCCGCCTAACAGTGGAGATTAATGTCACTCCACCACACTGGTGACTAACAGGCAGTGGGAACTAAAATAGATCTCCATCATGCTGGGAAGGGAGTGAGGGTACCGAGGGCGTCCAGCTCCCCGCCTTTCTTGGCTGACGGGCTGGCAGGTGAAGGCCAGGTGTGGACTGGCAAAGTCTCCCTGTGGAAAGTAAGCCAGGCACAAGTCCTGTGTATGGGCACATGGCCACAGTTCTGGGGGCAGCCTCCTGCATGGACCACACTGCCCCAAAGGTCCAGCCTGGGGAGGAAGGGACATGGGGGCAGATGGTCCAAGGCTTCCCTCCTCACATTAGGACCCTCCAAACCATTCCTGTCATTCCTCTCCCCCTGTCCTTCTGCAGCCTTTCTGGCTGGGGATTGTGGCTGGAGGGCAGAAGTGGAAAGAGAAAAGGGAAAGGAAGAAGATGGAAAAAAAGAATAAAATCAGGAGGGCCATTGAAGATGGAGAGAGGGGAGAAGGAAAGTGGTCCCAGAGGTTGGGAAGTTGGGGACATTTGTAGAGGCTCAACCCAGCTCTATTTGAAACACTTCCACCAGAATTAAGCAAATTCTTAAATTCTTATGACAGCGGTGGTGGCATGAGGAGGTGCCCTCAAACCTCCAACTGTGCAGGAGTAATTGACCACTGTGCTCTGAGGCGGTCCCCCCTCTGGTGATGAGTGTGGCAGGAACTCATCACCTGGGCGGGTCCACCCCTGGCAGAGGTGGGACTCCTCTGGCAGTGACTTTGGCTCTATGACACCCCAGTGGCCTTGCCAAAACTGTCCTTCCCTCTCTCCAGCCCAGGGGACACACCTGCATTGTGGTCGGAAGGCTCTCCCAGCCCCCCATGCCTCTCCCACCTCCCTCACAGGTGTTTTCCCTAACGCGTCGCTCTCGTGTCTGATTCCCTTCCTGTCTTGGCATCTGCTTCTGTGACCCCCTGAACTAGCAGAAACCTTAACACTAAATACTAGTGTTATGTTTATATTACAGCTGAGAAAACCAAGGCACAGAGAGATACAGTGAATTACTTCCAGTTTTGCAGCCAGTATGTGACAGAGCTGAGACTTGAACCCACCTGCTAAACCACCAAACTGCTCTGTTACCATTTCACTCATGGGGCAGCTGAATGTGAGACAAGTTCAGAGATGAACTCACGGTCACTTGGCTAGTGTGGCCTAGAGACCCTAGGGAACATTCGAGACCTAGTGAACACCAACCCTCAGTTGTCTGGGGCCCCTAGCGTCCCTGGGTGAGGATGACATCTTCCTATGGCTTTCTGGAGTCACAGGGGCAGTTGAGAGGTGTCAGGGACAAGACTGTGCTCTCTGATGGCATCCCCCATGTTTGCCAGACATCATCCATCCCCTGCCAGGCATTCACGTCTCCTGGGGAGCTGTCAGGGGTACACTCGGAGGCTCCAAACAGTGCAGCCTTGCTGGCTTCTAGATCTCGGGAAATGGTCTTGCCCCTCAGAGGGTTTGGCGGATTCCCAGGAAGCGCTGGGGCCCGATGCCTCCTGCTTTTCCTTCTCTGTGCCTTTCACATCGCAGGGCCCAGGAACCTCTACACAGGGGCAGCTCCCAGATACCTAATGCCTTCCTGCTTTACCATCCTGTAATTAGGGGAGAAAAGGTAGCAAATTGTGGTTTTGATTTAAGAAATAAATTTAATTCATGCAAATGATCCATCCTCAAAAAATGAGTCATAAATATAGACGTTCATTCTTCTTTAGATATGTTTAAATATAGCTCACAAAATCACTACACCACTAACTATAGCTCCTTCTACAACTTCAAGGTGCCTCCTACTCAACCAAATGTCAAGATTTTGTCAGAAGAAACTTAGTCACTATTTTTCTTTTTTTCCCCAGCTTTATTGAGATGTAATTTACATATAACATTATGTAAGTTTACAGTATAGAACATGATGATTTGATACCCGTATATATTGCAAAATGATTACCACAATAAGGTAAGTTAACACATCCATCACCTCACATAATTACCTTTTTGTGGGTGTGGTGAAAACATTTAAGGTCTATTCTCTCAGCAGCTTTCAAGTATACAATACAGTATTGTTCACTATAGTCACTGTCCTGTACATTAGATCCTTAGAACTTATTCATCTTATAACCAGAAGCTTGTGCACTTTGACCAACATCTCCCCATTTTCCCCACCCAACAGGCCCTGGCAACCACCATTCCACTCTCTGTTTCTATGAGGTCAGCTTTTTTAGATTCCACATATGAGTGAGATTATGTAGTATTTGTATTTCTCTGTCTGACTTATTTCACTTAGCATAACGTCCTCAAGATTCATCTATATTGTTGCAAATGTCAGATTTTCTTCTTTTTTGTGGTTGAATAATGTTCCATTGAATGCATATACCACATCTTCTTTATGCATTCATCCACCGATGGTTACTAGGTCGTTTCCCTGTCTTGGCTAATGTAGATACGGCTGCAGTGAACATGGAGGTACAGATATTTCTTCAAGATACTGATTTCTTTTCTTTTACGTGTATACCCAGAAGTGGAATTGCTGATCATAGGGTAGTTCTATGTTTAATTTTTTGAGGAACCTCCATACTGTTTTCTGTATTTATTGTATCAGTTTACTTTACCGCCAACAGTGCACAAGCGTTCACTTTTCTCCACATCCTTGCTAGCACTTACCTCTTGTCTCTTGACAGTAACCATTCTAACATGTGTGAAGTGATATCTCACTGTGGTTTTGATTTGCATTTCCCTGATGATTAGTGATATTGAGAACCTTTTCATGTATTGTTGGCCATTTGTGTGTTTGGAACAATGTCTATTCAGGTCTTTTGCCCAGTTTTTACTCAGTTAACCACTATTTTCTTGCTCCATTCATTTTACCCCATAAACCTTTCCTAATATTTTGCCCATTCTGAATAGCAGCTGCTGACATTACCCAGCATGTGCCACTAAACACACAAGTCATATACTTCCAAGGGCTCTCTCATGTTAACTACAGAGCAGAATAACACCTCTTGCATCCTCACGCACTCCACCCTTCATATTCTGATAAACAAAACTGGGTTCATGAAAATGTATATTAAAACTTCAGGTCCCATATAGGTCCCATGGTGGGTCTAAACCAGCATATGCAGCTCAGGCACTTTGGGAATCGCCATAGGTTACTCGGGATGCCTGTGCTTACGAGGTCTCAAGCTATGCATCTTTACCCCATTCCACTCATGAAAGGGACCCATGGGCGGTCTTCTAGATACTGAAATGAAGGCCAGTAGGGCTTGGGAGGAGGGGCGTTTAAACTTTGGCACAGCAGACAGAGGACAAGGAATGTGAGCCTGGGTTGAGCCCCTGCCTTGTGCTAAGCACTGTCGTAGCTGTTTTTACTGCAGTCTCGCATTTTCTCCTCTGAATATAGGTATCACCACCCCATTTTTCTGATGAATAAACTAAGGCCCAAGGCGGTTAAGTTATTTCCAAAGACCAACACTCTCAGGACAGAAGATGCCTCCCCAGTGAGCCTGGACTCAGAGGGTAGATCTTCACGGGCAAGAGAGTAGCAAGATGGCCTTGGCATCCTTTTGGCCTCATTGGAGGCTCTGTGAAGTCAGAGATGCCAGGCCCTGTGGCTAGACACCTGTAACACTTGCAAAGAGGGGGAGTCTGTGAGGCAGGTGTTCCCTTAGCCTGGGAGTGACCAAAGGTGACCAGGGTGAGTGGAATAGAACTTCCCGAAAGACCAAACTTGATGACCTGGGCCCTTATGTCTCCTAAGTTGGCTCTGACATCGTATTTAGGGTCTGCGCAGTGTTTTCAGTTCTCTTTTGCCAGTAAAGGCACAGGAGATTTCAGACACAATTTCAGTTATTCATTGCTGCCATTGTATCATCCCCAAACCAAGCATTTTCAAAATACCCTTCCTTTGGGACTTCCCTGGTGGTCCAGTGGTTAAGACTCCACACTCCCAATGTAGGGGACCCGGGTTCAATCCCTGGTCAGGGAACTAGATCCCACATGCTGCAACTAAAAGATCCCGTATGTGGCAATGAAGATCCCATGTGCCGCAACGAAGACCCGCCGCAGACAAACAAACAAATAAATAAATAAATAAAATATTTTTTTTAAAAAAACAACAACTTCCTTCTCTAAGGATCTGGTAGCATCTTACTGGTTCATGGCTCTTTGGGTAAGATACCTGGATGCCTTTAGGAAGTAGCCAAATCAAGTGTGATAAATACTCTAAAGAATTGGCATTGGCATCAGCTGTCTATGATTTTCCCCAGCCTGCGAGTATCTGTCTGTGCTTTGAGTAATGATGGATTAATGCAGAGTCATTTCTGCTCCCTCTGAGCAATTTACATTAATGACCACGATAAACATGTTGTAACTGAGTCATTTTCTTGATTTTAAGGTTTAAATGGCATCTGGCTATGTACACTACTATATATAAAATAGATAAACAACAAGGACCTACTGTGTAGTACAGGGAACTATATTCAATATCTTTTAATAACCTATAATGGAAAAGAATCTGAAAAAGAATATATATATAACTGAATCACTTTGCTGTACACCTGAAACATTGTTAATCAACTATACTTCAGTTACATAAGTAAATAAATACCATTTGGCTAGCAGCCTCTGGGCAGCCCCTTCCAATATTTCATTAAAGTGCTAATGAGCACATAGGAAAATATGAAAATGCTCAGTAATGCTACCGGCTAAGACCAAAAGCACCTCTGACTGAATCGGGGAGGAATCGGAATTTACTACAAGGTAGGGTCATTTTTAAAGAGAAACCACTGTGAGTTTTGTTTTATGAAACAGAAAAATAGAAAATGACAGCAGGAAAAAATACTTGTAATATATGACAGACAAAAGATTATTATATTTCCTCTGGAATGAGCTCTTAAAAATCAATTTAAGGGCTTCCCTGGTGGCACAGTGGTTAAGAGTCTGCCTGCCAATGCAGGGGACACGGGTTCGAGCTCTGGTCCAGGAAGATCCCACGTGCCACGGAGCAACTAAGCCCGTGTGCCACAACTACTGAGCCTGCGCTCTAGAGCCCGCGTGTCACAACTACTGAGCCCGTGTGCCACAACTACTGAAGCCCACGTGCCTAGAGCCCGTGCTCCCAACAAGAGAAGCCACCACAATGAGAAGCCTGTGCACCAGAACGAAGAGTAGCCCCCACTCGCCACAACTAGAGAAAAGCCTGCATGCAGCAATGAAGACCCAACGCAGCCAAAAATAAATAAATAAATAAATACATTTATTAAAAAAATAAATTTATAAATATCAAACATACCAACATGTGCAAAAGACACCAGGAGGCAATTCACTCAAAAATACAAGTTAATTACTCAGTAAATGTTGGAGTTCCTACTCTGTGTCAGACACATTTGAGGTACTGTTGGTCTGGTCATTACAAACCAACGTAGAAGAGAAATAAGAAACAAACAAATATGTAGTATAATAGCAAGTAGAGATAAAGGGTAAGAAAACAAAGAGAGCCAGGAATAGGGGTAGGGAGTGAGATGGTGGTGAAATCTTTGTTTTAGTTGGGGTGACTTGTGAAGGTTTGTCTGCAGAGGTGACACTGAAGCAGAGGTTGAGTGAAGCTAGGGGGTGAGCCATGCACAGATCTGATAAAAGACCTCCCCACTTCCCAAGAGAAAAGGACCCCAGGCAGAGAAAGGAGCAAGTGTAAATGGCCTGTGGTAGGGAAGAGCTCAGCCTGTTTCAGGAAGAGCTAAGAGGTCTGTGTGGCTAAATGGAGTGTGGGAGGCTAGTCTTGGGATATGAGACTGGGAAAGGAGGCAAGGGCGGGATCATGTAGGGCCTTGTAGATACTAGTACAGAGTTTGAGTTCATTATTTTTTCTTTCTGGCTGAGTCAGGTCTTTATTTGCGGCACGCGGAGATCTTTTGTTGCAGTGTGCTGTCTCTTCGCTGCAGTGCTTGGGCTTCTCTCTAGTTGTGGCATGCGGGTTTTCTCTCTCTAGTTGAGGGGCGCAGGCTCAGTAGTTGTGGCATGCGGGCTTATATGCCCTGCAGCATGTGGGATCTTAGTTCCCCGACCAGGGTTCAAACCTGCATCCCCTGCATTGCAGGATGGATTCTTTACCACTGGACCAACAGGGAAGTCCCGAGTTTGGGTTCATTCTAAGGGAGGTGGGGATCCACTGGGTAGTCTCAAATGGAGAAGTGACATGATCTGATTGGAAATTAGGAGGACTCCCAGGGGACAGTGCAGGGAATGGATCATGGAGTGGAAGCAGAGAGGGTGTGGAGTTGTCTGGGAGAAGGAAGGTGATATGTTGGATGGAGGACAGTGCTGGAAGTGGTGAGAAGCAATCTGGTGGAGAATTGGTTTTGAAAAAAGTGCTGGCTGGGGCTTGCTGGTGTGTTGGAAAGAGGGCTTTTTGACCAGAGCAACTGGAGGAATGAAGTTGTCATTTACTGAGACAGTGAAGAGTGCAGGGCTTTGTGATGATGCTGGAAGATACTTATTGTCCAGGGGAAGTTGTTAGGGAATTGAATGTTCACACCTGGCCTCTGGAGAAGTCTGGGCGGGAGAAAAATGTTTGGGCATTGTCAGTGTGGAGAGATGATGTTTAAAGCTTTGCAGTGAGCTGAGATCTCCAGGGGAGTGAGTGTAGACAGAGAGGAGAAGAGATATGGAGACCCAGCCCTGGGGGCCTCGATGTTTTTGTTTGAAATATTTATTTATTTATTTATCTATCTATTTATTTATTTGGCTTCACTGGGTCTTAGTTGCGGCACGCAGAATCTTCATTGCTGCATACGGGATCTTTAGTTGCAACATGCAGGATCTTTAGTTGCAGCATGCTGGATCTTTTAGTTGAGGCATGTGGGAACTTTAGTTGCGGCATGTGGACACTTAGTTGTGCGGCATGTGGACAACTTTAGTTGCGGCATGTGGGATCTAGTTCCCTGACCCGGGATCGAACCCGGGGCCCTGCATTGAGAACGTGGAGCCTTAGCCACTGGACCACCTGGGAAGTCCTGACCTTGATGTTTTGAGGTCAGGGAGGTGGAAAGAACCAGTGAAGGAGACTGTGAAAGATGAGGCAGTGAGGTGGTCAGAGAACCGGGAGAGAGAGTGTTATCTCCAGCACCAAACACAGGAGAAAGCGATACACTTTGTCAAATTCTCTGGTGAGCTGATAAGGTGGGCCTGACTGTAGACTATAGGATTGAGGCACCTGGAGAGCATTGGTGACTTTGACAAGAGCATATCTGAGGGGGTGGTAAGAAGACAGTTCAAGAGAGAATGGGGGCCAAGGAACAGGAGACAACTCTTCTAAGTATCTCTAAATGGAGAAGAGATATGAGACAAGAGCTGGAGGAGATACGGAATCAAGATGAGGGTTCTAAAAGTGAGAGGTATCTGGCCTCCTTGTATGTTTAACTGAGAATTATCCAGCAGAGAGGAGAAATTGGTTGTGTGGGAGAGAAGAGGCAAATGCAGGAAGACAATCCTTGGGGAAGCAAGAGGGATGGGATCTCTTGCACAAGTGAAGAGTTTGGCTTTTTATTTATTTATTTATTTATTTATTTATTTGGTTGTGCTGGGTCTTAGTTGTGGCTTGAGGGCTCCTTAGTTGCTGCTTGTTGGCTCCTTAGTTGCGGCACATGGGCTCTTTAGTTGCAGCATGCGAACTCTTAGTAGTGTCACTCATGTGGGATCTCGTTCCCTGGCCAGGGATCGAAACCGGACCCCCTGCATTGGGAGTGTGGAGTCTTAACCACTGTGCTACCAGGGAAGTCCCAAGAGTTTGGCTTTAGATACGAGCAGGGACAATTCTTCCATCCTACCTGGAGGGAAGGAAGAGTGCACGGACACATCTGCAAGTAGGTGGGAAGATGTGGTGGTGGGAACCCGTGGAAATTCTTTTCTGGTTCCTTCTATTTCTCAGTGGAATAATGTGCTTTGAAATGGGCACTTATCCATCACCGATGGAAGTGTAAATTAGCCTTTTGTTATTAGGCTTCCCAGCTTGGCAGCTGGGCATCCTCTTGTCCCCAAACAGGGCTATCTGGATATGCCAAGGAGTTCTTAGAGTTGTACTAATTGAGTTCCTTGACTGATTGGAGCACCACCTCTGCTAGCAAAAGCTCAAGATACAGGGTGTCTGTAAGTCATTGTGGGTTTGGATTTCTAATCAACTCGGTGCCATATAGGGTAAAAACAATTTGTGAGATGCAGCCCAGAGAGAATTCGCTAGAGATTTAAATAAAATTGCTTATGTTTGTTTTTTTCGTTTCTTTCATTTTACAAGTACTGAGCTCTACATTATACTGAGATGGCTGTATCCAAAATGATGGTGGATGCATTGAAAGTCGACCTTCCTGCAACCAACTGTGTTAAACCTTGAATTAATTCTTTCTTTGTTGCCTTTTGCAGATTGTTTATATTTCATATAGAAGTGAATATTTTAAGCATTCAAACTGCAGAATGACTTCATGGGTGCCCTGTTCATCTCTACTTCTTACCCCTCTAAGACACCTCTCCCTTCCCAGAGCAAGTGTCAGCACCTTCTCTTCCTAGATTTTGTTGGGGTTTTTCCCCTAAATTTTAAATTGTGGCAAAATAGCCATAACACAAAATTTACTATCTTAAATTTTAAGTGTACAATTCAGAAGTATTAAGTACATTCATATTGTACAACCATCACCACCATCCATCTCCAGAACTCTTTTCATCTTGCAACCCTGAAACTCTCTACCCATTAAACAATAACTCCCTATGACCCCTTCCCCCAGATTTTGCATGGCTCAGATAGCCTCTCCTGTGTCCCCTTAACTCAAGTGCTAAGTCATCTCTGTTTCCTTAAAATAACTTATTTTGTGATGTTATTGGTCACTTTTGTTTGTTTTTTTAATTGAAGTATAGTTGATTTACAACGTTGTGTTAATTTCTGCTGTACAGCAAAGTGATTCAGTTATACATATATATACATTCTTTTTTAAAAAAATATTCTTTTCCATTATGGTTTTTCATAGATATTGAATATAGTTGTCTGTGTTATACAGTAGGACCTTGCTGTTTATACGTTCTATATATAATAGCTTACATCTGCTAATCCCAGCCTCCTACTCCCTCCCTCTCCCAGTCTCCTCCCCCTTGGCAACCACCAGTCTGTTCTCTATGTCTGTGAGTCTGTTTCTGTCTCATAGGTAGGTTCATTTGTGTCATATTTTAGATTCCACATATAAGCGATATCATATGGTATTTGTCTTTCTCTGTCTGACTTACTTCACTTAATATGTTCATCTCTAATTGTACCCATGTTTCTGCAAATGGCATGATTTCATCATTTTTATAGCTGAATAGTATTCCATTGTGTATATATACCACATCTTCTTTATCCATTCATCTGTCAATGGACCTAGGTTGTTTCCATGACTTGGCTATTGTGAATAGGGCTGCTATAAACATACGGGTGCATGTATCTTTTTGGATTAGGGTTTTGTCTGGATATATGCCCAGGAGTAGGATTGTTGGATCATATGGTAATTCCATTTTTAGTTTTCTGAGGAACCTCCATGCTGTTTTCTATAGTGGCTGTACCAACTTACATTCCTACCAACCATGTAAGAGGGTTCCCTTTTCTCCACACCCTCTCCAGCATTCGTTATTTGTAGAGTTTTTTTTTTAATTTTATTTATTTATTTTTGGCTGCATTGGGTCTTCGTTGCTGTGCATGGGCTTTTTTTTTTTCTAGTTGCGGTGAGCAAGGGCTACTCTTCATTGTGATGTGTGGGCTTCTCATTGTGGTGGCTTCTTGTTGTGGAGCACGGGCTCTAGGCACGCGGGCTTCCGTAGTTGTGGCGCACGGGCTTAGTTGCTCCGCGGCATGTGGGATCTTCCCGGACCAAGGCTCGAACCCATGTCCCCTGCATTGGCAGGCAGATTCTTAACCACTCTGCCACCAGGGAAGTCCCATTTGTAGATTTTTTAATGATGGCCATTCTGGCCGTGTGAGGTGGTACTTCATTGTAGTTTTGATTTGCTTTTCTCTGATAATTAGCGATGTTGAACATCTTTTCATTGCCTATTAGCCATTTGTATTTCTTCTTTGATGAACTCTCTATTTAGGTCTTCTGACCATTTTTATTTTTCTTTCTTTATTTTTTTTTTGGCCGCGCAGCATGTGGGATCTTAGTTCCCTGACTAGGGATCAAACCCGCGTCCCTTGCATTGGAAGCGCGGAGTCTTAACCACAGGACCACCAGGGAAGTCCCCCTTCTGACTATTTTTCGATTGGGTTGTTTGTTTTTTTGTTGTTGAATTGTGTGAGCTGTTTGTATATTTAGGAAATTAAGCCCTTGTTGATTGCATCGTTTGCAGATATTTTCTCCCATTCTGTAGGTTGTCTTTTTTTTTTTTTTATGGTTTCCTTTGCTGTGCAAAACTTATAAGTTTTATTAGGTCCCATTTGTTTATTTTTGTTTTTATTTTTATTGCCTTGGGAGACTGACTGGTCACTTTTAAAATCCACTTATTCCTCTTTTCTTTTGTCTCTGCCAGAGAGCAGCCTTACCACTTCCTCTCAGGAATGGACCTCTTTTTTCCTTCTCTGCCTTGCCTTCTCTGCCTCTTGAAGTCAGTAGCTGGTATTTTCTAAAATAACTAAAGCCCATAATATCCTGGCCAAAAAGTCTGGGACGGTGATGGAGTGGGTGCTAAAGTCAGGGACTGGGGTTCTTGGAGTAGAAGCAACTCAGTGTCATTTTTCAAAAAAGCGATTTTGCGGTAGCTAGCAAGAGACACACAGATGCTCAAATCTATTCCTTCAGTAATTCCTATTATACAATCAAAGATATGAACAAGTTTTATGTTCAGCACAGTGTTGTACATAATAGTAAAAAACTGGGAATTGCATCCTGTGAGATAATAGGAAATATATATATTGATCTCTGACCCCCATTCCTGGCACAGAGCTCCTAAAACCCTTGTAGTTTCCTAAATGATAAGAACACTAGGAGCATCTTTTATTCTAATGCAGACACTGAGTGGCTGCTGGATGCTTCTGGGTGGGGCTGGTCATCAAAGACCAAGCCTTGATTAGATGGTTAGAATTTTCAGCTCTACCACCCATCCTCCAGAGAGGGGAGGGGGACTGGAAATGGAGTTAATAACTGATCATGCCAAGTGAAGAAGCCTCCACAAAAATCCCAAGAGTATGGGGTTCAGGGAGCTTCCGGGTTGGCGAACACATCCATATATCGGGAGGGTGATGCACCCCAGCTCCGCAGGAGCAGAAGCTTCTGTACTAGGGACCCTCTCAGACCCTTGCCCTATGTATCTCTTCATCTGACTGTCCCTCTGTATCCTTTATTATATCCTTTAATAAACTGGTAAACATAAGTGTTTTCTCAGTTCTGTGAGCTGCTCTAGCAAATTAATCCAACCCAGGGTGTGGTCATGGGAACCTCTGATTTGTAGTCAACTCAGTACTTGTGGGTAGTACTTGTGACAGTACTTGTGGGTAAGCTGGAGACCTACTACTTGTGATTGGCATCTGAAGGGGGGTGGGGCAGTCTTGTGGGACTGAGCCCTTAACCTGTGGGGTCTGACACTATCTCCAGGTAGATAATGTCAGAATTGAGTTAAATTGTAGGACACCCAGCTGGTGTCACAGAGGATTGCTTGATGTGGAGAAAACTTCCCACACATTTGGTGAACAGAAGTGTCAGAAATGAAGTGTTCTGTGTGAGTAGTAGAGGAGACACACAGGAGAGAAACACAGTGGGGAAGAACTGGATTTTTCCCTACATAGAAGGAGGAAAAATCTGTGTTTTTCCTTTATACATTCATGTCCATCAGTAGAGGTTTGGCTAGATAAAGTCTATATGGACTTCTGTGCAATCATTAAAATCATGCTTGCGTTTAATGTATGGGAAAATGTTTATGCTACAATGTTAAGTGAAAAAAAAATCTAAAACTGTATCTATGTTATGATCTCAAATCTTTTTTTAAAATCAAATCTTTTTATTTAAAAAATTATATCTGCAGAGAAAGACATGGTAGAAAACCACCTAAGTGTTAAACAATGTTTTATCTGTAGGAGGTGGAATATTGTGTAATTTAAACGTTTTATACACTTCTTTGTTTTTTGTATTTTCTATGACTGTGCTTCTCTTTGATAATCAGAAAAAGATATGAAGAATATAGAACAAGGACATCGAAAAGCGAACAATCTTTCCTAGTAGTCAAAGAAGTGTGAATTAAAATTTTATTTTTGTTCCTACCTAAATAAATGAGGAAATATGGGGTAAAAGAGTAATTTTCTTGCTGAGTGTGTCTTGTGGTTTCTAGAGCTGTCTAGGGTGTGTCTCTGGAGGAGCTTTGGCTGTTGCCTAACAACATGCCTCATAGAGCAGAGCAGACATGGCACCATGTATCCTTAAGAAAACATCTTGGCCGTTCTATGGATGGCGGGCGTCTTGAAGAAAGACAGGGTATTTCCACGTTTGCAAAAACCTACTTCTCTCACTTGCTCTTGGATAATACTACTCTGGGGTAGTGGTGAACGTGGTCTGGGGAATGTGGTCGCCAACTCAGCAAGTTAAGCAAACAATATTATAGGCCACGTTGAAACTGAAGTGGTCCCCCTGGGCCAGGAGAATGGGGTGCAGGTAGAAAAGAAAATTTGCTTCTGAGTTGGGACAGACTGCCCCAATTTTGAGGGCACTAATGGGACATTGTCTAGGGGCCAGGTGGTACCCAAAGTGGACCTCTCAGAGTTGGGCTGCCAAGTTCCCAGGTGTGGTTGTCAACCTTTTGAGGCCAGAGGAGAATTCTCCCCCCTGGGCTCTCAGGGACAGTGTCTCAGAGAGAGAGAGAGATTATGGAAAGCCCACCAGATACTATCCACATGCCCGATGCAGTGGATTATAAGGGGTGATATCTTTTCCCAGTAACCAAAAGCATGTATTCTCCGTCTTTCTTGGTGGTAATGTTCCTGGAAATCCAGCTTCTCCCTCAGATGGTCATTTAATGATCATAGAATAAGCCCAAAGTGAGTAGGATTATTTGGAAGGGACTGGGCATTTCCCTAAGCATTGGGACAGCCCCAGGATGTGGCCAGCCTCTGCAGTGGCCCTTTTCCCAAAGGCTCAGTCTACCCATCCAGATCCTGACGGGAGCGGCTGATAACACCTGCTTCTGGGAATCCTGGTATCCTTTGCCAATGAGTCTCTGTCTGTTGACCATCTTTCATTAGAGATACTGATGTCACAGAACAGCTGTCACCAAAGGCTGCACCACCCAGGCTGCACCTGTCACCACAAGCAGATCAATTCTGTTAAACTCTGCATTCAGGAGGGCAGACCTTCCCTCTCTGCCTAAATCATCTGCCTGCAGATCCTCTTTCTACGGGTTTTCCACTGACCACCTGTATTCTCTGTTCTTAGAGGGAGGATTGGACTGTATTTTTTCCCCAGCTTTATTGAGACATAATTGACACATGAAATTTTGTAAGTTTAATGTGTACAATGTAGTGATGTTACTTTATTTATTTTTTAAAATTTTTATTCAATTTATTTAAACTAAAAAAAGAGTTCACCCATTTCTCCCACCCTCTACCCCTCCCCGTTTGCAACCACCAATCTGTTCTCTGTATCTGTGAGCTTGGTTTTTTGTTTGTTTAATTTTTAGATTCCACATATAAGAGAGATCATATGGTATTTGTCTTTCTCTGTCTGATATATTTCACTTAGCATAATGCCCTCGAGGTCCATCTATGTTGTCACAAATGGTAGGATTTCATTTTTTATGACTGCATAGTATTCCATTGTATGTATTTACCACAATTTCTTTATCCATTTATTCATCAATGAACACTTAGGTTGTTTCCATATCTGGTCTATTGTAAATGCTGAAATAAACATGGGGATAATATATCCTTTCAAATTATTTTTTTCATTTTCTTCAGATAAATACTCAGAAGTGGAATTGCTGTATCATATTGTAGTTCTATTTTTAATTTTTTGAGGAACCTTCATACTGTTTTCCATAGGGGTTGCACCAATTTACATTCCCACCAGCAGTGCACAGGGGTTCCCTTTTTTCCACATTCTTGCCAACAACTATTATTTCTCATCTTTTAGATAATAGCCATTCTAACAGGTGAGAGGTGATATCCCATTGTGGTTTCGGTTTGCATTTCCCTACTGATTAATGTTGTTAAACATCTTTTCACATACCTACTGGCCATCTGTATGTCTTCTTTAGAAAAATGTCTACTAAGATCTTCTGCCCATTTTAAAATCAGATTTTTTTTTTTGCTATTGAGTTGTATGGGTTCTTTCTGTATTTTGGTTATTAGGCCCTTATCATATATATGATTGGCAGTTATTTTCACCCATTCAATAGGTTGCCTTTTCATTTTGTTGATGGTTTCCTTTGCTTTGCAGAAACTTTTTAGTGCAGTGTAGTCCCACTTGTTTCTTTTTACTTTTGTTGCTTTTGTTGTCAGATTAAAAAAATTGTTGCTAAGACCTATGTCAAGATCTTGACATAGTTGTACTGCCTGTGTTTTCTTCTATGGAGTTTTATGGTTTCAGGTCTTACATTCAAGTCTTTAATCCATTTTGAGTTACTTTTTGCATATGGTGTAAGATAGTGGTCCAGTTTCATTATTTTGCATGTAGCTGTCTAGTTTCCCCAACACCATTTATTGAAGAGACTGTCTTTTCCCCATTGTATATTCCTGGCTCCTTTGTTATAAATTAATTGACCATGTATATATATATATATATATATATATATATATATATATATATATATAT